>NC_090933.1:779723811-780026842 GCF_040938575.1 Ambystoma mexicanum | reverse complement strand
TGCTTAAAACGTGGGGAAGGGAGACCCCAGCCATACCATCCTGACTTATCATTTTGTGAACACTTCTTTCTTTCTGGTGAACATTACCCCACACTTTTGTAACTTAGCGGCAAGGATTGGCAATAGGTTTTTTAGTATAGGCCCTTTTTATTTGACAAGACGCCACTAGAACTGCCTTATAATTATTTGATGGTCGTAGCTTGCTCCCCTCTTAGATTTAGATTAGGCGTTTTCTCACCTATTTATACAGTTTAATAAACACCTTTGAACTGTGATCACTTAAGTCTATCTTTACTGTTGGCACCATGAGTTCCTTACGGAATACGAGTCTGTCCCTGGACGCAATAAGTGCCATCATTTAACGTGTCAGATATATCACGATCAGACAGGAGTCTTTGTTTACATCCTTAAAATGCCTCACATGCCATCTACTGAATTGTTCTGAAATCAAAATGGCTTAATTGTGAAAAACATGAAATTCCAAATCTTGAGCCAAGGATACATAGGGCCTCATTACGAGTCTGGCGGTATCCGTGCCGGAACAACCGGCAGGCTGCCGCTGGACCGGTAATACCATTCCGCCTCCGTGATTGCTGGAATCACCGGGGCATTACAACCCCGGTGACCCGGTAATTCTGGAGGCCGAATTCTGTAAATCTCCATTCCCATGGAGTCCCATAGGACTCCATGGGGATTGGGACCATGGAAACACTGGTTCCGTCTATGACGGAGGCGGTGTTTCCATGTCCGCCTGCAGGCGGGTGGTGTTATTTCCGCCAGGTCAGACCTGGCGGGAGTGACACCTCCCGCTTGCAGGACTCGGAATCAGCCGGTCCGGAAACAACAGTGGCAGCGTTTTTACCGCCACCGTTTATTCTGGGCCGGCAGGGTCGTAATGAGGCCGATAGACTCTACCCGAAATATGCACTGTGAATGCAAAACGTAATAAGTCTGGTTTGTTCTTCTTGTCTACATCGCAGATTGTCATAATGACCTGCAAAGAATCCGTATGATGTATAGAAATTTTAACCAGATAATTTTCACTTTTGAAAATAAGTGTAGACTGATCACACTCATTTTAATCTTGCATGAGATATCAAACATCTCCACAGTGCCTGTGGCAGGTTTTCCATGTGCATGGTAAGAGCCCAACCAACTTTGTAGGCATCTGTTTTATGCCCTATTACTTTGAGGAAGTGTCCTCCACTGATACACTGTGATTTGGCACATCATATGGCACGTCTCCCAGATAGTATTAATCTACCAGCGAGGTAAGTCCCACCTCCTACAGATTCCTTAGATTCACCAAGTCATATGTTTAGATGTTCCAATTGATGAGTTTAGAATATTTGCTGGAGCGTTGAACCTCATAGAAGAAGAAATCCTTGTCTCATGTGACTTTCCATAGATGCCTTGGTACACTGAGCCACTGTTTTGCACTGTGCAAAGCAGCCAGAGTGTCCAGAAAAAGAGGCATTTATCTGTACTTTGGTTTCGTGGAGGTCAAGGCTTTCTTCAACTCAATGGATTGAATAAGGCAGTGAGCAAACTGGCAATGAAGAATTTTGTCCAGGACACTTCAGAACCTACACGCCACACATTGTTTTGATTAGATTTTTATTTATATAGCGCTATACACGAAAGCACTTTACAGGAATAAAATAAATGGTACAAATCACGAGAAGGAAACTGAGAAACACAATTTAACTAGAAAGCAAATGAATGTCTAGGCTTCAGCAGAAAACAGGTAGAGAAGAGGGAGATCGAAGAGGTAGAGTAATTGCTTTACAGCGTTTGGTTGCCAACAGAGAAAAAGAACGGCAAGGGGAGTTAGCACAATGGGGACGAGGAATAGTGAAAAGAAAGAGAGATTCAAAGCAAAGAGAGCGAGATAGGAAATAGAAAGAAATAAGAGAGGAAAGATAAGAGAGGGCAAGGTTATGAAGACATTTAAAGACCAAGCAAAGGAATAGATGTGATTCGAACGGAAGGCAGTTAAGAGAAGCAAGAGCAGAAGGGATAGGCTTGCGGGAAGATAGGGGAAAAAAGGAGACGCACAGCGGAGTTGTAGATGTAACAAAGGGGAGAGAGATGAGTAGCAGGGAGGCCAAGTAGAAGGGAGGAAAAGTAGAAGACCTAGGAGAAAATAAGAGATGAAACAAGAATTTTAGCAGCAGAAAAGGAAAGGTGTAGCCTGGTAATGGTGTGCAGGCATGATGTTCGTAGAAGATCTTCTCTTTAAATTAACACTATTCAATCTTTTTCTCCTTTAATCATCACCATGAAAGGGTCTTTTATTAAGGCCTATTGAATATTCCTACTAGATCAAAAATGCTGCAGGCCTCCAGTGAAAAATCCCACCCCCTTTTGTCTATTGAATTCTCTCCAGAGGTCGAAGTGAGATGGAACTAATAGGAACTGAGTTCCACTACTAGTTTTGTTTCCTGTTTTTAGTTGCACTGCATTTTAAATCATTTTGGTAGTTCCAGGCTTATTTTTGTGTAGTTTAAGCACAACCTTTTATTGTTATTTGATAGGCTCTTGGAAGTTAATCAATTTACTTGGGACCTTGCTGAGCTGTTAAGGAGAAAAACAATGTGTATTTTCTTGTTAATTCATGCTTTCTACCTCCTGTCAGGGGACACTCACTGTGCTTCAAGAAGCAATTTTCGGACTCATGTTGTACAAGTGGAGAATCATGTGCTCATATTTTTTCCACCTTAAAAAGCGTGGCAGAACATTGATGGTGTATCTTTTGGTATTAATAAGTGTCCCTGTGCATGTTTTGTTGGCTCAAGGGCATTTACTATTTATTGTGCACACAAACGCATCTTACTCCTGCTCCTCTTTGGGATTGTTCTCAACAGGGTCCTCGTGAGCTTTTGACAGAGATAGATCTGACGACATCATGATCTATTTTAGAAAGTAAGGCCTTTCTCTCCCATGTTTGAATTTCGTTTTTTTTTAAAACATTGCAGTCACTATACAACACATTTTTTCAAACCTGATACATGACCAGAGTGTGGAGCTGTTGTATTACAATGTAAAGGGTTGGCGACAAACGAAAAATCTAAATTGCCCTCTTCTTTTTTGGAATTTACAGGAAGAAAATAAGCAGTTACATAAAAACTGAACTCTGGTTTGGACGAGGAGAACAAACTGAAAAGCAATAAAAGCGGACACTCTTCATGTGTCCATCTGACTCTGCTACCCTCTTAACCAGGGTTTGCTAGATGTTTTGGCCTGCGACTCCCTTACCACTTGCTATGCAGGCTTGGGCTGTTAGGAATTGTAGGCTAACACTTCTGGTGGGCCACAGATTGCCTAGCCCTGCTATTAGCGCATGTGTGACGCAGGTTCACAGATCCACTACTTTTTTTGGTTACACTTCCACCTCTGCTTCTCTCTGTAAAAGTCACAGAAAATAAGATTCTTATCTTTGTTGAATGCGCCGCCTCTCCAGGTTGGTATTCATGTACAACAGCGAGTGAAGTGGCCACCAAATACAAGCATCTTGGTCTTCACCAGTTGCCCTACTTGGACACACCATTTTAAATGTACAATTACAAAGGCAAAACGGTCATAAATGGCTTGATTAATTTCAGTTGGCCATATTGTGGCCATTCCTCTGACCCTCCGTGGGATATTTTGACCCACTCAGCTGTGCTATGCTACATCACTTTACTGCATTGGTGCAAAAAACAGCACAAAATGGCCGCGCTGACTCCTGTGCGTGCCAAGATCTCTAAACTGTGTTTTGTAGCAACCAGAAAATGGCTGCACCGCCCTGCCAACACACATTTCAGGTGGGATGGAACAGAGTACTCACTGCAGGTATGTGTGTGCTCTGCAAAATTTAACGTGGGGTGAAAGAGGCAGCGTTAGTGTGCTGAAAACCCAAAATGCCTCTTTAAAATTACACTTTCCCAATCTTAAAAGTGCTGCTTGGCGCTAAATTCATCAGTTTCTCCTGATCCACTGTGATTAAAGAGCCCTGCACTGCCCAGGATCATTCATTGTGTCTCAGAGGAACCGGGCCTCATTTGAATGACAGCTCCTGTTAAAAGTATCTTTGGAAAAGCAACCAGGGACTGTGTTTTCATTTTACACGGGAAACACGGCCAAAGCTTTGCAAGTGTATCTAAAGAATCAGCTGTAAGACAAAAACTATAAATAGATGCCTGATACATGTAGCCATGCTGCAAACAATTCCAGCACTCAAGGAAAGAACTAGAGCTCTATAAAGTGTATATTTGCTGCAGATGAAAACCGAATTTAAAGAAATAAGTTACATGTGCTTTTTCCTGAATGAAGAGCAAAATTGCTATTTAAAAGTACATTGTTGTGTAAAGGCATGATCATTTAGAAATGTAAAAATATTTCTTGCTGGTAAAAGTACTCCTGTAAACTGTTTTGATTCCATAGGTTTCAGGCAAGATTTAAAATGAGAAAATAAAAGCTAAACCCAGGATAAGTTGGTAAACTATATTAAAAAAGAGACTTGCTCTGCCAGTGCTAGCCATGAGAAAGGGTGACACCTCATAAACTGCTGGCACAGGAAAGGCTAATTGCTAGCTTGGAGGCTTTGAATACCCAGGACAATGGGACTTCCCAAGTCATCATCAGACATTTGTCTTTGCTCCAGGCTGAGACAATAGCAGGCTAAGACTCTCACCTTTCAAGTGGGAGGGGCAGTAAACTTCAGTCAAGAGAGAGGCCCCTCATCCTGCTTCAAAGGAATTGACATTTGCTTACAGTTGGGGGAAGAAAAACCTGATTAAGTGAGAATAGACTTCCTTTTGGTTTTAAAAAGCCTATTTTGTAAATTAAGTTAAAGACATTTAACTTTGCAGCAACAATGAAAATATGAAAGTTGGTATTAAATCTAATTTCATGCTTTTTCTGTGAAGACTTGGTAGAACTCACTACTGCATAAGGAACAGAAGTTGTAAAGAATGACAGATTGTGGGGAAAGTATTGATATTGCGCACATAGCATTTTGTACGCACATCCCAGGGGTAAATACGCATCTGTGTACAAAGTTGGGAAATTTTAGGCCAAATATTTAATGGTTAAAATTGCCAAAATGTAGCAGATGGGCTACACAAGGTCCCACAGACTTGGGGATTGGATTGAAATATGACCCACAAAATATGTAACCTGTGTATGTGATTTTCTCAGAGGTTATCACTGTATAAATATGTATTTGTGGTAAAATTAGATTTTGGTTCTAGGAGCTAGGGGAGGTTTCTAGACATTGTAAAAGTCACACCATAAACATGACATCCTTCTCTGTGATCTAATCAGCGAAGAGCAAGGCAGAAACGATGCTCTTGCCCAATCCTAGCATTATGGGTGTGGACAGTAAGCCTGCCCCTGCCATGTACTTTAGTGATGTAATTTGGCATGATAAATAAGGGAACCTGACGACACACGGACACCCACTGATTCCTGATTTTCTTCCTGAATTCCTGTGTGGCATCCTGTTCCTGATTTCTTTATCCTGATTCCAGGTTTCATTGCAAAGCCAAGGCCTATGAATTGCTGAACCCTTTTTCAGCTAAGCCTCTAATCCTAAAAATCCCAAAAATCCAAGGGAAGCATCCTGATCCAACCTGGCTTGCTAATACTACTAGATGCATGCTGCAAACTCGTCATCCCACTAATCTCCAGTCTCCAGTAACCAGAAGGGCCAGTCCAGGGATCAGAACAGTCCAGATGATCCTGTCCTGCCCGAGTTGCCCAGCTGTCCTTGGTTAGACCCGATCCGTGTGATGACCAGAACCCTTGATGGTCCAAAATCCTAAATTAAAGTGGACTCTAAGTATTAATAGGAATCATAGAAAACTAGAGCATACCTTGCCTTGCCTCATCCCAATCTCTAAACCATCCTATCCATACCTTAATAACTTGTAACACTGTCAGAATCCTTATTGCCATCCTGTCTTTGATTTATCTTGCTAAGCACCATTTCTTTAGTCATTTAAGTTATCCATCCTACTTCGAGTGATCCGACTGGTTCTGCCGGGGCGAGCACTGGGGATTGGGTGTTGAAGTCATGAATCAACTCCAGAGCTTACTTTGTCCCTCCTTGGTATTCTAGCCAGAATGCTCTAGTCATAGAGTAAAACTATAGTAAATATTTTCTTGTGTTTCTTTTTTCACTACCCGATTTTTCTAAAAACTCCTCTCATTCAACCTTGCATATCTTCCTCAGTTTAATAGCTACAGACATCATTTCAACTCTGGATTATACCTAAGACCTATAGCTACATCCCACACAACACTCCAAATCAGTGTATTTCACCTGTGTTTCTTAAAAACTGTTTGGTTCATTTTAGGTGGTAATCTGCATTTTTGGCAAAGTTTTAAATGTGGGATTTTCGTTTTAAATTATTTTCAACCTTCCATTCAGATTCAAAATGTTTACTTTTGCTCATACTATAGCTCATGATTGTTAGTATCTTTCCCATGTCGCTCCCATAGAGATTTGTACTGATTTTAGGATTTTTGCACACATTCATTGTTTTACACAGCCATTGCAAAATGTCCTTTTAAAAGTGCAAGATTTCACACCCGTTTTTCTCTCTTGTTTGGGGGGAAGGTTGTATTCGAGTTCTGTTTATCATTCCTTATTCATGATTATCTGCTGCGTCCTTATGTCTACTTAGAATTGTTTGTTTGTGGGTTGAGGAATATTGCAGGGGCAAATCCTAACTTAAATGCTATCTTTCCAAAATAAGCCAAAAGTGTTCTGGTTCTCTGGTGTTTATCTTTTGTGTTGCCAATGAGTGAATTTAAGTGCATTACATACCTTTTTATCTGTTATTGTCACCACATTGGTGATTGCTGCTCCCTATTAAAATTATATGTTTGATTTGAATTTTAAATAAATAAATAAATATCACCTTTACCAACCAGCCTGATTCCTGGTCCATCGTGACTTGGGGTATTTGAGGACAGGTGTGATATTAGTGGTATATCACTCAGAATATTGAACCTATAGATGTAATAAAATAAGCATTTCAGCTGTGCGCTGCATACTAGGCTGAGACCAGGGTGTATCGCCTGATTGAAATACTTAACAGATTTGGGGGCTCGTGCCGTGATTTTGAGTTTGAGTTACCACCCGTGACAGTCTAGAACAGCGGACTAACCTGCAGGGTAGATATACTTTGCTTGGTTGGTGTACTGTGCTACACTGTACAAGCGCCTCCCAAAACAAATACTCCAAGACCAGGCAGGTCTATAAAAGTAAAAGTAAATCAACCCCAAAATAATTAATAAAGAAATTGATATTTCCAAAATGGCTGTTCCTGTAGAAATCAGTATGACTAGGGAGCACCTCTTGCACAAACATTTTGTTAGGGGTGAGTGGCCAGAACAGAATGAACATGTCTGGCTGCAGGAAATCACAGAACAGGTCACTGCCATGAACCTGGATAGATGGCAGGACAAGGGCCCATTACACCAAGCTATTAGTGAACTGTACATGGCCCCAAAAGTTAAAGAGGAGCAAGGCAAAATTGCCAGAATTGCGGCCTACCTATACCTCCACATAGGAATGATGCGGGAAAAGCATGCTGAAAACATAGTTCTGGCACAGAATCAAATTGAATCACTAGAGAGAATCCAGAATGACTCTGCAGAACAAAGGCTACTGCAGAGCCAAGAATTAGAGGCAGAATCTTTAGATTATGTCACAAAATTAAAAGAAGATCTGGCTCTCCTACAGAAAGAGAATGCAGAGCAAGACACCCAATTACAGGCACTAAAAGGGGAGAGTCAGGAAAGGGTTGACTCTCTGCAAGAGAGTCACCAGAAGTTAAATCAACAGATACAATATAATAGGGTGTGTGCAGAACAGATAGTTACCCTACAAAACCAAATAGAAACCTTGGAAGAGGAAAATAATGAATTCATTATGAGAGACCTAAACTCTCAAACAGCATTTGATGAGGAACGCCAGAAATCCAGTGCCATCAAAAAACAAAGGGATGACCTGGCTGAACAGAGGGGCACCCTAAGTCAGGAGAAAGATGCCTTAGGCCAGGAAGTAAGCCAATTAAAAACCGAGCTAGAGGGAAGAAAGCTGGCCCTGCAGGAGCTCAATGAATTAAAGACAGAGTATGGGAAGCTACTAGAGCACACCAGACGGGTGAAAGATGCTCTGGAAGGGAACACCCAGACCAAAGATGCTAAAACTCAGGAGGTGAGTCTCCTGCAGTAGAAATTGGCCCAGTATTCCCAGACCATGCAGGAAGCGCAGAGAGACAACGAGGCTCTCTGTGAAAAGAATGATGGGCTCCACCAACAAGCAGCAATGCAAGAGCGAATCATTGAGACCAGTAAGGCCTTGATAGAGGAACAAAAGGCACAGATGTTTCCTTATCACCAGGAAATAGGGGCAGAAAAAGCAAAGGTAGTGAGGGACAGAGCAACGCCTGATCATCACATAAGGACCTCTGTACTCAGGAACTCACACCCCTTCAATACCATGAAGTCTGCCAGCTTCATGTCTACTGGCTCATATGAACCAGGGGCCACAGGGATGGTAGAATTCAATAAAGTTGGGAAGATGGGACTGACAGCGCCCCCCAGAAATTGATGGACGGGCGTCCTTGTACAGATCCCCAAATGTTAGGGCTAATATCTCTAATCAGGAAGACTCCTATGAGGGGAGAGTCAGGGAATTGGATCCACAAAAATACTGCCTACCAAAAGATCAGTTTGTGAAATTTGGTGGGGAACTCCAGGAAATAAATCTCAAAAAGAGTATCCTGAAGACCTCTACTCAGTTGGGGGGGGGGGGTACGCCGCCAATTCTGGGAGCAGGGGAGAGTTAGAAGACTCTTCTGAGCACCACAGGAATAGGGAAACTAGGCCCCCACATTCTGCAAGCCCTTCTCAAGCTTGCAGAATCAGGGAGTGCCTAGAGGATCAAGAAGCCACCTGCAGTAGCAGTGCCTCTGAGTCTGAGGACGAGTGGACTCGGGTGACTAAAACCAAAAAGTCAAACTAAATTAAGAGAGCCATGCAAAAATATCCCCTTAAGCAGATCAAGGCCATTAGGAGTGTTGTAACTCCATATCATAAAAATGCCAAGTATTCTGGGAATACCTAGAATTATACGAACAGATGATGGACACTTTTCATCTGAAGGACTGCCAGAATTGCATACAGTATGTGAAATGGACATTTTCTCCTGAATACTGCAGCTTCTTTGTGGGACTGGAGGATCAGAACCACTCAAGATGGTCCACCTACAGGGTGGCCATCTTAAAACATTTCTCTGCACATAGAAACCCCCAAGAAGTCTGCAAGGCGGCCTACAATCTGCAGTATGGGGAAGATCAGGCCCCACAAGAATTTGGGCAGGAGTTCAAAAGTGCCTTTGCGCAGACCACCAGGAGGGTGCACACAGATAGTCGGGAGTTCATCACCACCTTCTTCCATGTATTCCTTAAATACATAATGACCCAGCTGGTGAGGGACTTTCATGAGAAAAGATCACTGGACTGGGTCATAGAACAGGCGACCCGTATTTATGAGGTACAAAAACCGGTAGATAGCAAAAACGCAAAAATAACCCCCAAACCAGATAATACCCCTGCTGCTTCTACGGTGGCGGAGGTGAAGGTTGCCCCCATTTTAGATCTGGAGATGGGGCGGCCTAAAACCATACCTGTACAAAATCCATCCAGCCAAGGAACCAGAAGGCCCTTGGGCCAATCCCAGACAGGTGGTAGCCAGGGAGGTAATCCCACAAGTGGGACCCCTAATTCCCCTGATTTCATTAGCCCCCGATACAGGGGTAACAAACCCATCCTGGGGTATGTGTGGACTCCCCCAGCCTAAGGGGGGGATTCAACCAGGTAGGTACCAACCCAGGAAGCTTCCCTCCTAACTTCCCCCAGTAGGGCAGTAATCCCCTGAATGCCGGGTTGAGTTTCTTTCCCCGGTACCCTCAAAACACCTACCGACAGAACAACCCTCCTTTCCTTCCCCACTTTCCTGAGCCCAGACAGCCCAATCCGGGAGAGAGGAGGTCAAGGTTGGAGGGTTACCCCAATTTTCCAAACCCAGGGTACTATGGGAGAATGGATAGTTACCTTTCCCATGATCCACCTAGGATGACCAGAGACCCCGTACCAGCTAGAACAGGTGTCACAACTGGAGCGCCAGGTCCAGAACCTGTCCCAGGATGTGGGTTGCATGTTGAGGGCTCAGCAGAACCCTAAGATGAACATGGCGGCTCAGAACCCCACAAACCAAGGGTCTGGTACTCCAGAACAATGACGGGGAGAGAACCCCGACAATGCACCGGTTCCAGAGGAGGAGGCACAGGGGGAAGGGAGGTCTAATGCCTTAGAGGAAGCTTCCTTCCCCACTCGTGAAAAAACCCTGGGAACCCAGGAACCGGAATAAAAAGCTCCTGCCCCCGAAAGCCTGCAAATTACGGAACAGAGGGTGGGTAGGAGAAATAAAGAATCCAAAAAGGCCCATTTTGTGGAGGAGGTTAGTGTCCTCCAATTTGAAGGAGACAAATCCTCAGAGGATTCTGGGAAAAAGATCTTCTCCTTCAGGGACGGGGGAACTCCTCCCAAAGAAAAATGGGTCCCAAGAGATCCTAATGAAGACTGGGGGGATGTGGGGACTGAGTCAGATTCGCCCATTATTGAACCCAGAATGATGATCAAGAAAACCACATTGCCCAAACCAATTCTGATGACTGCCTCCAAAAAGGGGGGTGCAGCCCAGAATCAGAAGAAGGGGATTCCCCAGCTCCCCAAAGCCATTCTGGTGACTGTCTCCATAAAGGGGGGCAGCCCAGAATCAGAAAAGGAGGAGCCTGAGACTCCTTGAATACCTGAGTGCAAAATTTTACTTTCAGGTTCCCAAACTACCCAACTCTGTTCTGGGGACTGCCTCCAAGAAGGGGGGAGGGCACCCCAGAACCAGCACAAGAGGATTCCCATACCACCCAACTCCATTCTGTGGACCGCCTCCTAGAAGGGGGGGGCAGCCCAGAACCAGCACAAGAGGAACCCCAAACCTCACCAACCACTTCTGTTGACTGCCTCCAAAAAGGGGGGCAGCCCAGAATCAGAAAAGCGGGAGCCCGAAACGCCCCAAATACCGATGTGCCAGAATTTTTTGTCTGATTCCCCAACTCCAACACCGAATCCTGACCAACCTATCCCTGTGTCAGAGTCAGAAATAAGGAAATTGACTACCCAGCTTACCCAGAATGGCCATTACCTTTGCCCTTGGAGGAGAAAGAAGGTAGATTCTACACCTCCATCCAAGTGCAAGGGCAATGTGCAATTCCAGCACTGGTGGACACTGGATCCCAAGCCACTCTTCTGTCAAGAAGGACCTTTGAGCAGCTAAATTCAAGAAGGAGGGAGAGATACCAGATCCCTCTCACCCCTCTTCCTGGACAACTCCAGAAATTCGACGGGAAGGAAATTCCTGTCGAGGGGTCTGCAGAGCTGGAAATGAAAATAGGTCGACACAAGATGAATCACCTGGTCATAGTCGTGGCAACAGAGGGAACCCCCTGTCTATTAGGGAATGACATCCTCCGGAGGTTGTCTCCCCTAATAGACTGTGTGAATAAGGTACTCTGGACCCAGACTCACAGGCCAATCAAATTAAAACAGAGTGTCAACCATGTTAGTCTAAACGGCACATGCCACATGGTCAACAAAAACCATATCAAATTAAGTTTCATCTTCAAAATAATGAAATACCCGATGTTACCATAATTGCTGTGGGGCAACAAACTGGTGATGAGAACTCCTCTCCATTTCTGCAAATCAAGCTTCCTTCCAGTTTCAAGTGGCATTCCTCACTGGAAGGAAATACTCTGAAATTCTTTACCAATTCACAATCTGAAAGTCCCAATTCTATAGCCAAAATTGATAATCAACCAGCACAAAGGGTAGCTTATGTTCAGAAGAAGGGCTAACAGCTCTTCTTTCCGATTGAGTTAAATGACGGGAAGGAGTCTGTCCCCGCCCGAGTAGACTTGAATAGCGAAGAAAGCTTCATCACCGAAGTATTGTTGAAGAAACTCCCAAAAGACCAAACCCTACCCGCTGTAGAGTCAGTGGGCCTCATTACGACTCAGGCGGTAAGGGGTTTACGGCAGCGTAAACAGCGCCGACCCTTACCGCCTGATTCCGAGGTCCCTTAGCGCCATGGCGGATTTAACACCTGCTTTTAGCAGGTGTTAAAATCCATGGCGCTAAGGGACCATGTTGTTAATTACGCCACCGTAATTTACGGTGGCGTAATTAACGCCTTCCCCACTCCCATTATGCCCTATGGGGCAAAAATGGGAATGGGGAAGGGTAAATGGGGATTGGGGACTTACCGCCCCGCCGACCTCGGAATGGGGCGGTAAGTCCGCCAACCACCATGGCGTAAACGTAGGTTACGCCATGGTGGTAAAGGTACGACCCAGGTGGTAATTTACCGCCTGGGTCGTAATGAGGCCCAGTGTATCAATGGGTATGGGGCCTGGAAATCCCCCGCTCCAAACATCTTCTGCTTAGCAGTTGTATGATCAGAATTTCTAGAGGTGATAAAAGCATAGTACACAATTGTTGGGTCATGCAAGGTGTTCCTTCCGCCCTTTTACATGGGCAGTCACATCCTCAACCAACTCAAGATTAATTTGGATCCCAGTTATTGCCAAGCCCGGTCCCAACTGGAGAGTAAATCTCAGGGTCCTGGCAATCCTAAGGAAAGCCTTCCGATCAGCCCTGGTGCTACGGTAGGAAATGGAAGTTCAGAAATGGAGGAGAGGTCACCATCCCAGGCCTCGCCTACAGAATCCGCATCCCCAAAGGTGACTTGACAGAGAAAAAGGGGGGTCCACATCAATCGGCTAAAGAGTTGCCACCCGAGGCACACCTTGCAATAAAATAGAGGAGTCTACAGAAAACCCAGTGGGGGATATTTCTGAAGCATAGAAATATTTCAATGTTCACTGAATGCATGTATATCCCACTGCTGAAATCCTGATTGGAGGACAGTAAGTGGGAAAATTGTCATAACCGGTTTGTGTTCTATTTTATAGATTTGCACTAATTGCACCGTCATTGCCAAGGAGGACCTCCTCGGGGACCCGGAAGGAGAAACCCAAGGAAATCCAGAGTGTTGCTCCACACCAGAAAAGAAAACCTGAGAGAAGGCAGGGGTATCGTTCCACATTCCAACCAGAGGCAGCGAGGAGAGCGTGTTGCATCATTCGCTGATGGAAGAAGGACTCACATCTGCCTGAACCTGCCTCTCAAGATGAAAAAAATCCCACTTGCCCGACTCCCCCACGACTGGAAGTCCAGACAAAGTTGGTAGGGGGGGAATCTGTGGGATATTTTGACCCACTCTGCTGTGCTATGCTACATCACTTCACTGCATTGGTGCAAGAAACAGCACAAAATGGCCGCACTGACTCCTGTGCGCACCAAGATCTCTGTGTTTTGTAACAACCAGAAAATGGCTGCACTGCCATGCCAACACACATTTCAGGTGGGGTGGAACAGAGTACTCAATGCAGGAATGTGCCAGTCTGCTCTGCAACATTTAACATAGAGTGGAGTGAAAGAGGCAGCGTTATTGTGTTGAAAACCCCAAATGCCTCTTTAAAATGACACTTTCCCAATCTTAAAAGTGCTGCTTGGTGCTAAATTCATCAATTTCTCCTGAAAAACTGTGATTAAAGAGCCCTGCAATGCCCAGGATCATTCATTGTGTCTCAGAGGAACCGGGCCTCATTTGAATGACAGCTCCTGCCAAAAGTATTTTTGGAAAAGCAACCAGGGACTGTGTTTTCATTTTACATGGTAAACGCAGCTAAAATTTTGCAAGTGTATCTAAAGAATGAGCTGTAAGAGAAAGACTCTAAACAGATGCCTGATACATGTATCTATGTTGCAAACAACTCCAGCACTCAAGGAAAGAACTAGAGCTGTACAAAGTGTATATTTGCTGCAGATGAAAACTGAATTTAAAGAAATAAGTTAAATGTGCTTTGTCCTGAATGAAGAGCAAAATTGCCTATTTAAAAGTAAATTGTTGTGTAAAGGCATGCTCATTTATAAATGTAAAAATATTTCTTGCTGGTAAAAGTACTCCTATGAACTGTTTTGATACCATAGATTTCAGGCAAGATTTAAAATGAGAAAATAAAAGCTAAACCCAGGATATGTTGGTGAACGATATAAAAGAAAAACTTGTTCTGCCAGTGCTAGCCCTGAGAAAGGGTGACACCTCATAAACTGCGGGCACAGGAAAGGCTAATTGCTATCTTGGAGGCTTTGAAAACCCAGGACAATGGGACTTCCCAAGTCGTCATCAGACATTCGTCTTTGCTCCAGGCTGAGACAATAGCAGGCTAACACTCTCACCTTTCAAGTGGGAGGGGCAGTAAACTTCAGTCAAGAGAGAGGCCCCTCATCCTGCTTCAAAGGAATTGACATTTTAACTTTGCAGCAAGAATGAGCTAAAATATAAAATGTGGTAGTTTTAAATCTAATTCCATGCTTTCTCTGTGAAGACATGGTAGAACTCACTACTGCATAAGGACCAGAAGTTGTAAAGAATGACAGATTGTGGGGAAAGTATTGATATTGCACACATAGCATTTTGTACACACATCCCAGGGGTGAATGCGCATCTGTGTACAAAGTTGGGAAATTTTAGGCCATAGTTAAAATTGCCAAAATGTAGCAGAAAGGCTAAACCAGGTCCCAACGACTTGGGGATTGGATTGGATTGAAATTTAGCCCACAAAATATGTAACCTGTGTATCTGATTTTCTCAGAGGTTATTACTGTATAAATATGTATTTATGGTGAAATTTGATTTTGGTTCTAGGAGCTAGTGGAGGTTTCTAGGCATTGTAAAAGTCACACCATAAACATGACATCCTTTTCTGTGATCTAATCAGCGAAGAGCAAGGCAGAAGCTATGCTCTTGCCCAATCGTAGCATTATGGGTGTGGACAGTAAGCCTGCCCCTGCCATATACCAAGGCATAAATTAGTTTTCAAAAATTGATTAGCAGATTTTGCTAATTTAAATATTTTTGACTAGCAAATGAACTAATTTGATTAGCAATTTTGTACTAATATTGAATGTCACCAGAATTAATTGTACCCCAAGATATAGAATTAGCAAGAATGCAGAAATTATTTCTATGTACCTCTGAAGTATAACATCAGTGCAATGTCTGTAAAATGTAAAGGTTTGTTGCAAGATATTTTTAGAATAAAACATTGGGCCGTTCTTATCAAGTGGGAAGGTCCCCTCTGCCTAATCTTCCTCTACACTGCAGACCAATTCCTATAAAATAGGCAAAAAGCAACTCATTTACCGGCTACCCACAACAATGCACACTCACTCTGGGGGGGGGCTCAAGAATCGACAGCCGAACAAATGCCAGAACAGCCACTTGCCAACACCCAGCCCAGCAATCTGGGTCAGCGTTGGGCCTTTCGCCTTTACAAACAAGTGAGGCCTCAAGCCTCTTGGGGGGGAGGAGGTCCAGCAACTGCCCCCTTGGTTCCAGTCCGCAAACTGGCCAGTGTAAAGCTTTCTACTGGCTCTGGCTGCTTGCCTCGTGATAAATAAGGCAGCTAACCTCCATGCACCACTGCAGGCTGCCTATATAGGGCAATAGGCCCATGGCTTAACCAAGAACGCAAAATGCTTGTGTGGGCCCATATTTATTGGGTCAAAGTGAGCCACCTTTTTGGCCAATGTGGGCCAGTGTTGCTGAATTAAAATGTACAATTTGCCTCACCTCCCCCTTGGGTTATTCAAACAATGTCACAAAAGGAATTCATTCACTGTGGAGCACTTTTTTGGTTGATGCCCGAGACAATTGTATGCCCCGGTCCGACCCTGCCACACTGTTTCCACCATCAGCAGTGGGGAGGCCGGTGGGCACACATCAGAGTCCCCTCCACGGTTCTATATCTGGTCCTGCACCCTGGCATCTATTATGTGCTCTTATTTAATGACCTTCACTGTATGACCAGTGGCGTAGCTAGGACGGGGTTGTGAAAAGGCAATTTAATGAAATATGCATATTTCAATTTGAACTGAACATTTCTGACGTCACATCACATTACAACAGAGTTTACCTTTTTGACATGTGGGCAGAGCGCGGTTTTTTGTGACTCACTGTGGGCAGGGCATAATTCTCAGGAAGTTTGATTTTCAAACGTAGGCAGGTATGGGTGCTGGGTGTTACAGAGCAGGGACTCTAACCCCCAGCACCCGCCGTACTAACGTAGCCTTGTGCTCGTAGGAGAGGCCTTCTACGAGCACAAGGCTACGTTATTACGGTTTAAGTGGCTGAGAATATTTCTCCTGCCCGAACGGGCGGGAGAAATATTATCAGCCACTTACACCCCTCACCCAACAGATACATTTATAAAAAAGGCCTGGCTCCCCCACCCAAACCTCCTTACCGTGGAAGCCGGAGTCCAGTGAGACAGAGGGACGGAGATCCTCCTCTCACGTGACGCCGCACCCGGGCTGGGCTCACATTGATACAATGTTTTGAGCCCAGCCCGGGTGCTTCTGCTTACCTCGTCTGCGTGCACGCTGTGCACAGAGGCAGGCATTTTAAAGGAACCATTATCTTTTGTGAAAATCACATCGCAGTAACTGCGACATGATTATGAACATAAACAGCAAAAGGCCTTAATTATATCGCAATTTGCGATGCAATACCGCTTATTTTATGCCTTGTATACTTTAGTGATGTCATTTGGCATGATAAATAAGGGAACCTGACAACACACGGACACCCACTGATTCCTGATTTTCTTCCTGAATTCTTGCGTGGCGTCCTGTTCCTGATTTCTTCATCCTGAAGAATATGCATTTGCTGAACCCTTTTTCAGCTAGCCCTCAAATCCTAAAAATCCCCAAAACCCAAGGGAAGGATCCTGATCCAACCTGGCTTGCTACTACTACTAGATGCATGCTGCAAACTTGCCATCCCACTGATCTCCAGTCTCCAGTAACCAAAAGGGCCAGTCCAGTGACCAGAACAGTCCAGATGATCCTGTTCCGCCCGAGTTGCCCAGCTGTCCTTGGTTAGACCCGATCCGTGTGATGACCAGAACCCTTGACGGTCCAAAATCCTAAATTAAAGTGGACTGTAAGTATTAATAGGAATCATAGAAAACTATAGCATACTTGCCTTGCCTTGTCTCACCCCAATCTCTAAACCATCCTATCCTTACCTTAATAACTTGTAACACTGTCAGAATCCTTATTGCCATCCTGTCTTTGATTTATCTTGCTAAGCGCCATTTCTTAAGTCATTTTCATCTTGTGTAAATCTTAAGTTATCCATCCTACTTTGAGTGATCCGACTGGTTCTGCCGGGGCGAGCACTGGGGATTTAGTGTTGAAGTCATGAATCAACTCCAGAGCTTACTTTGTCCCTCCTTGGTATTCTAGCCGGAATGCTCTAGTCATAGAGTAAGACTATAGTAAATATTTTCTTGTCCAAACTGAGTTTCTTTTCTGTTTTCACTACCCGATTTTTCTAAAAACGCCTCTCATTCAACCTTGCATATCTTCCTCAGTTTAATAACTAGAGACTTCATTCCAACTCTGGATTATACCTAAGACCTATAGCTACATCCTAAACCGCACTCCAAAACAGTGTATTTCACCCGTTTTTCTTAAAAACCGTTTGGTTAATTTTAGGCGGGAATCTGCGTTATTGGCAAAGTTTTACATGTATGATCTTTGTTCTAAATTATTTTCAACCTTCCATTCAGATTCAAAGTGTTTACTTATGCTCCTAGTATCCTTGTTAGTATCTTTCTTATGTTGCTCCTATAGAGATTTGTACTGATTTAAGGATTTTTTGCACACATTCATTGTTTTACACAGCCATTTCCGAAATGTCATTTTAAAAGTGTAAGATTTCAGATCCGTTTTTCTCTCTTGTTTGGGACGGATGGTTCTATTCGAATTCTGTTTATCATTCCTTATTCCTGATTACCTGCTGCTTCCTTATGTCTATTTAGAATTGTTTGTTTGTGAATTGAGGAATATTGCAGGGCGAAATCTTAACTTAAATGCTATCTTTCCAAAACAAGCCAAAAGTGTTCTGTTTCTCTGGTGTTTTCCTTTTGTGTTGCTAAAGAGTGAATTTAAGTGCATTACATACCTTTTTATCTGTTATTGTCACCACAATGGTTATTGTTGCTCCCTATTAAAAGTATATGTTTGATTTGAATTTTAAATAAATGAATATTACCTTTACCAACCAGCCTGATTCCTGGTCCATCGTGACCTGGGGTATTTGAGAATGTGTGTGATACAAGTGGTATATCACTCAGAATATTGAACCTATAGACGTAATAAAATAAGCATTTCAGCTGTGCGCTGCATACTAGGCTGAGACCAAGGTGTAGCGCCTGATTGAAATACTTAACACCTCTGAGTTCTGGGAGATAAAATTGTACTGATACTCTTGTAGGCAGGCGGTGATTCTGGAAGGGATATATTGGCCCTATATTTAAATGTTAAGAACAATGCTCGAGGTGTGTCATGGGTCTTTATGAGACAACTCATATAAAGGCAATCTGTTTGGATATGGGGATATGTCCTGTCAATATTATGGCGATATAAGCTCTTGTACCTTTTATGATCATTCATTTTCATGTCATTTTAAGAATTTTGTCCAATAGATTGACATTTTGTTTAAAACCTTTTTGTACATCATCAACATGAAAGAAAAAAAATAAATTCATTATTCTTTACTTGAAAAATGTGTTTGCGCTTATTCCTTCATTCGCCAAGTTATAATAAAGAAAAGAAACTCCACTCAATTGGAATATAATGATTGAGGTTTAATAGTTAATTAGGATGAGTGCCCTTTGTGATAACGCGTGTTTCGACGGACTATGCCGTCTTTCTCAAATCAGGGCTAATGGTATTGTATACAAATGTGGAACGTTGCTTTTCAGCAAAAGAATGGAAATGAAAAGTCTTGGGTTAAGGAACCATTGTCTCTGTTGTTGCGCAACGCATGCGACAATTATAAAAAAAACCTTCCTCCTTTCAGGGCTCTGAGGTCCACTTTGCCAAGTGTCCACAAGGGTCCTCATCAAGTTGATTTTATTATTCTTTACTTACCTACATCATTTCATTAGTTTAGATAGTTCTTCGTTCTAAGTTTTGGATTCCATAAGAAGCAGTAATAATTTAATTGCTGATTTAACTTCCTATACAATTGACAAGATATACAAAAGGACCTCATTCTGCAAAGGTCCATTAGGTCCAGGGAATTAGGTCAACTTATACGGTCAGCTGATTGAGCTCCTTCTCTTGGATTCTGATCTGTCCCCACACAAGGATTGAGGGGATTCGTAGAATCACTGCACCCAGCTGGTGAAAGGCACAGGACCCTAGGATGTCTGGGTTTTAGGGCCTGTCACCGCATGGACGATGCACACTACGGAGATCTGCACTGGTTGTTGGCATGGAAACTTTGCAGCCTTCATTCCTCTGTTGTGTTTAATGGACTGTACCTGCTCTTTCCTGTTGCAGGAAAGGTGGGCTTAATCGGCTGAAAGCTTTCTGGTGTGCAGTGCCCACAACCCTGGTGAATGTGTTCTGGCTTGAGGAAGTCCCACACAGTAAGGGGTCCCCCCGCATATGATCTCTGGTTTGCAAATTCCATATAGGAAATCCTTACATCCATCCTTACAAGGATTGCCAGATGCAGTGAGAAATGTTGAAAGCATTTTTCAGTGGTTTTCCACAACTTCCGCCACATTCGTTATGATGCCAAAATTGCTCCCTTCTTTTCAATCCTCCCAAAATCACCATTATTTCAAAACATCAAGTATGGTTTTGGTTTTAAATGTATTTACAAGGGCCATTGTTTAAAGTTGACAGCATACTGTACCGAAATACCAACTTGTTTTTTCTGTGTTTTAGGAAATCAGCAGAAGAGGCAGAAATGGACAAAGTGACTGCAGCCATGGTTCTAACCAGTTTGTCTACAAGCCCTTTAGTTCGAAGTCCTCCAATACGGCCCAACGGTAAACCAAACCTTTTTTCTCTCATGCTTAAGGATCTAGTGCGCAGGTGTGGGAGATGAAATTGAGGAAAACTATTAGTCAAAACCTATGTATAGACCAGCATTTTGTGTAGCACAAAAGTCTATCTGTGCGCCTGTTACAACATTCACATGTGTCCAGTACCTGTGCTAAGTAGTCTCCTCTCTCTGCTATATTTTTTAAAACAAAATAATCCAATTTAATATGGTAATTACTTGTGGTGGAACATGTCTGGAAAATGTTGCCTCAAAAGGAAAGTACCGTTTTTGAAAAATAAAATATGTTGCTACTGACTATCAGAGCTGGTCATAAGGTATTTTAAGCTATGGGCCTGCTTACGGCTCTTACAGGAAAAAACAACACAAAAAGGGGAACCCCTCCTATATAAAACACATTTGTAACCATTTAGTACAAAATTCAAATAATTATAAAAACTCGGTGCATGTATACCGAGAAGTAATTTAAATGCATAACATAAATGAAAGAAATGTATATTTAAATTATTTCAGACACATAGATCACATTGTATAGTCCGTACTTTACAGCCGTAAGGTTCAACCATGATTTAGAATGGCAAATTACATAGTAAACCTGCAATGGTGTATAACCCACAATTGTGCATTACCCAATCAATACAGAAAAACAAACACAAAAACAACCCTTAAAACCAAAGCAAATTCCACTATATACTAGTGCATATAAAATCAGATTTGTTATCATATTTCAAGATTATTCTGTGTGTTTACAATTTAAGTGCAAACCAAGCACTTATGAATTTAGCTTTTGTGCAATTCAAGCCCAAGAGTGTATAAGTGGCATCCAGTCCACCTTTTCTAAGGCAGTGCAAATCTATATAGGCATCTAGCTAATTCTTTGCCAACTCAAGTTTCAGCTATGGTGGCCCCAATTACATTTTTAGCCTAGCCTTCTTCAGGTCCCAGACAAAGTTCAACAGGGTGTGAAGCAATAGTGTCATAGTTAGATTACTTGTGGTATGCAAAATAATCAATGCTTGGAAGAACGTACCATTCGTTATTTTAAAGAATAGTGATTCGTTCAACTGACACTCTCCCAACATTGTGTACCCATCTGAACTTCATTGAAAAAAATATTGGTTTTCCTTAAAGTTGTGGTGTTGGTCAGTAGCACTCCATTTGCCTGGCTTTCATGTCTATTATTCTGATCTTCTGTAGGCTAAGGAACTCCTGCATTTCTTCATTCTTCATTTTAGAGTGTATCCTCAGAAACATGCAGTAGTTTCCATCGACATTACATGATACGCCCTTTGTCCTGTTACAAAACCTTTGTCCCTGAAAGTGACTGCTAGTGAACGTATTTCTTTTTTCCCAATAGCCCTCACTCTCTCCTCGATGGAGTGACAGATACAAAACGTCCTGTGAATGTGCAAGGCTTTGGCCAAGCCAAGCTCTTGGTGACATTCAATAACGTGTCTGGCTGTGTTAACGCTTAAGTATGCTTTTAAGGCCTTCATAATTATAATGTTGGTTGTGTAGTTCCTTTGTTGCCTCCATAAAGGGAGCAGCAATCAAACCTGGGTTCGAATCTCACCTTCCTCAATGCCTTCTTGAATTGACCTTTGTTTTTTTCCCAAATAGTTTTTATTGAATCTTGTTATTACACAAAAGCCCTCATCCCGCCTCCCTCTGACCTCCCTTGTTCCCCTCTCTGTGCTCTACACCCCTCCTCGGATCCAGGATTT
This sequence comes from Ambystoma mexicanum, assembly GCF_040938575.1. NCBI lineage: Eukaryota > Metazoa > Chordata > Amphibia > Caudata > Ambystomatidae > Ambystoma > Ambystoma mexicanum. The sequence continues at coordinate 780,005,009 of NC_090933.1, read as the reverse complement.
ACAATTCGGGGATCATTGATACGTTTGTATTGTCCTAAAATATGCCCACATTTTGCAGTCTTTGAGGATACATGGATTCTTTGGAGTCATTGTGCAGCAATGATAGAACTGGTGCCCACTCCACAATGAAGCAGGCCTGCTCCCCTTGGAGGGAGTATGCCATCCATTCCAGGGACACAAAGTTCCACACCTTGGTTATCCAATCTTGCTCGTCTGGTCTCTGGGGAGACCAGTTGTTTCCTTCTCTGGTCTTTCACCAGCAGTGCCGCCAGGGACAGAATAGTATATGCTTTCCTCAAACCCCTGATCATGCTTTTCTGTTCTGGCCCCTTTAGTCCTAATATGCCCTGTTCCATGGAGGTACCAAACATCTCTTTTAATCTCCCATTCACCTCGGCCCAGAACTCCTGTAGTTTGGGACATGCCCACCAAACACGTCCCCTGTCCCTGACACCCCCACATACCCTCCAGAATAGTGCAGACATATTTGGGTAAAATCTGTGCAGCCCTTCCAGCATATGCCACAAGAACATCACCTTTAAACCAAATCTCCCGTATTTGTAATGCCCTTGTTACCTTGGGAATGTCATCCCATAAGCGCTCCCATTGTTCTAATTGTATCTGGCGACCCAATAATGTTTGCCATTGAAGCATATACGGCCACTTTGGGGTCGTCCACCAGTATGATATGATATGGGATTTATAACGCGCCTATACACAAGTGTTTCAGGGCGTGACAAGGCAGGGGAGGGGAAACAGAGGGAGGCCAAAAACAACGATCTTACTAGGCCTAGTGACATTCAGATTGCGCAAGTGTAGGTGAGTGGGGAGGGGAGAAGTGCCGGGGGTGAGAGAATGAACAAGTGCAGGACAAGGAATCAGGAAACAACAAGTAGTGCAGCCAACGGGTGGCAAGTGCCAGTGTTAGAAGTGCAGACATCAAGGGTCTAGTAAGTGCAGGAGAGGAGACTGCAGGGCTACAGATACAGACCACAAGGGCATGGGCTGCCAAGAGGCAGTGCAGGTTTGCAGCTGGACAGTCAGGGACCTGGACCCGAATTCAGAGGGTTGCCAGGTGACCAGTGCATGTATCAGACAGGAGATCAGCAGCAGAGAGGAAGAAAGAAGGCAGAAGCAAAGAGGAAGGTCTTGAGGTGCTTACTGGAACCAGAGATGGTTTTGCTCACATTTCAGAGAGACAGGGAGGCACCAGACGAAGAAAGAGACCTGCCCCCAACTCGTTGCTTGGAGAAGTGAATGACCCTCAAGGAGTTGGAGGTGGAGGGGCGAAGAGCTCCAATAGGAAGATATTTCAGTAGAGAGAGGTGGAGGTATTGTGGTCCCAGGCCCCAGAAGCCTTGTGGACAATGCAGAGGGTCTTGAACTTTATCCTTGCTGCGACTGAGAACCAATAAAGAGATTTCAGTGCTGGAGAGATAAGATGCCTGGGCTTGAGGCCAAGGACAAGTCTCACAGTCATGTAGAGGCAGGTAGATTTAGAAAGAGGCTGTTGCAGTAATCCAGCCAAGAGAGAACCAGAGCTCTGGAGACAGTGAGCATCTGGGGGAAAGTGAGGAAAGGAAGCATACCTCTGAGGAGGTGCAGCTGGTAGTTTGACTTCTTAGAGATGTTAGAGATGTGAGGAGAGAAGGAGAGTGTGGAGTCGAAGATTACCCTGAGGTTCTTAGTACCACAGGTAGGAGCAGGAAGAGGGCCCTGAGTGGGCGGCCAGAGAGTGACAGGAAAGGAAGGTGCTGGTGAGCCAATGAGGAGAATCTCCGTCTTATTGGCATTAAGGCAGAGATCATTGGCGGCACACCACTCCTGGATTGCGGACAGACAATCCACGATGAGAAAGGGAGAAGAGGCGGCTGAGGGGAGTCTGAAAGCAAGCTGAGTGTCATCTGCATAGCACTGAAAGTTGGTGCAGAGAGCAGCTTCAAGGGAGAGGTGCCAGGTATTGGTTGAACAGCCAAGGAGAAATAATAGACCCCTGGGGAACAATACAGGTAGAGAACGAGGAGAGGAAGGCCCCAAGTTGGACCTGGGAGGGTCGATCAGAGAGAAAGGAGGTCAGCCAGGTCAGGGCCTGATCACTGATACCCAGGTTATCACAGAGCCGGTTGAGCAGGATGGCATGGTTGACCGTATGAACAGCAGAAGAGAGATCGAGGAGGATGAGCACAGAAGGATGGTTAGTGTCAAGGTTTGAGAGCAGGTCTTCACGGATGTTCAGGAGAGCAGTTTCTGTGCTGCTTCTGGCTGCTCTGAAGCCAGACCGATGGTCATGGAGACAACCAACAGATTCAGTGTGAAGGTTAAGCTGGGAGATGGGCAGCTTTTCCAAGAGTTTGCCCACAAAAAGGGTAATGGAGATCGGGTGATAGTTAGCCAGACAAGAGAGGTTGGCTGAGGGTTTCTTAAGAAGAGGGTGCACAAGGAAGTGCTTCAGGGGGAAGGGAGGGTTCCAGTTGCGAAAGGGTGGTTGCAGAAGTTGGCCAAGGCTGGAGCGAGGGTGTCAATATTGTACTTGATGGTTTGGGATGAACAGGGAAGAACCTGTTTTGATGAGACTTTCATAGATCTAACTTGTCTAGATCATCGCCAGGGGTGAACAGGGGAAAAGAGGAGAAAGGAGGAGAAGAGATGGCCTCAAATGGGCCAGGTGTGGTAGAGGTTAAGAGGCAGCCACAGGAAGGCCAGAAGTAGAGGAAAAGGTAGAGGAAGAAGGAGGAGAGGAAGAGAGGGTGGACAGGATGTCCTAGGTTTTAGAGATGAAATGTGAAGACAGGTCTGTGTAGAGAGACAGGGAGGGGACAGGAGAGGTAGAGACTGCCATCGCAGATTTTAAAGAGTTTGGCCGAGTTGTTAGATGCTGCATAGATGCGGGCTTGGATGGAAGCTCTCTTCTTAATGTGGACAGAGAGTCGGTACTGCCTTTGGAGCAGGCGACAGGCCAGTTTGTCAGAGGGTGCACATGATGCCCACCATTTCCTCTCAGCCGTCCTACTGTTAAGGGTGACGAGGTCTGAGTTGTACCAAGATTTGCCCTTGGCTTTGGGCTTCAAGCGGATCCTCATAACAGGGGCAAGTACATCAAGAGTGTCGGAGATAGAAGAATGGAGGTTAGAAAGTGCTGTGTCAGGATGTGAGTCAGCCAGAGGTGCAGGAGGGGGAGAGAAATTGTCAGCAAAAGCCTCAACTCACAAACGCTTCATGGGTCGGATGACCGAGAAGGTGAGCGGCAGTGCTGGAGTTGGCTCATCCTGAGTAGTAAAGAGAGAGAGAGATGAGAGGAGAGGAGAGGAAACGAGAGGAGAGGAGAGGAGAGGAGAAGTGAGGAGAGGAGAAAGTGTTCACTCCAGGAGAGAGGAGTGGTGAGAGGGTTAGATAGGCGGAGGTCTGAGGAGATCAGAACATCCAAGGTGTGCCCTGCAGAGTGAGTCGGGCCAGAGGGAAGAACAGATAGAAAAAGAGAATCGCAGAGGTTGTGAAAGAGTCCAGAGGAGGGACAGGAAGCATCCAGGTGGATGTTGAAGTCTCTGAGGAGGAGGAGGAGTTGAGTGGTAGAGACAAGGAGGGAGGAGGAGAGGTTATCCCACTCGGAGAAGGAGGTTACCTGGCCAAGCAGCCGGTAGATAGTAGCCACAGTAAGAGAGTGGCCAGGAGAGAGAGAGAGATTGCAGACCAAACATTCAAAGGAGGAGTAGACCTGCATAGGAATGAAAGAGGCAAGGATCCACTCTGGGAAGATCAGGACTACACCCCCACCTGAATGGTTGGATGTGGGCACGAAGAGGATCTTGTAGCCATCTGGCAGGAGAGTGGCAAAGCTTGTGACAGATCTGGCCATGAACCATGTCTCGGTTAGACCAAGAACATCAAGGTCGAATTCTGACAGGAGACTGCAGATGTCAGAGGAGTGTTTGACAGCTGAGCGAGAGTTCAGAGTGGCAATGTGGAGAAGGTTGCCACCCTTGAAAGACTTCTGTGGAGGGGTACAGGTAAGAGGTACGCACTGCAGAAGTGTAGAAGGAGCCTGAGGGGAGGCAGAGGAGGAAGGAGGAGAGGGCAAGGTAGCGAAGGAGGAGGATGAAGATGCCAGAGAGGTGACGGGGAAGGAGGCAACTGGGCAGCCAGAGAAGAAGTAGAGGAAACTGAAGAGGTGGCAGTGGGTGGAGGCAGAGGAGCAGGCGAAGGCATAGAAGGGACAGCAGGAGAAGAAAGGAAATTGATGAAGTGCAGGAAGCATCTATTAAAATGTAGGAGGTTGGCCTGAGGGCCTTGGACCAAGACAGTGCCATTTAGGTAGACATTAATAATGTTCTTAGAGGAGTGGAAAGGGGCCAGGAGGGCCTCCCACCGGGTGCCACCATTAATAGGAGAGGAGGAAAAAGGAGAGAGCACAGGGACCATATCTGGTATCCATAGGTATCCATAGGTCTGGCGAAGGAACGACAAAGAGGATCGGTCTGGAGGAAGCACTGGTGTAGGTATCAGCGATAGGGAGGCCTGGGTTGGAGACCAGGATATCCCTTTTGAACTTCTTCCTACCAGACTTTGTAAGAAGGACAGTATAGTCAATAGAGAAGCAGTTAGAGAAGATAGGAGAGACAGAGAGCACCATAGCGGATGCAGAGGAGGGAGAAGGGGAGTGAGGGATGGGGGAACAGAGGAGAGGGGAGGAGACACTAGGGGCACTAGGGGCAGGCACAAGAGGAGGGTTGCAAGCAGATGAGACAAGAACAAAGAAGAAAAAATAATTTCAATTCACAGTGGGATTGATGAGACAAAAAAGAAGAGCAGTCATGTAGCTATGAGTAACAAACCAGTTAACAGAGTAAGAACGAGGGAACACAACAGAGGTGGCAGCAGTACGATGTGAGGGAACAACCAGGCAGACCAACGGCTAAGTAACAGAACAAAGATCGAGGGATCCTAAAGGCGGAGAGTGAAAAACATACAGAAGTAGGCAGTACACGTATACAGCAGTCAATGAAAGCAGACTCAAGAACAGATCAGTCAAGCAAATTGGGGCCTAGAAGAAGAAAAAGGAGCAAAGCTCAGAGTACTAACAATGGGGTAAGGGAAGGGGCCGGGATGGGAAAAGTTCAAGGAGGAGGAGGGTAGAGGCTTTCAGGGGGAGCAGGGAAGCGTAGAGGACTCGTAGGAGCGAGCGCAGCCAAGGATGGACAGGGCATGGAGCACACGCAATCAAGGATGGTGAGTGAACCATGCAGGCAGTGGACGTGCAGGTGCGAGCGTAGTCAAGAATGGACAGGGTTCGGAGTACACACGATCAACGATTGCGAGTGAACCACACGGGCAGAGGACATGCAGGCATGAACGCAGCCAAGGATGGAAGGGGCGCGGAGCACACGTGATCAAGGAATGCGAGGGAACCACGCGGGCAGAGGACGCACGGGCGCAAGCGTAGCCAAGGATGGAAGCTGTGCAGAACACACGCAATCAACGAATGCAAGGGAACCACGCATGCAGAGAATGTGCAGGTGCAAGCATAGCCAAGGATGGAAGGGGCGCGGAGCACACGCGATCAAGGATTGCGAGTGAACCACATGGGCAGAGGGCATGCAGGCGCGAACGCAGGCAAGAAAAGAGGGGGCACGGAGCACACGCGATCAAGGATTGGGAGTGAACCGCATGGGCAGAGGACGCACAGGCACAAACGCAGCCATGGAGGGAAGGGGTGTGGGAGCATGCAATCAAGGAATGCGAGGGAGCAACGCGGGCAGAGGACACACAGGTGCGAAGACAGGGATCGAAAGGCGAGGGAGTGCAACACAATGGAAGAGTGCGATGGAACCACGCGGGTTGGGAGCAAGGGTAATGCTGGACGGAATCGGTCAGGGAAAAAGGGTGCACCAGACCGACGGGGCACGGGCAGAGGGACAAGTCTCGGGGAGGGGGACACAAGTCAGGGGAGAGGGACACAAGTCAGAAGGGCTAAGAAGCGCAGAGCAAGCTAACTCCCCACAACATCTTACCTGGTGGCCGCAGACAGCAGGGTGAGTTGTCCGCACTCACTGTCTATGCTGCAGATCCTTTCGCTGCCAAACACCTGCATTGCTCAACACCACAGACTTGTCCTGCGAGGGCTTGGCCGCGGAGGGTCCGAACCTTGGATTATATAGGCTCAGAAGCATGGATGTAGCAAACATGCTATGTTTCTTCGGGGGGCGTCACCTGCGCACCTACCTCGTTCAACACCGCAGACTTTGTCTGTGAGGGTTTTGCCGCAGAAGGTCCGTACCTCGGATTATATAGGTTCGGAAGCGTGGAGGTAGCAAACATGCTATATTTCGTCGGGCAGCGTATCCTGCGCACTTGCTTCTCTCAACACCGCAGACTTTTCCTGTGAGGGTTTTGCCGCAGAAGGTCCGTACCTCGGATTATATAGGCTCGGAAGCGTGGATGTAGCAAACATGTTACGTTTCGTCGGGTAGCGTCTCCTGCGCACCTGTTTCGTTCAACACTGCGGACTTGTCCTGCGAGGGCTTTGCAGCAGAGGGACCAAACTACAGATTATATAGGCTCAGAAGCGTGGACGTAGCAAATGTGCGAGGACTTTGCAGCAGAGGGTCCGAACCTCGAATTATATAGGCTTGGAAGCATGGACGTAGCAAATGTGTTATGTTTCTTTGGGCAGCGTCTCCTGCGCCATGTGTCGCTCAACACCTCTGAATTTTCTGCAAGGGTTTTGCCGCATAGGGTCTGAACCTCGGATTATATAGGCTCGGAAGCATGGACGTAGCAAGCGTATTATGTTTCTTTAGGCTGCTTCTCCTGTGCCCATGCATCGCTCAACACCGCTGAATTTTCCTGTAAGTGTTTTGCCGCGTAGGGTCTGAACCTCGGATTATATAGGCTTGGAAGTGTGGATGTAGCAAACTTTGTCGGGCAGCGTCTCCTGCGCACCTGCGTTGCTCAACACTGTGGACTTGTCCTGCGAGGGCTTTGCCGCAGAGGGTCCGAGCCTCGGATTGTATAGGCGCAGAAGCGTGGACTACTTTTCGTCAGGCAGCGTGTCCTGCGCACCTGTGTCGCTCAACACTGTTGACTTGTCCTGCGAGGGTTTTGCCTCAGAGGGTCCAAACCTCAGATTCTATAGGCTCAGAAGCGTGGACATAGCAAAGGTGCTACGTTTTGTCGGGCAGCGTCTCTTGCACATCTGCGTCACTCAACACTGAGTATTTGTCCTGTGAGGGCTATGCCAGAGAGGGTCCGAACCTCAGATGATATAGGCTCGGAAGCGTGGATTTAGCAAACGTGCTATGTTTCATCCGCAGCGTCTCCTCAGCACCTGCGTCACTCAACACCGCAGGCTTGTCCTGAGAGGGCTTAGTAGTCTATATAATTCGGAAATCAGATTCCTATTTCCTGAGTTAGTGGTAATGTATAGTTCAAAAGGCGTGAGTGGTCGTGTTGCCGCTGTTTTCACCATTTGATTTGATCAGCCAGTGTCGGAATTACTGATAAATGAACCCTGCAGATTACTGCAGCCCAAAGTCCCGTTTACACTGGTCAAATCTTTTTATTTCTTCACCCTGGGTCATATCCTGCAGCAGCTTGCAGTTGCCCCCAGCCCATTGTTTATAGCTTTCTTGTTCTGTGCCTGGGTTAAATTGGGTATTCTGGAAAAGTGGGGCGAATGGTGAGGGAAAGGCTGTAATCCCTTTATGTTCAGTTTGTACATCCCAGATATACTCGACAGGGACCGTGATTGCACTCTTATGCATGTTCTCGGGCAAATAAATAATAAATAGGGCAACCATAATACTTTGTCTAGGGGCTTGCCTACTATTGCTCTTTCCATTCTACACCATATATTTTCCTGATTGCCTGTCAGCCAGTCCCGTATGATTCTAAGTTTGGCCGCCTCGTAGTAAAATTGGAAGGGCCAAGACCCCTTTGTTACGGGGGGCCATCATCACTCTCCTAGATATCTTAGTTTCTGTCTTCCCCATATAAAAGCTGAGATGTGTTTATCTAGAGCATTGAAGGATTAGGGACGTTTGATTGCTAGTGCTTGGAAGTATAACATCTTCGGGAGAATAGTCAGTTTATTTGTATGGACCCTGCCGAGCCAAGACATAGCTAGCGGGGTCCATTTGTTCAGTAAGTTCTTCATTTTCTCAAGTAGGGATACATAATGTGTTTTATAAAGCATATCTAGGGAGTTTGTTATCTGGATTCCCAAATAAGTCAGTTGCCTTTCCACCAGGGTGTATGGTGACGTAGCTCAAAGTGCTTGGAGCCGGGGCGCCCCCAGTGACAGATTTAGAATCTCGGATTTCTTGGCACTACTCTTAAGACTTTCATCTGTCCAAATGTTACAAATTCCTGGGAACTTCCCAGTAAAGAACTATCTGGTTCAGTTCCCGTGAGAAGCAGGTCATCGGCCAACGCCATGACCTTCTGCTCCTCCCCCCAAATGGATACCCTTGATGTGATCCGAAAGTTATATTTTAGTTAGTAGTGGCTCTGAGTATATAGCATAAAGCCGAAGGGATAGAGGGCATCCCTGTTTCGTGCCCCAGCCAATATGAATTGAGTGGGAGAGGGAACCATTTATTGACAATCAGATTGCTGTGGTGAAATAGTTCACTTGGACCATGCGGATATAGCTCCTGCCCATACATTCCATTGTTTGGAACAGGAATGACCATTGCACCCGATCGAGTCCAAGTAGAATGGTCGGGGGACCTTTCTTCAATACTTTTTCTATCAGATGATAGACCTGCCTAATGTTCTTGCATGTCTGGCTATTTGTGATGAATCCCAATTGGTCCGGCTTGATCAAATCTGTGAGAATGGCCTCAAGCCTGTTCGCCAGCACCTTGGTGTACAGCTCGGTATCCGAGTTTAGTAGTGCTACTGGGCGATATGATGCACATTGTGTGGGGTCTTTATTAGGTCTGGGAAATAACACCATTTTAGCCTCTTCCATTGTGGGAGAGATTCTTCCTTGCAACCCCAGCTGATTAAATTGACCTGTTAATTTAGGTGTTAGTGTGGCACTGAACGTCCTGTAATAAATGGCCGTGTATCCATCGGGACCCAGGGTCTTGGTGAGTGGTATCGATTCAATTGCCTTGTTCACTTCCTCCTCCTTTCTTCTTCTAATAGTTCCCCATTCTGCGGCGTTATTTTATTGAAAGGGATCTATTGTACATATGTCTGTTGTTGTAAGCGATCTGGGGTTTCCAATTTGTATAGGTAGGCGTAGTATGTTAAGAACTCTCTAATGAAATGCAGGGTAGTGGTGAAGCCCTTTTCCCCTTAAGATACCTCGTCAACAGGCTATCCACCTTCTTAGCTTTCACATAGAACTTGTGTTTCGCAAGTAGGAGGGCTTTTTCTGCCCTCCTTGTGTATAACATTTCCAGTTGCCCTCTTAAACTTCTTAGTTTGTGTGTTAGTGCCCTTCTCTGGTCTCACTGCATACGTGACATTAACCCTTTCAATTTAGTTTCTAAATCCGTTTCCAGTTGATGCAAGCGTCCCACGCTGTCTCCTGCGATCACTCCGGCATAGCATTAGTGGCAAAGTATTCCCTCATTTTGTACCCTAGGTCCCATGTTAGGATCTGTAAGGAACACATGGTAGCAACAGTAAAGACTGACCCAACTGATCACAATTCAAGGGTGTTTATTGATCTTTATAATGGGTGAGATAAATGCCTAATCTAAACCTTAATCTAAGATGGGAGCAAGCTACGACCATCAAATAATAATAAGGCAGTCCTAGTGGTGTCTTGTCAAATAAAAAGGGCCTATACTAAAAAAAAAACCTATTGCCAATCCTTACTACTAAATTACAAAAAAAGAGTCTGGGATAATGTTCACCAGAAAGGAAAGAAGTGTTCACAAAATGAAAAGTCAGGATGGTATGGCTGGGTCTCCCATCCCAACATTTTAAGCACGAGACAAGGCGGGGCCTCTGAGCACAGCGCACTCCTTGGCCGCGTTAGCACAAGGTTCACAGTTCTAGTTCAACAATATCAAAACCTTCAGAGGCTAAGTCTCATTTCTGCATTCAAAATAACAAATAAACAAACAAATGTTCCTTCACTACTCCTGTACCTTGGGCGATTGCTCTCCGTCCCTTGGATCCCCTCTGCCCGGGCACAGATCCCTCTTGCAACCTGACCTCCCTGTTGGGTTGCCTGCGGCCTTTCAAATATGGCTTTTGATATTCAAAATGTCTTTTTTCTTTTTTTATTGGAATTTATTAAAATGTTCAAAGTTGTAGATACAAGCATTACAATACAGTGTTCACGATCACACAGAATGAAATACATACAAATGAAACATTCCTTACGCCCAACAAAAGTAAGTAATAATACCACTCATCCAAACTAAGTTTTTCTCCCCCCACCCCCGCACCCTCCCCGGAACAGTCTCTCTCTTTGTACCTTAACAAATGCACTTATTCAAGAAACGACTCGATTGGTGTGCAGTGTCACTTATACAGTAATCGGTGGTGGGGGTGTGTGGGTAGCGAGCCATGAAGGAGGCTGAGCTGATCTGGAGCTCCAGAGGATCCGATTAATATCCTGATAATGCTCGTCTTCATAGTCACCGAAAACGCATCAAAAAGCAGGCAAATGGATCCGAAACGACACTGCACAGAATGGTACGCCTGGCAGCTGCAACATTGTAACATTGGTGAAACTGTGCGCATTGCGGAGTACAAATTGTAACAAAGGACACAGCAACAAAATGGCTTCTTGGAACAACAAAGGGCTCGAGAGAACGAGAGTCGCAAACTGATGCGGGCACGGATCCACGCAGGAGCCATCACAGATCACCCCCTGAGAGGTGCATAACTGCAGGCGAGAGACTGGGCACGCTGGCAACTCGAAGATGCTGGCCCCATGAATGTGCAGACCGGGGCTCCAAACGCGGTTGCTCCGATCCAGGGCACCCGATCCTCACTATAAGGATTGACGTGGCACCAAAGCAAGGGCACGAAGTGCGGCAAACGTACACGGATGGCCAGGACACTGTCTGCCCCTCCAGAGCTGAAGGCAGCATAAGGGCAGGCCGGAGTGAGGACCAGCCGCACTTGCTGCGGAGGAAGCCCCTGCCCGGCCGTACCCGAAAACGGGCTACGGCACAGACAAGGGGCCCGCAGATAAGGCGGAAAGGGCACGGAGCAATACAGGTGGAACGGGACCTCCGGCGATCCACGAGGTACTGCAGTAGCACATAGTACGACACCTGGAGAGGCGGACACAGCAATAATACAGCCCAGCCACACGTATATAAGCACAGGAGCGCCTGCTGACTCCACAACAAGGCGGGCCATATTAAATGGAAGCCCAGGGGTAAAATACCAGAAACGACACTGCATGAGAAACAGTAGGCATAGAAGCACCCCCAGATAAGACACAGCCAGGGGCCCTCATAACCATGGGACAAAGCTGTGGTGAAACGGACATTAAAAAATAAGGGAAACATCAGTGCTAGTATAACGCGCAAGGAGACAACGGAACACAGTGCCCCAAACCGCCTGAGGCTGACCACTCTCACGGGCAAAAAAGACCACGGCGCCAGGGGAGCAAGAGACATAAGGGGAAAAGATCCAAGTAGAGCGGGGTGAGCAAAGGAATCTACGAGAAACTGAAGCTGGGAGCAAGTAATAAGAGACGAGCAAGACACTTCCACCACTCAAACACAGGGAGATTCATTGTGCCAAAGTAAAAGACAACCCCGGTATAACCCCTGGCACCGGCAAGAGAGAGGGCGCAAACGCAAAGAACACAAGCCCTGTTCCCCAGACCCGTGGCAATAGGACTAAAGAGATGGCAACTAAGCAATCCAAATCGAAGGGGAAACAGCCCACAATGGAGGATTTTACCAAAACCTCACACACAATAGAAGGTGCCAGGAACAAAGAGAGGAGTGCACTGGGAGACGCATCACCAACACGCAGAGATCGACAGATACTTGAAGCAATCGCAGACCTGAAAGCAACATGGGAAATCAAACTAGAGGCGGCCATGACTACACTCACAACATCGATGGAGGCCAAAATCGATGTGGTCCAGGTGGACGTCAACCTGTTGAGGCAGGATGTAAGGTCGATAGCGGAGCGCACAGGCACACTGGAGAATGAGGTAAAAGCCAATACAGCAGCCTGCGCGCTGCACACCACGGAGATTCATGCACTACGTCAACAAGTGGGCAACTTGGAAGATAGAGCCGAGGAAGCCAAAGGAGGCGCACAAAGAAACAACATACGGATCATGGGCCTCCCGGAAGGCCAGGAGGGATCAAACCCCACTGATTACATTGAGACAATGCTCCTGCAAGAGATAGATGGGGGGGCGCTTACCCAAGGTTTTGCAGTGGAAAGAGCACATGCAGCCTTGTCAAGAAGGCCCCCCCAGGTTGCCTCCCGAGACCAATTATCTGATACTGAACTATCGGGACAGAGAGAAGATTTTGGAATACTTTCGGAAAGGAGGCACGATACAAAGGTCCTCGGCGTCCATCACGGCCAACCCAGACTACACACTCCAAGTGCAAAGACGGCGGATGAACTTCAGGACCGTGAAAAAAAGGATACGGGAAGCGGGCCTCAAATACATGTTGATGTACCCGGCAAGACTGAAAGTGTTCCATGGAAACCAAGCAATATCTTTTGAGACCCCGGAGGATGCAGTGGTGTGGCTGGACACACAGAACTGTCCGACGGGGCCGGAGGACCAGAGAGAAGGTCGAGGAGAGAAATGAAGTGCCGGCGCGTGAGACTGAGGTGCCGTATGATCTGGGAAATTGGGACTGGATTATAGACCTGTGATACTAGTAGGAGGCAGGCATAACTCGAGGTAGAAATGGTTCAGGAGGGACGGCGGACCTGACCTCACACCCCAGTAGATAGTTTAGTTGGGATACCAGTAGTAGGTAACCCTCTGCTGGGTACTTAGTACTGGGTTAGCCAGGGCAGGGCCAAATGCAGATTAGCCTGAGATCCAGGGATGGAGCTGGGCAACAGTTGGGGGGAAGGAAGTTGGGAGGGGGGTAGTTGGGGGTGTTTGGCTTGGGGGAGGGAGGGAGGAAATAACAAAGATGATACGGGAGCACAGCACAGGACGCCTGCCAACACAACTAAATCTGTACAGGAAGAGGATGGGGAGAAGGCTGGGCGGAGTAGGATATAGCTGAAATGGGGACCTTAGAATTGTGACCTTGAATGTACGTGGGATAAACACTTATATTAAGCGCAACAAAGTTTTTTTTTTTTTTAATTTGTTTATTGATTTAATAACATGAGGTAAACAAAAAAAAAACAATATCATTAGCGATTGGTCAAGCATATCAAGGAAATAAAGTCACCCCAATCCTTGTCTTCAAAAACAAGGCCCAGTTCAGTTTCCCACATACCCCTGCATTTAAGGTCGCCCCTGGTCATACCCCACAACAGGGCCTCGTAGATTTGTGAGGTTTCATGGCCCCCCTCAGCGGAGTTCAGTATCGTTTCGAAGCATTCATTTTCCTCAGTCAGGTTGGCAGCGACCGGCCATCTCTTGTACAAGGCCTGTATGTCATGATCTCTGCTTCCAAAAGGTCAGGGTTTTCCCAACTCCCTTGGAAGCAGATCCATAACCCAGGTTCCGAGTGCCAACCAGTCCCAATTGGGACCTTTTGGACCCAGTCCTGGCGCCAGTGGCACCAGGATCATAAATATGCCCAGTCCCAGCGCTGGAAGCGCCGGGCTCATAATGCTTGGGTGGATTTACCTGCAGCAGACCATGCTGCTTACTTGCCTGCCAGTTGAGCCTCTGATCCTCTTCTGTTTGGAACTACTTTTCCTGTTGGGTGGGGCAGGAGCCACTCCCTAGATTCAGAACACTGGAACTCTTCTGGAAAGCAGGAACTCTTTTCTTACTAGGCGTGGCTGTGGAAGGAGACACCTAAGCACTACAGGAGGCTATTTAAACCACACCCGATGGATGAATCTTGCTTTGCGTTATTCTGCATCCTCTGCAGCAGAACGCTCATCGTGTCTTCTGCATCTGATCCTGGGCCTAAGGAAAAAGGCTTACCATCCTGAATCCAGTCTTCAGCAACACCTATAAAGACAAGAAAGAACAGGTTAGCATTACGGTCTTCAGTGACAGCTCTTCACTTACCTGGTCCATCGGCTGTCACCAACGCCTCGCGGTGCATTCCGGCATCTGAAGGACAAAGGCTTACCTACTCTTCGTGCGCTCCGGAGGTCTTCACACTGCATTCTGGCATCTGAAAGACAAAAGCTTACCAACTCTTCGCACGCTCCGGAGGCCTTCGGCGCTGCATCCCGCATCTGAAAGACAAAACAAGGTGCGTTTAAAGACATTGGGGAACTTTAATACTCACGTGCCATTACTCCTTTCCACATCTAACCCAGTGGGTATTCCCGCACCCGGCAGCCGCTCCGAACTTGTACCTGCAAAATAAAAAGACAGTTAGAGCGCATCGTGAAGCAGGCAACAAGCGCTTACTTACGTGCTTCCAGGCGCTTCTATTCATCACACGGGCTCCATCTTCAACTCACTTCCGCCCGTCATCCGCCATCGCCGGAACCCTGCAAAACAAGAAACATGATTACTAAAGACTTTAAAGACATTAGAGTTACTCGAAACTTACCGTTCGTGCAGTAAACGACGGACAGCAGTCCTCTGAAGTCAAGAGGCCTGCTCCCCTCATCCAGTGAGGAAACTGGTTACAGCACCCTGCCCCGAGGCAGATGGAGAGCACAGCGTTCACTTACCTAAGACATCTCACCCTTCAAGTCAGACATACAGTGCACAGAGGTCCAGCCCAAAGAGCCAGCCGTGTGTTGCACATCACCTTTGAAGATACGGTATACGCCCAGTCAAGACCGCCGCCTCTACGGGAATCAGGTGAGCGTTACAGAACGCAAAGCCTACCACAAAACTCCCGTCCAGGCGCTATGGAAACCTCGGATACCGACCAGCTAGCCCAGTTACTTGGGGAACTAAGGGCAGAAGTGCATGCAGCCCGTCAGGAAACGAACGCTCTAAGAAGGGAACTGATTATTTCCAAGGAGCTAACAGATGATCTCGCTAGACAATTGCTACAGTCACAAGCCGGACAGACCCCGTTACCCGCATCTGGGGGAAATCTTCCTTCTACATCCTCTATGAATCCAGTGCAGATCAACCTACCTGGGAATGTACCTCTGGCTCCGCCCGAACGATTTTCTGGTGACCCAAAGAGGTTTGCAGTATTTATCAATCAGTGCCGGTTGCATTTCTTATGCCGGCCAGCAGCCTTTCCAACTGATCAAGCTAAAGTAGCTTTCGTGCTTTCGTACCTTAGTGGCAATGCGGCAGACTGGTCGATCCCTCTAGTAAATCAAGATGATCCGGTCCTCCATGATTTTCAAGCTTTTCAGCTCAGTATGGAAAAACTGTTCGCAAGACATTCACAGGGGCAGGCCTTGGACAATGAGCTTCTTTCGTTGCGACAAGGTAATCAAGACCTTTTGGCTTATATTGCGTCTTTCAACAGACTGATAGTGGAAACTCAATGGCCTAAGGACAAAAGGATTACGCTGTTTTATAGAGGTCTACGTGGAGAGCTCAAAGATGTATTAGCCCAAGTAGTGAATCCCCCACAAGATTGTTCGGACTATATAGACTTAGTCGTTCAAATAGATCACAGACTGCAGAACAGGAAGGCCGATCGTTCCAAGTTTGATGCTCGAGTATTTTCCAAACCGCCAACTCCTTCCAAAGGAGTAGACTCCGGGGAACCCATGCAAATAGGGGGTCTGAAAGGTTCTCTAACACAAAAGGAGCGGGAAAGGAGAAAACAGTTGCAATTATGCCTCTATTGTGGAAACTCAGGGCACTTTCTTCGAGACTGTCTGGTGAAACCTGCCAAGAAGGCAGTAGGAGCTGCAGTTACCAAAGTTACAAACTCTGAGCAGGGAAACGACCTCGCCCGACAAGAATAGAGGTCCTCTTGCCGAGCGTGAAAACCAGTTCCGTGACCTCGCATTTCGTGATACCTATGGTCCTCATTAGCCCTGATAATCCGGATCGATTACATGCAATTGAAGCTTACGTCGACAGCGGTGCCATCGGCAATTATGTGGATCACGAAATGGTTTTGAGGATGAATCTAACTCTTTGTCCCAAGGCTGTAAAGGACGTCATTACTACGGTGGATGGTACGGAGATAGCCTCTGGGCCAGTAACGCATACCACTCAAGAGGTGACGCTAGTAAGTCAAGATGGACACCATGAGAAGATCGTGTTCGATGTGATCAAGGCCCCTCAGTTTCAGATTATTCTAGGAATACCTTGGTTAGAGAAACACAATCCTCTGATCGATTGGCGAGCAAGAACGGTCCAGTTTCCAGAATGTGTCTCTACTTGTCACCCTCCATCTGGTGTGGCACTGGCAGCAATTTCTTCAGAGACTCCCCAGTTACCTCCCGAATACCTAGAATACCAAGATGTTTTCCGGAAGGATCAGGCTAACTCTCTACCTCCTCATAGGTCTTATGACTGCCAGATATACCTGATACCTGGATCTACCCCTCTTTGTAGTAGAAGTTATGCCCTCACCGAGCCTGAGAACCTTCACCTTCGACAATACCTGGATCAATACCTGGCAAATGGGTTTATTCGTCCTTCCAAGTCCCCTGCTTCTTCAGCTTTGTTCTTCGTTCCAAAAAAGGAAGGAGACCTTAGAACTTGTATAGATTATCGCTCCCTGAACCAGATCACCGTTAAGAATAGATATCCGTTACCTTTGATCCCTGAACTCCTGGACCAAGTCAGAAAAGCATGCATATATACAAAGCTGGATCTTAGAGGAGCTTACCACTTGGTACGAGTAAAAGAGGGCGATGAATGGAAGACGGCCTTCCGCACCAAGTATGGGCTATTTGAATATCAGGTCATGCCCTTCGGACTTTGCAATGCCCCGGCCGCCTTACAATATTTTATGAACGATGTCCTCAGAGAGCTCATAGATGTGTGTGTTGTTGTTTACATTGACGACATCCTCGTTTATTCTTCATCGGAATCTGAACATCGGAAACACGTGAAAATGGTCCTCGAAAGATTGCGTCAACACAAACTTTTCGCTAAGTTGGAAAAATGTGTTTTCAACGTGACTGAAGTTGAATTCTTGGGATTCATATTATCACCTGGCGGAGTGCGTTTGGATTCAAAGAAGATCGATGCAGTTCTCAAATGGCCATCACCATCCTCCGTAAAAGGTGTGCAAAGCATGTTAGGCTTCGCTAACTTTTACCGCAGGTTTATCCCCGAATTCTCTCGAATAGTCCAGCCCATCACTGCCTTGTTAAAGAAAAACAAACGTTTTGAATGGTCTACCGAGGCGGAACAAGCTTTCCAGGATTTGAAGACTAAATTTTTCTCTGCACCAATCTTAAAACACCCTCGCCCCGAACTCCCCTACATCGTGGAAACTGATGCTTCAAGCCTTGCCATGGGGGCAGTTCTATCACAAAAGGACCCGGTAACCAATCAGTTGCATCCCGTGGCATTTTGGTCCCGCAAATTCTCGCCTCCTGAAATCAATTACACGATTACTGACAAGGAACTTCTGGCTATCAAGTCTGCCTTTAAGGCCTGGCGGCATTATCTGCTGGGGGCCCGACACACCGTTACTGTGATTACGGATCACCGAAACCTGCAATATTTGAAAACCGCAAAAGCCCAATCCTCTAGACAACTCTGTTGGGCATTATACTTTGACGAGTTTAACTTCATAATTACCTATCGACATGGTACAAAGAACGGTAAAGCTGATGCCCTTTCTCGGATGGGAGTGGAAGAACACTTGATCAACCCTAAACCTGTACCAATCATTCCCGAACAAAGAATTCTGGGTGTAATCGCCACAGAATCCATAGAGGAAGTTAAGGATAAAGCCAGTCAACTTGTAACTCCAGCAGACATACAGAATTGGCATCTGCAGGGAAAGGACTTTGCAGTAAAGGACAATTTATTGTATTTCCAAGAACGATTATACCTACCCAGCACAGATTTACAGAAAAAAGTAATCGCTTGTTATCACGATTCTTTAATGGAAGGACATCCCGGTATGGCCAAGACCTCAGAAAAGATCAAGCGCTACTTCTGGTGGCCGTCTTGGAAAAAAGATATCAGAGACTTTATAATGTCCTGTGGAGTATGCGCCCAAAACAATAGTCAAAAGGAAAGACCAGCAGGCCTCTTACGCCCTATTGACATCCCACCTCGCCCTTCGCATACGCTTTCTATGGACTTCATCACCGATCTACCTCCATGCTCCGGATACAATACGATTCTAGAAATCGTGGACTTATTCTCCAAGATGGCGCATTTCATTCCGCTCAAAGGCTTGCCAACAGCAGCAACTATGGCCCGAGAATTTCTCGAAAACATCGTCCGACTACACGGTTTTCCTTCGGTTCTAATTTCGGATCGAGGTAGTCAATTTATTTCTCATTTTTGGCGAAGTTGCTGTCGGTCGGCTCAAATTGATGTGAGACTATCGACCAGTCACCACCCTCAGACCGACGGACAAACCGAGAGGACCAATCAAACTCTGGAACAGTATTTACGCTGCATGCTGCAACAAACTGAAAAAACTTGGAAAGACATCCTTTGGATAGCCGAATATGCCTACAATAACTCTGTCCATTCGGGAACTGGGAAAACCCCGTTTTTTCTTTTGTACGGCAGTCACCCTCGAACCTCGGAGTTGGATCCCCTCCAAGATCTTGAAACACCAGCAGTAGACTACCTGCATTCTACAATCACCCAAGCCTTTAAGGAAGCTGTTTCTCACCTTCAAAGGGCTAAAGAACAATACAAGAAAGGAGCAGATCAACATCGGATGGAAGCCCCTCAATATCAAGTAGGGGATCAAGTCTGGTTATCCTCCAAACATCTACCTCTAAAAGGGCCACGCACATTCAACCCAAGATACCTTGGTCCCTATTCCATCACTACCATAGTAAACCCAGTAGCGGTCAAGTTGGACTTGCCCCCGCACATGAAGATACATCCGGTCTTCCACGTCTCTCTATTAAAACCCGTGAAACCTCAAACCCGACTAACTAAATCTCCAAAACCCATCCTAGTTGATGGAGAACTCGAGTTTGAAGTCAAAAGCATTATGGACTCCAAGATCTCCAAATCTAAACTATTTTACCTAATTGACTGGAAAGGCTACGGCCCCCAAGAGAGATCCTGGGAACCTGCTGAATATGTCCACGCTCCTCGCCTAATCAAAAGATTTCACTGAACATTTCCTGACAAGCCAAAACCCCCGGAGGAGCCCGGTTTGGGAGGGGCCTTGAGGGGGGGTACTGTCATGATCTCTGCTTCCAAAAGGTCAGGGTTTTCCCAACTCCCTTGGAAGCAGATCCATAACCCAGGTTCCGAGTGCCAACCAGTCCCAATTGGGACCTTTTGGACCCAGTCCTGGCGCCAGTGGCACCAGGATCATAAATATGCCCAGTCCCAGCGCTGGAAGCTCATAATGCTTGGGTGGACTTACCTGCAGCAGACCATGCTGCTTACTTGCCTGCCAGTTGAGCCTCTGATCCTCTTCTGTTTGGAACTACTTTTCCTGTTGGGTGGGGCAGGAGCCACTCCCTAGATTCAGAACACTGGAACTCTTCTGGAAAGCAGGAACTCTTTTCTTACTAGGCGTGGCTGTGGAAGGAGACACCTAAGCACTACAGGAGGCTATTTAAACCACACCCGATGGATGAATCTTGCTTTGCGTTATTCTGCATCCTCTGCAGCAGAACGCTCATCGTGTCTTCTGCATCTGATCCTGGACCTAAGGAAAAAGGCTTACCATCCTGAATCCAGTCTTCAGCAACACCTATAAAGACAAGAAAGAACAGGTTAGCATTACGGTCTTCAGTGACAGCTCTTCACTTACCTGGTCCATCGGCTGTCACCAACGCCTCGCGGTGCATTCCGGCATCTGAAGGACAAAGGCTTACCTACACTTCGTGCGCTCCGGAGGTCTTCACACTGCATTCTGGCATCTGAAAGACAAAAGCTTACCAACTCTTTGCACGCTCTGGAGGCCTTCGGCGCTGCATCCCGCATCTGAAAGACAAAACAAGGTGCGTTTAAAGACATTGGGGAACTTTAATACTCACGTGCCATTACTCCTTTCCACATCTAACCCAGTGGGTATTCCCGCACCCGGCAGCCGCTCCGAACTTGTACCTGCAAAATAAAAAGACAGTTAGAGCGCATCGTGAAGCAGGCAACAAGCGCTTACTTACGTGCTTCCAGGCGCTTCTATTCATCACACGGGCTCCATCTTCAACTCACTTCAGCCCGTCATCCGCCATCGCCGGAACCCTGCAAAACAAGAAACATGATTACTAAAGACTTTAAAGACATTAGAGTTACTTGAAACTTACCGTTCGTGCAGTAAACGACGGACAGCAGTCCTCTGAAGTCAAGAGGCCTGCTCCCCTTATCCAGTGAGGAAACTGGTTACAGCACCCTGCCCCGAGGCAGATGGAGAGCACGGCGTTCACTTACCTAAGACTTCTCACCCTTCAAGTCAGACATACAGTGCACAGAGGTCCAGCCCAAAGAGCCAGCCGTGTGTTGCACATCACCTTTGAAGATACGGTATACGCCCAGTCAAGACCGGCGCCTCTACGGGAATCAGATGAGCGTTACACTGTACGACCACCCTGTGCAACAGGAACTGTCCTGCCGGAAGGCCCGTGGCCTAACAGAGTTCCGAGAAAGTTAGGATTTCCTGTTCTTGAATCAAGTCCCCAAGAGTGGCCACCCCCAGGGGCTCCCATTGTGTGCGTGTTTCAAGTTGCCCCCAAGAGTTATTAACCATAAGTGCAGCAATGGGGATCTGTGGGGAGAACGGGTCGTCCGACCCAACCAGCTTGCAGGCCCTTTTCCAAAGCCGGATCCCGAGCTTGGCGAGGTAAGGGCAGTGTCTCGTAGCACCCTCCCGGGCCCACAGTATGTTTCTTAGTAACAACCGGGGGAGGGCCGGTTGGAGGAGGCGAGTGTCAGTCGTGCTCTCATCGGCCATCCATAGCGTGACATGTCTCAGCTGGCTGGCAAGGAAGTACAGCTCAAAGTTGGGGATCTTAAATCTGCCCCTTTCGTATGGTCTTTGGAGAGTCTCCAACGCCACCCTATGCCTACCTCCCTGTCAGAGGAAGCCCCTACAGAGTTTGTTGAGATCTCTGAAGAATAAGGGTGGTATGTTGAAGCTATGTAGTAGGCGGGGAAGGGCGACCATTTTAAGGAGACCAGCCCTCCTGGCCATCGAAAGCGGGAGCCGACCCCAGAATTCCATGGATTTCGTGAGAGAGTCTTTGGCCCTTACGGTATTAAGGATATGTTCTGTGCCGGGGTTGCGGTGTATGATTATCCCCAAGTATTTGAAAGATGTTGCCTGCCATTCGAGATCTAGAGGGGGGAGGGATCTGTATTCATCAGTGTAAAGTGCTGCAAGGGGGTAAAGACAAGATTTGCTCCTATTAATCTGGATCCCGGTGAGCTTGTGGAAGCAGTCCAGGGTTTCCAAGATGTAGGGTAGGAGGTGCTCAGGGTCTTGAAGGTACAAAAGGGTGTCATCAGCGTACATAGAGATGAGGTGGGTCATCCTGTCTATCTTAATGCCTCCATCCCCATATTCCTGTCTCAGGTAGGCCGCTGCTGGTTCCGCGGCAAGAATGTATAACTTGGGGGACAGAGTGCACCCCTGGCAGGTGCCCCTGTGTAGGGACCATTTAGCGGAATAGGTTTTGTTGGTGCGTACTCTCGCGGTGGGGTTAGCATAAACTAGCTGGGTCCACTTTAGGAATACAGGGCCTATTCCCATTTTGGCCATGGTGGCATATAACCAGTCCCCACCTCACAGAATCAAAAGCTTTGGTGGCACTGCAAGTTTCTGCGGCCTTCCCTCAGTGCTATAAATGACATGATGTAACCTGCGCAGGTTCTCAGTGATGGATCGCCCCGGGACGTATCCAGTTTGGTCTTGATGGATCAACAGAGGGATTACTCTGCGCAGTCTATTTGCGAGCAGGGCAGTAAGGATCTTGCAGTCTACGTTAAGCATAGAGAGGGGCCTGTATGAACCACAATCTGCCCCGTCCCTCCCTGGTTTAAGTAAGGGTATGATCATGGCCTCACTCATGGAGTCCGGGAGGCTACCACGCTCGAAGGCCTCATTAAAGACCTGGGCCAATATTGGGGCAAGTGTTTCCTCATAGGTCTTGTAAAATTCCCCCGGGAGACCATCCGAACCCGGGGTTTTCCCAGCTGGTAGCGATCTAATTACCACCTTGACCTCGTCGGGGGTGACTGGCTCGTCAAGGGTCTCGGCCAATTGCGAGTCTATTTAGGTAGGTCAATGACGTCAAGGGCGTCTTTGATCCTGGTGTCAGAGGGGGGCGGAGCTTCGGAGTACAGGCTACGGTAGAAGTCGGTAAAAACAAAATTGATTTCTTGTTGGGTATGCACGGCGGTGCCGTCGGGTGTGAGTATGTGGCAGATGGGTGGCCTGGGGGTCTCCCTTTTATAGAGCCAAGCTAAGAGTTTCTCCGGCTTGTCTCCCAGAGCATGGATTCTCTCTGTGTGCTTGGCGTAACTCAGTTGGCCGAGGGATTCACAATGAGTTAGGCAGGTTTGTCTAAGTTCGGCCATTTTTTGTAATTGGTCAGGGGATGGGTCAGCCCTGCCTTCGAGCATACTCAGGTCCCTCTCTGCGCGCTCAAGCAAGGATGTAATGGATCTCTGAGCTCCCCCAACTGCTGCGATCATCTCGCCCCTCATGACCACCTTGTATGCTTCCCAAGTTGTGCTCAAGTATCTAACGCTATGCAAGTTATTTTGCCAATATTCCTCAGTACTATCTTTTATGCGTTCCTGGAATGCAGTGTCAAGTAGGGCCTCAGCCTCCATGTGGGTACACAGGGTTTAGCGGGAACACCTCCCAGGTTACCAATAGGGGAGAGTGATCAGACAGCACCCTAGGCAGGTAGCACGCATCAACAAATATGGACTGTTGTGTTAGGTTGAGAAAAATGTAGTCCAGCCTGGTGTGTACGGCGTGAGGTGGGGAGTAGAAGGAATACTCACGTTGCTCCGGGTGTTGGACCCTCCATATGTCACTGAGTTGCAACTGTTGGATTAGTTTGGAAAGTATTTTGGCTGGAGGGGAGGGGCGATCGTGTTTATTATCTGATCTGTCCAGTAGAGGGTCAAGGGTACAGTTGTGGTCACCCCCCCATATTATAATTCTGTCCACATACGGGCTGAGTCGCGTATAAAGGGAATGGAAGAAGGCTGTCGCGTCATGGTTGGGTGCTGACCAGGCATACCTCTTTGCCCTCAATGGAGCCGCACACCACCACCATCCTACCTTCGTTGTCTCTTTTAGTGCTAGTGAGTTTAAAAGGAACAGTGGGGGCAATCCAAATCAGAACCCCTCTGGCGTAGGAGGAGTAAGCCGAACCTATTAGGGTACCACGCCAAGTTTTGGCCAGGGCTTCCAGTTTCTTGGCAGTTAAGTGAATCTCTTGCAGCATGGCGATTCCGACCTTGCATCTTTTCTGGTAGGTTTGGACACGCCGTTGTTTAACAAAGCTGTTCAGGCCTCTGACGTTCCAAGTAACGACCCTTATTGTGTCAGCCATAGGCGTAGTGTGGTTTATTGTATGTAACAGGTGGAGCTCGAGGTCTTGATGGTGCTGCGTTGCGTGTGAATTGTTCCTGTGGTCTCGATATATACCAGTGTATGTCCCCAACTTGTGCAAAAGCTCCCCTATTACCACCCCCCCCTTAACTGTGAAATCCCCAAACATAGAACTGGCCCAGCGACAGTTATGACTGTCCCGTTTCTGCTCCGTCGGACCGTGCATTGGTCTCCAGGTGCCCTACGGGCGGGTATATATACCAAAAAGGAAGAAACATTCAGGGGGTGGAGTGAACTTGGACTCCGGGTCTCCGCAAGGAGGATCCACTCAGCTGTGTAGAGGTTCAAACAAAAGTATAGTTCCCTCCAGGATGACAGAAGGATTGTTATCTCGGTCTCCGCTTCCTTTCCTCAACATCAGGGATCTGTAAACCGTCCATCCAGTCCCTGGCCTGAGCCAGAGTGTCGAACAGGTGCGCCTTATTGTTATGCAGCACTTTAAGCCTAGAAGGATACAGGAGCATATAACGCAGCCCGGCGGCTTTCAATCTGGCCTTCGTGTGTATGAACTGCACCCTGTTCATTTGGACCTGAAAAGTGTAATCGGGGTATATGGCGATTTTAGCAGAGTTCCGTTGGATTTGGCCACCTGCTCGGGAAAAGGCCAGAATAACTTCTCGATCCCTGTAGTTGAGAACTTTCGCTATCATTGGCCTGGATGGGGCCCCCGGCGGTGGTTTCTTAGCCAGGGATCTGTGGGCCCTCTCGATGGTGAAGCCCTGGGAGAGGTTTCCAGCTCCCACCTCGTGTAGCAAGAGGTTCTCTATGTAGTTAGTGGGGTCGGAGCCTTCGGAACCCTCTGGCAGCCCAAGGAGACGTATATTGTTCCGGCGAGCCCTCCCTTCCACCTCCTTGGCTCTGTCCTCCAAGTTTTTGACCCTTTTCTGAAGCTCATCGACGTCTTGAAGGAGGTGAGTTTTGGATTCTGTGTTTTCCCGGACTTGTGTTTCAAGCGCCTCGGTTCTGCCGGCCAGGGAACGGACGTCTTGACGCAGGAGGCCCAGGTCTGTGGCAACGGCGTCGATTTTGTTTTACATCGTTGCCTGGAAAAGCTTGATGGCTTCGAGTATCTGGGTGTTACTAGGCTCTGTAATCGCAACTGCCGTGGGGTTAGGTTGAGCGTCCGAGGCCGCCTTGTTTGTGCCCTCGGAATTTGGGGATTTGCAGGCTGCAAAGGTGTCCATCGTGGTCTGGCGCTGCTTGGGCCTGCCATTTCTGCCAGATATATCGTCAACGCATGGCCTCACCGCACCAAGAGTGCCGGGAGCACAATCGGGAGGCCGCCAGCAGCAGCTGCGGAGGGGAGACTCTTGTTACCGCCGCAGGACCGACAGGGCAATGATATGAAGCTGCGGGGCGGCAGGCCAATTTCGGGAAGCAGAGGGTATCTCAGTTCCAGCAGGCACGCTGTGCGCCGGACGGCCCCCCAGTTGTCGGCTGTGGAGTGGTGGAGGAGCACGGGGACTCCCCTAAGAGTGGGCCTCACGGTCCGCCGGAGCGTCAGTCTGCAGGCAGGGGCCAGGTGTTTTCGCCCACACCTCCCCCGGATGAAGGTTCATGCAGGCGGGGGGAAATAGACAGCCGGGGTCTTAGCGCCTCGGGGAGGCAAGCCCAAGTTCTTGCGTTGCCACCAGCTGCGAAGTTAGGCGCAGGGGTATAGAGTAATGCGCGGCCACGGGCCCCACGCACCCAGCCACCAATGTGGATGTCCGGGCTGGTCTTCCGCCATGCCCGCCTACCTCCGAGGCACTGGCCGGCCACCGCTCATGCCGGGGGCCCTCGCGACTATCCAGGGCACACCTCAGCCCAGTCGCGCGCCGCAGGCAGGGTGCATTCCGGCAGGGGCGTCAGGGTTGGTCCTCTCAATCGATGAGTGCAGCTGTTCAGCCCCCTCCTCCAGGCCTGGCAAAGGTCGGCAGCCCAGGATCCTCTTCCCCCACCGGCGGGCAGCGTCGTCAGTGGTGATAGTGCGCTCCGGTCTTTCGAGGGATCAGGGCGCAGGAGCCGCCATTTTGGATCCGCTCACCAACACTTTTCACACGCCGGGTAAATTGGCATTTATGGTTAAAAGCGTTTTACATTATTACTGGTCAGGGCCTTTATTCAGGATACCTGACATACTTATTGCAGTTATGCCTTGTTATGAAACAAATTAACAACATTCATACAACAAACTTAACATTAATAGTCTCCTTACAATGGGCGAGTGGTGGTTGGTATTGTCAGGGAGGGTGAGTGTAATTTCCACAGGTGAGCGGGAGGAGTTCTTTCTGGAGTAGTTCAGAGTTTGGGGGATATGGTGCTTGGTGTTCTATGCCTTCACGTTTGTTAGTGGGATAAATATTTGCAACGTTCAGGGGGGTCTATCATCAGAGGATCGGAACAGTTTAGTTAAGGTGTCTTTCCATGCCTCTAATGCCATGCTTTAGTCTTCAGTGTATCTGGTTACACTGTCCTCCCAGGCTCTGGTTTCGGCATTCGCCCATCTTTCCAGTTCTTTGCGCCATATTTTATGGCTTGGTCCTGTGGGCTTTTTCCAGGCCATGGCGATAGTTCTTTTGGCCGTTATGCACAGCAAGTCCATTACTTTTACAGCGTGTTTAAGTTTGGCTAGCCTAGGGTAGCTGCCTAGGAGGCACTCAGCTGGAGTCCATTTGTATCTTGTGACTTCTGCTTCTTCGCAGGTTTGCTTTACTTTCGACCAGAGGTTCTGTGCCTTGGTGCAGTTCCATAACATGTGAATCAAGTCTGCCCCATCTGTCCCGCACCAGGTGCATTGTGCCTCAGTGGTTCTGTTGAACTTCGCTATCTTACTCGGGGTCAAGTAGGTGCGGTATAATACATTGATTTGTATTGATCGAAATCTTTGGTTCCTGGAGACCTCTTTTGGGAAGGACAGTGCTCTGAGCCATTCACTTTCTGTCATTTCGTGTCCCATGTCCGTTTCCCAGTGGGTCTTTAGTGCGGCACTGCGAGGGTTGGGGATGTCCCTTAGAAGACTATATATTTGAGATATCGCTTTTCCTCCTTCATTTAAGTTGTACATCAGTGTCAAGAAGGGGTCCTCTTCGGGTTCCTCTGGCCAGGTGGACCATCTCGTGCAGGCTATGTTGCGGATCTTTTGATACCACAGGAATTGACCAGCCTGGATATCTTCTACTGCCTGCAGCTCGGGGAATTCTCTGAATGTACCGTCGGTGTATAGGTCACCCCAAGTATATATCCCTTTCTTTTCCCATAGCCTGATGTTGTATAGGTTTGTATCTGTTTTGTCGAGCCCTGAGATGATTGGCACTTCTCGGGAGTATGGATGTTTCAGGCGCAAGACCGTTATGGTTCTGTGCCATATCTTCTTGCCTAGGGTCGCCAGTAATGGTGGTCTATGTATCAGTTTCTGTGGGGCCCAAAGCCATTCTTTCAGCTGGATCGGGGCAATCATGGCCTGTAGCAGGGGGGTCTCGGATGTGGCTTCATCCGCTAGCCATTTGGACACATGGCTCAGTTGGGGTGCCAGATAGTATTTTTCTAGATTTGGTAGTTGGATGCCACCTTGGTCGTATGGTAGGACTAGTGTGGATAGGGCTACCCGGTGTCTGCCCTTCCCCCATAGAAATTCCTTGATTATTGTGTCAAGAAGTTGATATAGAAGTGGACATTTTGGAATCCGTACAGGAATCTGGGGAGAATGATCATCTTGGCTATCGAGGCCCTCCCTAGCATGGATAATGGAAGCTTCGCCCAGAATCTTATGGATTTGTGTATTGCGGGTACTGTAGCCTTCGTATTGTGTATGTGCATTAATTCTGGGGTGTGCATTATTTGGATCCCTAGGTAGCTGAAGGAGGTTGTTTGCCATTTGACGCCCACTTTGGGGAGATCTTCGCTGCTTCTGTTTTTCAGTCCTGCCAGAGGGAACAAGCAGGATTTAGTTTTGCTAAACTTGATGCCAGAGTATTTGGCGAAATTGTCGAGGACTTCCAGTATTGTCGGCACATTTAGGTGGGGGTTGTTGACATATATTAGAACATCATCAGCGTATAGTGAGATGATATGGTCCATTCCCACCAACCTGATCCCTGCATCGAAAAATTGCTGTCTGAAATAGATTGCTATAGGTTCCAATCCTAAAACATAGAGCATGGGGGACAGTGGGCAGCCCTGCCTAGTACCCCTCTGAATGTCCCATGTTTCAGACACGTATTTCCCAGATTTCAGCCTGGCCTTAGGTTTGTGGTACAGGATCTTGACCCATCTGATGAATCCCTGGCCAATTCCGAATCCCTCCAGGACTGCTATTAGCCACTCCCAGTATACGGAGTCGAAAGCCTTAATGGCGTCTAAGGATAGTAGTGCTAGTTGTTCGTCGCATGGGTCAGTCTGGGCTATGATATGTTGGAGCCTACGCAAATTTAGGGATGTGTTGCGGCCGGGTATGAAACCATTTTGGTCTATATGTACTATTTCTCCTATCACTTGGGATAGTCGGTTTGCCAGGATCGTCGTTAATATTTTAACGTCGTAGTTAAGCATGGCGGGCGGGCGATAAGAGTCGCATTTGTCGGGAGGCCTATCGGGCTTGAGCATTGGGATCACTAGGGTCGTCAGGGGGGAGCCCATCACTTCCCGGGGTTTTACATGTGGCTAAGGACCGAATGGCGTCTGTTATGTCTTCTGGTGTGATGTCGGAGTTCAAGGTGTCGGATTGTGTTAGTGATAGCTTAGGTAGGCCTATTTCCTCCAGTGTGTCCGCTATTTGTTCTGGTGGGATATTGTCCGCATGGGAGTATAGATCTGCGTAGTAAAGTTTAAAAGTGTCGTTGATACTCTGCTGGGTTCTGTGCTCTGTGTCGTGTTCGTCCCTTAATATTGTGGTTATCTGTCTGGGGTGTTCTTGTTTAGACAGCCAGGCCAGTAACCGGCCTGGTTTGTCTGCTTCTGCGTGTGTTCTGTCGGTCCTGGCACTAAAATCAAATTTGGCTAGTCTGTTCCACGCGCCGGAGCAGGCATCTCTAAGGGTTCTAAGGTCGTCTTCCCACCCGGGGGTTTCTATTGGGGTGGCCTCTAGTTTCTGGATCTCGCCTTCTCTCTGTTCAAGTTCAGCTCTTAGTGTCTTTCTGATGCCTACTGCTTTCGAAATAACTTCCCCTCGGGTGACTACTTTTAAGGCCTCCCAAGCCACGCTGATGTGTTTTACGCTACCTGAGTTTTCTGCTATGTAATTCTCTATGGATTCTTGCAATTCCTCCCTAAAGGCTGGGTCCTTCAGGGCATTAGTAGGCATTCTCCACATGGGGATGGGTGGTCTGGGACTGTTGTGATGCCAGTCCATCAGGAGTGTGGAGTGGTCGGAGATAGACCTCCCTAAATATTGCATGCCCCCTACTTGTCGCAGGTGCTCGTTGCTTATGAAGCGGTAGTCCAGCCTAGTGTGGAGTTTGTGGGGGGATGAGTAGTATGAATAGGCTCTCTCGTCTGGATGTAACACTCGCCATGCATCCGTCAAGTCTAGTTCCTTGACCAGGGTGGCTAGGGACATGGTGGCTGTGGAGGGACCTTTCACTGGAGGCCAGGACCTGTCCAGCACAGAATCATGGACACAATTGTAATCTCCACCCCACAGGAAAAAGCCCTCTCTAAATTGCACCATCTTGGCACTTAGTGTTTTCAAGTGGGCAGGGATGTTATTGTTGGGGAAATATGAGTTCACTATGCAGATCTCCCTTTGCTCGAGAGTGCCCCATATTATTAGGTATCTGCCCTCTGGGTCTTTTTCCATATTAGTCAAGTGGAATGGCACATGGGGGTTGATCCAGGTGTAAACCCCTCTGGCATATTTGGAGTAGGGTGCTCCGAAACCTTGTCCTCCCCAGTGTTCCTTCAGTTTTGCATTGGATTCCGTGGTGCAGTGTGTGTCCTGTAGTAGGGCAATGTCCACTTTTTTCCTGCGTAAGTAGGATTTTATCCTATTTCTACGAAGATAAGTGCCCAGGCCCCTCACATTCCAAGTTAATATCTTAATATGCTCCGCCATCTTGGCACCGCTGGAGGGTTCAGGAGACGCTCGCTTTCCCCCGAAGTGCTTGTAGCCTCGTCTAGGGCCCCATGGTCCTCGCCAGCTCGTGGATTCCAGCCCTCTTCGACCGCCATTCCAGCCCTCCAGATCACTGGTTGCATTTTACTGTGTGGAGACTTACTAACTGTTTTAACTGTCATTCCGTGGAATGAATTAACTAGGAAAAACAACAAAGAACTGCCCCCAGCAGCCGTTTCGAACTGACAACGCTCGGGGGCTCCTGGGCCTTCCAGTCCTGTCCAGGTCTTTCGGCTCAGGTAGTATGTATGTTTTTTGCCTACACTTTTCCGGTGGGGGGGGGTCATCAGCGGTCTTGTGATTGCTTGTGATTCCAGTTTCCTGCCCAGTTGTGATATTTCCTTGATGCGGCAGTAGATTTGGTCTCGATATTTAGGTACATGTGGGGCCTTTGTGTGGTTTCATCCTTTGTTGTGGAACTCTGTGGGGTTTGAGCCCTCCATGTCTTCCGGAACTCCTAGAATCCGGACGTTATTTCGTCGGGCCCGGCCTTCCGCATCTTCGGAGCGTGCTTCCAACCGAGCCACTGTTGTTTCCAGCTCTTTAACTTTCGCTATTAGCTCCTGTGTGGTCTCTGTGGTTTCCTGTAGAGTGGCTTCTGTGGCAGTGACTCTCTCGGCCAGGTTACAGGCGTCTTGCCTTATTAGTTGTAGTTCCGATTTTATTTCTCCTCTCATGTCTTCAACAGTTGTTTTCAGTGCTGCAATCGCCTGAAGGATCTGAGAGTCGCGGGGGTCCTCTGGCGGGGTCGGTGGCTCGGTCATGGTGTCCCCTTCTTGTGGCATATGTGTCTTCGGTCGAGCTGTAGTGAACGAGTCCATCGTTACGGTTCTGGACCTGTTTTTGGGGGGAGACATCATACCATACGGGGTGTCCGGGTTTTCGTGTAGTATGATGTTAGCTTTGGCAGTTTTGGTCGGTGGCCTTAGTTTGATGTGGGGAGCCCACCCCTGGGGGACTCTGCAAGTGTGAGGTTGAGTCGTGCGCTGATCTGACTCCTCGGTGGCTGACCCTATGCGGTAGTTAAGCGGAGGCTGGTGTGAGGCACTTCCCTTAGAACAATACCTAGTTCGCTGTCCACAGCCTTCGCAGGGAGGATAGTTGCCCCCATATAACTGGTGACAGTGTGGGGTAGTGAGAACTTAGATGGGGCAGCCACTTACTTCATCTTGGGTTGGGTGGGTCCACAGGTGTCATCAGGATTCACTTGCTTGTGCCTCGTGGTGGTCGTTCGGAACGCTGCATGGGTTCCTGTCTGCTCCCTCGTTTGGATCTACCCGTGCTTGTTACTTGGCTTGTTTCTCGTGTTGGGGGGCTTCCTCCGCAAGCGGGCTAGGATGGGGGCTCGCAAAGCTCCAGCCGGGGTCCACGGTCACACTGAGGTGGGTTGCTTCAGGGGGCTCACTCCCCAGGAGAGCCGGCGGGTCCGGCTGCCTTCCGCCACCCACAGGCCACCGCAGGGGTCTTTCCCCTTTTACCCGCCGCAGGGTGGAGTAGTGGGAGCCTGATGGGGGTATTGTCTGCTTCCGTTGCTGGGTCAAGCTGTCCGTGGAGGCCTGCAATCTCCGTTAGCCTCCGCGATCCGCTCCGTCACAGGCCGCTCAGTGCGACCATCCTCTTAGGTGTCGTGAGGGGGGAATCTTAGGGCGCTTCGTTTCAGGCGCCGCGCGAGTCAGTTCCCCCGTGGCTCCGTTTGATTTCTGCTCTAACAGGCCCGCGGCTCCCCAGCCGGGCCTCCCGGTCTCGTAATGGCAGGTCACCCTCGGGAGCGGTCCCGACGATCGGCCCGACAGGGGCGACGGCTAGGCCCGCCTGGCTTCCTCGTCCGGGGCCCCCGGGTCCCGCCGTCTGCTGCCCCCCCGGGTCGCTTCAAGCGTCTCTGCTCCCCCTTGCCTTGGGATAGAGCTGTGGGAGCCCGATGGTGGTGTTTCCGGTCGAGGGAAGGCAGGTTGTTATGGCGTTCAGCGGAGGCCTGCGAGTCTCGTTTCTGTCTCGCCTCGCCTAGTGGGTCTCTCCGTTGCGGGCCGCCATCTTGGATGTCGCAGGGGGGAAATCTCAGGGTGCTTCGTTTTCAGCTTTGCCTGCACCGATTTTCTCCGGTATTTCGGTCGGGTATGCTTGAAAGGTTCTATTGTGGCTCGGTCACATTTCAGCCCTGGAGCTTCAATATTTTCGCTGTTATTACTTGTGCTGCAGGATCATGGGCAGGAGCTCCTTGGAAAGCCGCCTTTACAACATGCGCGCTGGTCACGCCCCCGCCGGGTAGAGGTGTTAGCCGTCTCTTCTCCGCCTGGGAGACGGTATGAAAGTTGCTGAAGAGGTTCTGCGGCGAATGGTGCAACTTGTAGGGTTCCGGATCACTTTAAAGTCACTTAAAACAGCTTATCATGGCACATCAGCACGGAGCTCTCAGGAGACACGTCCGCTCTACATGGCGGTTAGCCACGCCCCCCCTTAAGCGCAACATAGTTATGATGTATTTACACCGGCAAAAGATAGACATAGCAATGCTACAGAAAACTCACTTGACTAAAGAGAGACTAGAGTTGATGAAGAGGAAATGGAAAGGGACCACAATAGTATATACCAGGGGGGTCCTTATATGGATTGCGCCCCACGTCCCGTTCATATTGTTGCAACAGGAAGTAAGAGAAGACGGAAGAATGGTGCTTGTAAAAGGGATGGTGGGTAATAAAATGGTTAACCTGATGATATCTATGCCCCAAACAATGATACTGCACCTTATCTCAGGAATCTATACGCTATTGTTAGCCCATACATGGAAGGAGCGGTCATAGTCGGGGGGGGGGGGACTTTAACTACACACTAGACCCCTAGATGGATAGATCAGACGACAAAAGAACCAAGCCTAGCCTGGCGGCAAAGGCCCTGACCAAACTCATGCAAGATTTTCAGCTCACTGAGATTTGGAGGAAGCTGTACCCCGCTTGCAGGGGGTAATCCCATTATGCAGCCTGCATGACTTATACACCAGGATAGACTACATACTAGTGTCTAGTTCTGTGGTGGAGCAGATTAAGTATGCGGAGTACAAAGCGGCAGTCTTTTCAGATCACACGCCATTGACAGTGACATGGCAGATCTCGCCGCCTAGGCCCAGGATACCGACATATAAACTTCGAGCAGAAGCTCTCAAAGACACTATGTTCAGGGAAGATCTAAGGAAAGCAGTACAGGAGTACTTTGAACTAAATGAGGGAAGTGTTGAGTCAGCGGGCACACTCTGGGAAGCATTCAAGGTGGTGATAAGGGGGGCAGCAATATCGAAGTCATCTGGGTTACTGGGTGGCATAATGGCAGACCTACAAACCAGAGAAAGGGAGATCGAGGATAAGATGCAAGAGAAACCAGACTCCCTGGAAAAGACGGAGGCGATAAGACACCTAACTGAAAAATGTAAATCCCACCGGGGAGAGATTATGTAATGTCAACTATAGGAAATATATAGAGAGACAACATGCGGAAGGGGATAAACCAGGCAGATAACTAGCCTGGTTGTGTAAGAGTGAGACCCAAAGACAAGTGATCTGGGAGATGCGCCATGAGGATGGCATACTCGAACACACACAAGAAGGGGTGAATGAGTGCTTTCAGAGATACTATCGTAAATTATACGCCAATAAAATAGAGGCAGATGAAATTGATATAAACGATGTGCTGGAAGATATCATCCTGCCCAGGCTCGAGGTGGCCGATAGGGAAAGGCTTGAGGCATCACTGGAATCGGAGGACCTGGAATATGTAATCTGTAACCTACCCACCAATAAGGCGCGGGGCCCAATGGCCTCCCAAGTGAATTTTACAGGGGTGGAAGACCAGCTTCCACCCCTGTTGGCTATGTTGAATGAGGCGTTTGAACAGGGCAGGCTGCCGGAGACTCTGAGTGAAGCGGTCATCATCCCGCTTCTTAAGCCGGGCAAAATAGAAACTAACTGCAGATCTTACAGACCGTTGTCAATGTTAAATCAGGACAGTAAGATCCTTAATGCGGTGATGGCAAACAGATTGAAACCACTGATCAGCACCCTAATACACCATGACCAAACGGGATATGTCCCACAACGGAGCATTTCTGATAATCTTAGAAGATTGCACCATGTTATAGACCAGACCGCCGGTAGCTCCCAAGAACTGGCGATAGTCTCACTAGACACAGTCAATGCCTTTGACTCTGTTAAGTGGCCATGGCTACTAACGGTTCTTAAGAGGTTTGGGATGGGACCAATGTATCTGCAGTGGGTTAAACTGTTGTATAGTGCACCGATTGCCAGAGTCCGGACAGGGTAGGTGATTTCGGAAGGTGGACGCTAGGCAGAGGATCTAGCAAGGCTGCCCCTGGTCCCCGATGCTGTTTATCCTAGCACTAGAGCCACTGGCAGCATACCTCAGATACCAATATGGGGAGGTGGGCATTACAATGAAAGGTGGACAGCACCTGATATCATTGTACGCGGATGATATGCTATTGTATCTGAGATACCCTGAAGAAAACTTACAATATATACTAGAGGTACTAGATCGATATGCACTACTATCTGGTATAACGGTAAACCCACAAAAGTCATTATTATTCCCGCCAGGGAGATATATGGGAATGCCTCAAGATACGCTTCCAGTGTTACAGATTGAATGGGCGGTAGACACCTATAGATACCTGGGGATAAATGTGTATCACAAGGTTGAAGACGAACACAAGAATAATACACCGAAAGCAGTAGAGGGGATCCAACGCAGCATGACATTCTGGACAAAGTTGCTCCTAACCATGATGGGAAGGACAGCATTGCTTAAAATGATAGTATTGGCCAGGCTGCAACACTATTTTGCAAACGTCCCGTATTCAATACCTAAATGTTTCTTCAATAAACTCCATAATATGTGTAGAGGGTTTATCTGGCATAACACTAGGAATCGGGTAGCCCTATGGAAACTACAAAACTCACAATATCGGGTGGGGACCAAACTACCCAATTTTAAGTGTACTACCTACCGGGCCAATTGCAATATGTAGCTAAATGGTTTTCTGATGACACCACATCAGAGTCCAGACTACTGAGGGCGGAATGTACACCATATTTCCTGAATGAATGGATGTGGGTAACAGAGCCACCGAAAAGTAGGAGAGCGGCATTGCTGACCCTGGGAAAGGAGATCTGGCAAAGGACCTGTGTAAAGTTGGGAAATCGAACACTGTGCTCCCCGCAGGTCCCTCTGGTGACACTGGGGGGGATAGACGACCAACTGAGACGAGCCATAAGGGAACACTGGGAACCGGTAGGGGTGACAACAGTAGTGTGGCAAGGAGGGGGCAGAATAGAGTTTGATAGCTTAAGAGAGGACACAGGTCTACACAGCGGGCAATATATCACATATGCGAGGCTGATGGCACTGCTAAGAAAGAAGTGGTCAGAAGTAGAACTGGCCCAGCAGCCAGACGAGGCCATAGAAATGTTCCAAGCAGTGTCAGACGGGGGACACAAGGTCTTTAGAATTTACGAATTGTTGGAAAGTGGGAAAAGAGGTGGTTCAAACGAGGCGAGACTGGGAAGAAGAAAGTGGAGAGACAATAAGTGATGGTTTATGGGAAAGGATGCAAGGGTATCATAAAAAAGTGTTGAGGAATGCCCAATTGCAACAGATTCAACTGGATATCACTCATAGAGCATATATGACCCCCAAGAGAATTGCTTAGTTTGCAAATGCAGCTACACAGCCTTGCCCGAAATGTGGGGAGGAAAATGTCGGGATGGTACACATGTTTTGGGCTTGTCCCGAAATAGCGAGATATTGGAAAGAAATAGCAGACCGACTGGCTACAAAAGGGATCGAACTGGTGGTAGACTCTGTGTGGGCATGTATGGTAGGGGGCTTCCTTAGACCACGAAAACTCAAGCAGGTGTGCAAGCTCAAAGATTTGGCTTATATTTTAGCAAAACAAAGGATAGCCATTGGATGGAAAGCTCAGGCGAGACCAAAGGTAGATACCTGGTGGAGGGACTTCCTGCGGTGGGCCGAGGCGGAAACAGTGGTCTGGAGGGAGGCAGCATGTAGAGGGGGCGAAGAGGAAGCAGAAACATTGATGGCATGGCAGCATTTGATTGCATCACTGACGGGCTTGGGACTCGACGAATTGGACACGGGTAGCTCCCTGGATTATGGAGAAGAAGAGACAGTTGTGGACTAGTGGACCGTGTTGTCCCCTTGTAGAGACTTGAATGGGGGGGGGGGAAGAAAAGGTGGGATGTTTTGTTATGAAACTAATAAAAGGATTACAAAAAAAAATAATTATACAGTAATCGCGTTAAGATAGGTTGTCTCCCTGTGAGGTCCTCAGGGCCAACAAATAAATCCTTCCAATGTGACAGATCAGGATATCCTTGTATGGAGGATAGGTGCAACCTTTCAAATCGAATTCACGCTCTAATAGCTAGTTCCTGACATATACTTAGCAACAAAGTCACCCCACAGTATGTCACATTGTGCAGATTTTGCATG
Organism: Ambystoma mexicanum; assembly: GCF_040938575.1. Lineage (NCBI taxonomy): Eukaryota > Metazoa > Chordata > Amphibia > Caudata > Ambystomatidae > Ambystoma > Ambystoma mexicanum. The sequence goes on along the minus strand of NC_090933.1, from coordinate 779,968,631 downwards.
CAGGTTGGAGGTAATTTTCTCCATAACACAAATATTCAATGCCACATTAATCCATTCGCCCTTACTTAGTATGTTCTCAGACTTCCATTTCATAACTTGAGTGGCTCGGGTTGCTAACAGGAGGTGAGTCACCAGACCCTTGATCCTTTTCCTTTCTTCTTCAGAATCAGAAAGGGGTCTGCAGACCTCTGAATGCCATCCAAATCTTTGATCCATCCCAGGACCTCGTCCCAATATACCTTGATCCTGGAGCAGCCCCACCACATGTGCCAGTAATCAGCTATCCCACCACATTTACGCCAGCAGAGTGGACTTAGTGACTGAAACATTCTAGAAAGTCTAAGGGGGTCATACTGCCACCTGAGTAGCAGTTTTATCGCATGAAGTTTGTATTGGCTAGATGCACATTCTACTCCACATGGTCGAATCAACTTCTTCGCTCAAATATTTTTCCCATCTACTCTTCAGGGGTAACGTGGAGCCCTTCTCCGCTTCTACCAATTCCCTATATATGGTGTATATGAATCCTTTCATTTCTGTTCTGGGATTCAAAAGGTTCTCAAAGGGGGTAAGATCTCTAGCCACATTATCTTTCCATTCATCCTTTGTTTTCCAGTTTCTGCAGATTAAGGGGGTTCTGACAGACAGAGGGCCTAACCCGAGGACCTCACTGAGTTCTGAAATAGTGATGAAAGACCAGTTTTTCCAGAGCTGACCCACTGTCTCCAGTCCCAGGGGCCCATAAATGACTCAAGGGGGGCGGCCATGAAGTAGCTTTCCGTATGTCACTTTTCTCCCTCCATATTCCCCAAATGGTCCCCAGTATCGGGTGGTTCCTTAACCTCTGTTGTAGTTTGTCCCTAGGTACCCATAACAACTCGGAAACTGTTGCTGGGGTCAAATAGTAATTGTCCATGGCAACCCACTGAAGTTCTTTATGATTTCGAAGGTGGGGAATCAGGATTCGTGGCTGGGTAGCCTGATAATACTTCTGCAGGTCTTAGAGTCCCACCCCTCCTTTATTCTTAGGTAACGTCAGGGTGTCCTAGGCCACCCTCGCTCTTTTCCCCTGCCAGAGAAACCTCGCGATCACCTTTTTAACCTCAACAAAGAAAAGCCCTGGCATCTGTATTGGGAGCATCTGAAAGGGGTAGAGAAAGCGGGGGAGGCACACCATTTTGATCGCATTAAGCCTACCCAACCACGATATAGTCAGCTTTTCCCATTTGGTAAGGTCTGCATGGAACTTTAGGAGGAGGGGTGGAAAGTTGGATTCATAGAGTTTAGTAATGTCCCTCGTGACCTGTATCCCTAAGTACTTAAAATTGACCTTTTCCAAGATAAGGTCCAGCAGAGAGAGTCTATCCACATCTGCTTGTGTCGTCTCCTGTATGGGAAATAAAATCAATTTGGTCTTGTTAATTTTGAAACCTGAGAGACAGCCGTATTCCTTAATCAGTTGAATTGCACTGGGAATGGAGGACGTGGGGTTCGAAATGTGCAAAAGCAGTTCGTCTGCGTACAGAGCTACCTTATATTCAATAGTTCCAAGCCAAAGTCCTTCAACCCGGGGATCATCTCTAAGTTTCTGGGCTAGGGGCTCTAGGGAAAGCGCTAAAAGAATCACAGAGAGAGGGCATCCTTGTCGTGTTCCCCTACCTGATTGAAACCAGCAGGAGTATTCTCCATTCACAAAGACAGAGGCTTTAGGTGATGTATATACTGCCTGAGTCACAGCCCTAAATTTCAGACCTATTCACACTTTGAGAACGACAGCCATTAGAAAGCCCCATTCAACTCTGTCGAAGGCTTTCTCTGTGTCAATCGACAGGAGAGCGGGGTCATTGTTCATGGTTTGGGATGCATTCATTAAGTGTAAGGTCTTCCTCATAGTGTCTACCTAGTATAAAACCAACCTGGTCTGGATGTATCAGCCGTGGCATAAAGGTCTGTAGTCAGGCAGCAAGGATCCTAGTATATATTTTGGCATCCACGTTTAACAAAGATATGGGGCGATACGATCCGCATTGTTTCAGATCTTGTCCTTCTTTGGGGATCACCGAAACTAAAGCTCGAACAAAAGATTCTGGGGCGTGTCCCGTGTCGAGGATCGCAGTGAAGAATTCCACCAAGAAAGGGAGGATGGGGGAGAGGAAGGTTTTTATAGAATCCGGTGGTGTAGCCTTCTCCAGGGGCCTTGCCCAATGTCAATCTCCAAATTGCGTTTTTGACTTCTTCTTCAGTTATCGGGCCCTCTAGTAGATGGGATTCATCTTTCGACAGCTTTGGCATTTTTACTGAGGACAAATAATCATCAATTCCCAAATCACCGGGTTGAGACTTCGATTTAAATAGGGCCTCATACAATGCGGCAAAGGCTTCGGGGATATCTGCATTAGTTGCAGTTTGGGAGGTGTCCCGATTCTCTATTTCCAGGACCTTTCTCTTCAAAATGTCTTTTTAAACAGCTTCCCACTGCGGACAACCCTCAACTAAGTTCACTCTTGTCAACACAATGTTCAAGGGTTCGTTGCTTGATACACAAACAATAAACAAACAAAAGTTCTCTCAGTGATCTTGCACCTTGGGCGATTGTCATTTGTCCCTAGAATCTCCCTCTGTTGTGCTTGGATTCTCTTGGCGAAAATGGACCTCCCTGCGTCAGGTTTAACTACAGTTCATGTTTTACTCAATTTCATCAGAAAGCGTTGGTTCCCTTCTCCTAGTTTTCTTTTGGATTACCCTTTCAGATTTCCCTCCACTGGGCTTGGTTCTTCATTACAAAAAATGGGTCTCCCTCAGTCGGGTTAATTACAGACTTGATCCACATTTTACAATCTTATTGGAAAGCAGGGTTCCCTTCCACTAGCTTTCCTCTTGCAGCGGGTCAGTGACTTTCGATTGTACAAGGGATTTGGCGTGACCCTTGTAGGACCATTCTGACGCCCCATGCCACCTCCTTCTAGGGTCTTCTGGTTCTTGTAGACATGTCTTGGTCAGAGTCTTTCCAATGAGTGCCCACGTGGCGCTGGACTCCTATGCACCTGGACCTTAACTGGTTTTCTTTAAAGTTCATTCACAAACACAAAGTCTGTCTTTTGGGCAAATTCCTTGCTTTCAAAAATGTTGCTACTTGCAACCTTGGGCTCAACCCAGTTCGGTGTGCTATCAGGCACCTCGGACTCACCGACTGTGCTGATGTCAGGAAACACGCTCCCGAGACATTGTGTTATGCCAAACGTTATGCCAAACAGGTGTGTCCTAATTCTCCGACACTGTTGGAGCCGAAATTGTGTTATGCCAAACGTTATGCCAAACAGGTGTGTCCTCATTCTCCGACACTGTTGGAGCCGAAGCGTTCTCTCACCTCACGTTTCCAATCCCTCCGACAACGCTGGGGGTTGCCCTGGAAACGTTGGTTACCCGAGCACCTACGTGCACGACTACGGCGTGTGCAACGTTTCCCTCACGGTCACGTGACTCAGTATAAAACTCCGCCTTGACTGCAGAACGCTGCTTCTGAATTTTTCGTGTGGAGCTCTCTTCTTGTTACCTTGCCTTGTGAATTACGACCTTGTTTTGCTTAGCGGACTGATATTGGACACCCTTGGCCTCGTATTGATACTCTGGAATTCTTGACTTCGGAACGAACGACCATCCCTCCTGCCTTACGTTTTCTGTCTTGTCGCCTCGGAACTCTTCCTGCTTATCCTGATACACGGAACAAACCAGCTGTTTTCCCCGGGCCTATTGTAAGCACAGAACTCTCCATTTCCACTCATATAAGGAACTCATTTCTCCTTGGGAACTTGTTACGAACTTCCTTATCCTTTTAGGCTTCCGCGTGCCGGCGGGTATAGGCTTAGGTTGGATTGTCCTTTTTCCTGGAACCACGCTCCTCGGACGAACTTTCCTACATCTTCTGGGATCTCCACCTAGGACTTCCGCTGCTGGAACTTTCTCACAACGCACCAAGACTGGTCTTCTGGATATCTCTGGCCTTCCACCTTGTCTTACCTGCTATTCTTGCCCAGAGGAATCCCACTACGTGAGTTCTTTGGATTATTTCTGATATTGTTTACTCTTGTTTGCTTCGCGAACCCAACTCCTGATACTGTGCTCTCTGTCTAGGCAGCTGTGTTCCGACTCACCATCTTCTTCCGGGCAATTCCCCTTCCAAACAGTCCATTGGTACTTTTGGGAGTTGCATTGTCAGGAAGAATTCTACGGCTACAATACGCGCTCAACTGAACACAGATCTCGCCACCAGGTCTGCATGAGGTGATTCCTCACAGCTGAGCCTGTTGGCTTCTTTAATCTCTGAATTCAAGGATAGTACCACAGTAGCCAGTTTGCCTCTCTGCCTGCATTATCAATGCGGGAGGCCCCCGTGTACCATTGTTGTCTGTTCCTCCGGACACCAGCTGCAACTCCCGGTCTTATGCTTTCCCTTACGAGGCTTCAGGGGTCAGAGTTGAAAAGGCCAAGGGCAACTCCACCTTCGTCGTCCTTCCAGGTCACTCCGCCTTTCTTCTCCTTTTGAACTGCCGGTTTGGTTTAGTTGTCGCCTCGTGCATTCGACCTTGCTCAAAGTGTGCTTTCATGCTCTACCTTTTATCCCTGTGGGGAAGATAAAGGGCCGTCAGGTGTGCGTGGTTATTGTCAATTGCCTGACTCTGCCTGACCCGTGTGTTGGGACATGTCAGGTAAATGGCTCTGGTGTTAGTCCATTGTTTGTTACAGGATAATAAAGAGTTTGTGTGGGAAAAGAGGGGTGGGGGTAGAGCTTACGAATATCCTACAGAGAAGGATGGGGAATAGGTGTTACAAGGAAGGGGATACTGTGTACCAACCCTTGGTATTCCACTTCTACTCCCCGAAGACCCCTCGCCCAGGTGATCCTCCCCCGCTGGTCCACCCCCAGGAACTGAATCCAATAGCGATGGCTGTGTCTTGGCCACCTGGACGACAGATCTCCGGGGACTAGCAGGTGATTATCTTTTAAGATCTCTGCGAGGAAGGTCCATTGCCACAACCTGTTGGCTGTATTCGTTGATTGTAGGCTGGTTAACAGCAGAGCATGATCCATCAACAGTATATCCCCTACCTCTATTTGGTTTATCCTACCCATTATTGACGATTATGCCCAAATGTAGTCTATTCTGGAAAATGTGTGATGCACATCTGAAAAAGATGTGTACCCCTCCAGGTCCCCATGTATTGTCCTCCATGCATCTTTTAATGTTACGAGGTCAATTTTTGTTTTAGCGCTTGCGAAGGCTGCACCTGTCCCGAATATATTTTTGCGCAACAATCTTTGAGTGGGTCCTAAGCTATGTTGAAATCGCCCATTACAATTATGTCCCCTGAGGCGAATGCTTCCAATGTCATCCACATGGATCTTATGAAACTATCCTGTCCTTCATTTGGCACGTAAATTGATGCAATTGTCATATGAGCCCCAATTTACATTTCACAAATACATACCTCTTCCCTCTTTATCCCCCTTATGTTCCAGGATGGTTAACTCCTGATTCTGTCTAAACACAATAGGGGTTCCCGCCTTTTTACTTGGTATAGGATTGGATATCCTCGAAGTTTAAACTGGCCTACCATTGTTCGTCCAGACCAGCGAGCTCAACCATTGCTTGCCCGGCTTACTACTATACCACAAACGTGGGCCTAGGAGCCCTACTTTGTCTTCCCCATGTATCCTATGTGTCCCTACTCCCTAGAGCATGGATACATTCCCTCCCCTTACCCCCTACTCCCCCTAAGCCTGCCTCTCCTCATCCTCCCCCTTTCCCCACTACCCCTTTCTGCCCCCAACCCTCTCCTCTGGTACGAGCCAAAGATCCTAATGACTCCAGGGGGACAACCCTCCCGGCTTTGGCCCATTAGACCACCCCAGAGATCATGTGTAAGGCAAAGCTAAGCCCTACTGGAACCCAACCCCCCACCCCCCTGCCCTTCCCCCTGGCCGGTTACTGACTCTTCAAACTTGGTTTCTTCCAGCGTCCATTTTTCTGTTTGATTAGGACCCGGTTTCCATCCATGCACTTATCGATCACGTTTGTCCTTTCTCGCCCCCTCTCCCATTCCCATGGCTTCCTCTTTGGCGGGACTTGCTTCTCACCTGTTCCTGTGCCTTGATGGTCATCCTCATATATCTGCAATATGGATATTCCCTCTTCACACAAAGTGATTCTATGCTGTTTGCCTTCCCATATAAAAAGGGGACCGAACGGGAAAGTCCATTTATATTGTATCTTCTTGGGTATGAGAGCCCTACTTACTGGACCCTTCACTCGCGCTTAATCAGAGTAGATTGTGCTATGTCTTGATATAGGAGGATCTCTATACAGTTCACCTTCAATGCTCCCGTCGTTCATGCAGCATGTAGAATCCTCTCATTCTAGCTATATATATTGAGAGTGCCGCCAACTCATCCCTGACTCTAGGGTCTGGCTCCCTCCTTTTGGGGCCTACCTTATGAATTCTGTCTATGGGGATAGGTGTTTCCAGGTCTTCACCCATGATGTCCATGAAAACATATTTGATTGTCTCTTTCAGGTCTTTGTCCTCAATTGCTTCTGGTATGTTTTTAATTCTGATATTGGAACATCACAAACAATTATTAAGGTTGTCACATTGTATTTCGAGATTTTGAGTCATCCTCAAGAGGTTTTCCAGCAGCACGTCACCCTTTCTGGCATCCTCTGTCAGATCCTGGAGTGCATTTTCAATGGTGTCTGTATGCGCCCCCAAGCTGCCACTGTCCCACCTGATCTCTTGCAATGACTGTTTCAGGTCTCCTTTCATCGCCGTAAATTGCGCCTGCAGTGAGTCAGACAACTTTGTCTGGAACTCTTGAAAGCATTGTTATAGATCTTCCTTATTCATTGTCCCAAATGCAGGTGAGCTCATAGGGGGAGCGTCGATTTGTTCTTGGTCTCTTGTCCCCAGCACCTCCGTAGGCTACCTTCCCGCTTCCGTCTCATCATTTTGTTGTTGGGCGCCCCTTCTTTAGATTTACTTCTGGATATTAACCTGTCTCTCCGGCCTATAACAGTTGGTTCCACCGGGTAGCCTCTCGTTGCCTTTTATCCGGTGTTATCACTCCCCCGGCATCTCTTCCACTCCCCATCCTGTCCCCCAACCTTTGCCAGTGGAGAGGGTCCTGGCTCCCTCGAGGGCTCCCACTCCACTGTGAACACCTTTTTCTTGCGTGGGTCAGGGATCTCCATGACTTTATCTTCACCCTATGGGGGTTGATTGGCTTCTGCTAGGTCAAGTATCCTTGGAGTTCCATCACCCTACCCGTTCATTGCCTGGTCCCCACTGACAGCTGGTGCTCCATGTAAGGAACTCATGGTGGCAACAGTAAAGACAGATACAAGTGAACAGTTATTAAACTGTATGTAGGTTGGAAAAACGCCTAATCTAAACCTAAATCTAAGATGGGAGCAAGTGTCGATCATCAAATGAAAATCATCAAAAGGAAGAAGTGTTCACAAATAATGTCAGGATGCGGTAGCTTGGGTCTCCCTTCCCCATGTTTTGAGTACGGGTTAAGGTGGGATCTTGGAACAGTTCTTTTTTCAGCTATCAGGAAAAAACAACAAACAAAATAAGTTCAGTTCCAAATGTTCGTCAGGTGATTCTCTCCCTCCAGGCTGCATCCCTCCCTCCAGCACCCAGATTATGGTTCACCCCTGGATCCCCTTCTTCTGGGTGCTGACCCTTTGTTCCTCGTGATGTTGGGTGATATTTTTTACCCTCTGGATCTCCCTCTTCCGGGCATGGATCCCAAAACAGTTCTTCTCGATATCAGGGCCTTCAGTGGTTGCTTCTCCTTATTCTGAGGGCCTGATAGGTTTAATAAGAACAACAAACAAAAGTTCCTTTCAGATTATGCTTGAGGTGCTGTTTCCTCCTCTTATCTGAAACAGTCATTTTCTTAATGAACTTTTGGGCAGCTGTTAGAAAAGATTTCATATTTGAATGTAATTTTCCCTCCATGTGTCAACCCCCAAACTTTTTGCTGCTGTTCTACACCCTGATCTAACCTTTGCCAGAGAAGCGCAGCCATCAGCTGCACTCCTCTGGGCTTTCGCTCACTTCTTAAGGGGAAACTGACATACCCTTAAAACAGTCAGTACTGGGAGACTTCGTTTCCCTTAGTCCTTTCCTCATGTTGCTGCTTTTGTGCAACATGTAACAAGAGTGCAATGTAACTTACTTTACCGCACCCTTGTGTCTCAAGTCATTCCAAAGGCCCTAGAAACTCTCGCTGGACTTTTTATGAACTGTGCAGATGTGTCACAGGCAGGACAGGTGGCAGCTATCTTTTATCTTATGTTTTGAACCCTTTCTTGCCATGTTATCTGTGCTTACCGCGTTTGGCACGAATAGGTGGCCTGGCTCCAAAATGGCCATGCCACGAGGTTCTTTGTCCTGTCCTTTGGTCATCTTACCCCTTCATCTTCCCCAGGTCGAGCCGACCCGGGTCAGTCCTTATTTGGTCATGCACTTTCCCGCAAAACCCAAAGCTTTCGCAGGCTTCTGCATGCCTTGTGTGTGTGCCTCCAGGATGTGGGCTGGGATGTCTGTTCCCAATACATACCCTGGTTGCCAGAGAGTCTGGAGTGTCCTGAATGCCTGGGACCACCGTGGTCCGTGATTGGTCAACGTATGGAGTGAGTGTTTGTGGGCAGATCTCCCATTGGGTCCTCTCTTTTTTGGCGCGAAGGGAACTTTGGATAAGAGGAGGCCGAGAACACCACTACCATGTCGATCTCCTGAGTTCACACGAACAAAGGATAAGGAGCCAAGTATCCTGCAACAAGAAGCACAGTCGAGGATCTGCTCGTGACCCGCTGGAATGTTTGGCACTCTCAGCCCGCTGTTGTCCGGCGAGACCCCTCTGCATTTGATCGTCCTAGAAGGTCTGCGAAGACGCTTCGACCCATTGGATTAGTGGGACCAACTATTCTCGGCACCTTCATCAAACCCTGCAAGTAAGCCTCTTCGGAAGTGTCCCTGGGCCAACCAGTGGGCTGACCAGCTTACGTGGGACGTTTGCTCTGTTACTGCTGCGGTTTCGAGGAAGCCCTCGAAGCTTGGTATACTGCTTGTTCTGTGTCCACGGCACCCTCACACTGAATTTCGTACACTTGGCATTCCCAGGTCTGAAGTGAGACGAGTGCGCCCGACCAGAGTAAACGCGGTTACCGTGTTGCCCTGCTGTGGCAACACCCTGTGCAGGTTCGCTGTGTGATCCCCTTGACCCTGAAGCCTGCTACTGCAGAAACTACATGGTGTCGAGACGTCCTGCTTTTCGCATTGGAACCTGCCAGCGAAGTGGACTGTACTGGCGAAGTCTGGGTCTGCCTGCGTCGGGGACCGGTGAGTAGTCCATACCCCAACTGGTGGCCCCGAGCGCAAGAGCCCATTTTGTTTACGCACAACGTGGCCCCAGAGGGCCCCTTTCCTTTCCACAGATATTGCGAAATAGCGACTTCATCCCACACTCTCAACCTGCCTCTGCCCGCAAGTGGAGGTCCTGCTTGAATAGTGGGGACTTGTTCTTCATCGACCTTATCCACCTTCCTGAGCTGCTAGTGACCCTCGAAGAGACCCTATTTTGTCCCTTGGCACAAGCGCATGCATGTACTTTTGAGCATAAGGCTCCTCTCTTCGTAGGGCTTGGATTGCCTCTTAGGTGTATTCTTGATGTGGAACTGGGTCTAAAGATTACTTGCACTGCCTGTTTTCCTCCCCATCTAGGTGGTCTACACATTTTGTGCTTTTTAATCCATTAGACCCCTCTGGTCTTGTATATATATTGTGTTGATTGTGATGTGTTGGTTTACTTTAGTATTATTGTGATTCTTTGCTATGGTCTATATTACAAAGGCCTTGTAATAAATGTGTCTATATTTTTAATATAACACCTGTCTGGAGTAATTTGTAAGTGTCCTTGCTTTGTGTGCTCATTGAGGTCTTTCAGTAACCCTCACCCCTCTTGAGACTTAGTCTTGACCGCCTGCCATAGCTACCCTGATTGGTCTGGCTTGTCCAGAGGTTACCCTGTTCCAAGAAACTAGGTTGGCCTTCTGAACCTCTGCCCCTCCAGGTCAGAGTTCAGAAATCCCTCTTAACAGCAGCAACTTTCCACCCCGGGGTCTCCCTCGGCCGGGCTCGGACCCCAAATAACAAGGAGGACAGTCCACCTCTCCTTGTCTTGTATCGATTCTCGTTTTCACAAATCTTCACCAACAATTCCTCATGGGCCAATTAGTCTTCGCCCTTTCCATTAGCATCCCTTTGCTGGATTCACTCTTGCTAATCTTCACGAAACACAGTTCATGTGCTAATTTCACCATTTGCATTTACTTTCAATGTGTGTGTGGGATTCACGTCCCTTGTTTTCTCATGATGCAGGATTCACTTAACTTGCTTTCTCTACAGTTCTTGGGTCAAAGGCTTTCGTCTATATGGGGATTTTGCTTGACCTCCTGTATGGCCACTTTGACCTATCTTGGCAGCTCTCCTATGGCCTTCTGGTATCTGTAGTTTCGCTCAGAACGGGATCTACCAGAGTTTCTCAGAGAAGCACCCATGTGGTGCCAGTCCCCTTCTTCAGCTGGTCTCCCCTTTACAATTTTAAAGTTCCCCTTTCGACTCACCGTCTGTGATGAAGCGATTGGCTTTCCTCTTAACTGGAGTCAAGGCCGGTACCACGGAAGCAGGTGTCTCCCTCGCTCCGGTTTATCAGCATTGATACGCTCTGTGTACCGTTGACATCTGCTGCAGGACACTTGGGCTATTGTCCGCGGACTTATAATTCGCTCTGTCGAGGCTTCACGGGCCTTGGTCGGAAAGGACAAGGTCGACTCTCCACTTGTCACCCTTTCGTTCTGCGCCGTCTTTCTCCTCCTCTTGAACTGCTGTGCTGAGTTAGCTCTTACGTCGTGCCGTCTGCCTTGCTTGTACTGTGCTCTCTTGCACCTCTTTTATTCCTGCGGAGAAAGTAAATGGCTGTTAGGTGTGTGTGTGATTCTGCTTAATTGCCTGATTCTGCCTGACCTTTGTGTCGGGAGAAAAAAGGTGTCCGGCCCAGAAAGGGGGGGTGGGAGGAATGTTATCAGATTGTTTTCCGGGGTAGGAGGGGGAAACAGTGCTATATGGAATTACAATCTTCGTATTAGAGGGATTTCTGGTGAACTCGGAAGGGTGGGTTTTGGAGGGGTTTTGAAATGAGCAGGAGGTTTTGTGAGGTAAACGGGAATAGCTAGGATTGTTAGATGAACAGAGGAATTTGTGGGAACAGTTGTGTTTTATTTGAGCAGGTTGGGAGTGCGGAAAATAATAATCAGAGGATAGGGAAGAAGAATGGTTGGGAGTATTCGGGTACAAAGCGGGAAAGCAGAGTTTCTCTGAGATGTGGTTTTCGAGTCTAATGGAGTTTGTGCTCTTATGGTATTTACCAGATATGGAGGGGACGTCGGGTTGGGACATGATAAACAAGATAGTAGTTCAAAAAGCCTTAAGACAGAATCAGTAGTAGAGAGAAACAAAATGCATGTCGTAATGCATGGTACGACAAATTGATCAACCAGTGATTTGTCTATGGTCAGAATATATTGCTTGATCTTTATTTTTGTTAATTTGTGTTGCACAATTGATTTGTTTTTGTTTTATAATGAATTTGTTGATGGATTCTAAATGATGTTGGATTCTTCATATTCATTGCATTTGTAATAGAACTTTCCCCATTTCTTTTACTTTCATTTCTCTCTACTACTGATTCTGTCTTAAGGCTTTTTGAACTGCTGTCTTATTTATCTAATAATTGTTTGTACTTAGAAATTGTCATTTGAGCATTAGTTTAATTGTGTTAACTAAAGAAATAAAATATATATTTTTCCTGATGTTTAGGTTGAATATTTTACATAGAGTGTCTTGGCTCCTACATATTTGAGAGCTTCTTTGAGGACACAAAAATATATGTTACTTAATAAACATATAATCAAGCCCCCCCCCCCCATTTTGTAGAGAGCCACGATTAGGTCAATGTACTAGGTAACAAGTAGATGCATACAGTTAGGAGTGATTTGGTCTCCCGCTAGAACATATGGAGACAGTACACAGTGACTTATTCCACTGTTAGAGCTTGTAAAAAAGATTTTTTCTTGTCGGGACATTCTTTTGTGTTTTATCAGTGTAAAGGTCGAAGCAGCAGATACATGCAGTTGAGGAAATGTGAGATGGAAAGAGAAGAACCAAATATGACATAAAGATTGCATGTAGAGCTGGAAAAGGGTATCAAAGAAGGAAGAACGAAGAGTCTTGGAGGAGGATGAGGGGAGGGAAAAGATGGTGGAAAGAAGAGGAATTTAGATGGAGAAAGCGGGACGACATTCAAAATTGGATAGCAGAGAGGCACAGAGAGACAGAAAAATTGTGGAAGTTAGAAAAGGAAGTAAAGGAGAAGAAAACTGGGAGTAGTTGGAGTAAACGTGGGAGGAGAGTTTCAAGGACTCAATGAGGGAGAATATAGGTAGATTGTATATAGAGAATAGTAGGGGGCCAAGTACAGAGCTTTGCAGGACACCATAGAGGAGAGGATGGGGGCAGGAAGTAAGACCCACCTAATACACCAAATAGATGTGATCAGAAAATTATGAGTGAAACCAGTAATTGACAGTCAGAAAAAAAGTGTAGTTAGACCGAAGAGGAGGATGGGGTATTCAGCAGTGTCAAGGCGGTGGGCGGTGGAAAGGTCCAAGAGAATAAGAATAGATGAAGATTTATTTATTTTCATTGGGCAGTGAGGAGGGGGTTGGTAATGTGAAGAAGAGCAGTTTCTGTAGAGTGTGCAGGGTGGAATCCCGATTGAGTCAAGAGGAAGGAAAATGTGAATATTCAGATAACACGGAATTTGGGAGTGGACAGCTCTTTCAAGACGTTTGGAAAAGAAAGCAAGAAGGTTGGAAGTTAGACAGCAAGGAACGGTCAAGAGAGGTTTTCTTTAGACTAGGGATAATAGAGGCATATTTGAAGGAGGATGGAAAGACAGAGGTAGAGAAGGGAAGATTAAAGAAAGAGGTCAGACAAGGGATACTAGAAGAATAGATTAGTGGGATTAGGTGGATGGAGAGGAGAAGGGAGGAGGCAGTGGGATGGGTGTGAGAAAAATATTGAACAAGTGAAGGTGAGAAAACAATTTGAGGGCAGACTGCTTATAATTAAAGGCTTAGTCAGGCGATCATGTTCATTGTGGGTTGTAGTTACAGTCTGTATCTAGGGCAGGTTGGATTTCTGGGTAAGGTGAATGATGAGATCCTGGTTTGGGCCGAGGGCTTCTTGATTGTACGGGGTGGGGGATTTTAACATTGGACAGAGTATCTCTGAAGACACTGCAGCATGAGGAGGGAAATTATGTAGATTTGATTTGATTTTGATTTTAATTTTTCAAATGCGCTAAGTCGCCCATCGGCCTCAAAGCTCACACAGAACCGAGACAAGACACACAACACAATATAACAGGCAGTCCATGGGCAGGATATGTCATAGTCGAGTAAGAGAGGGGTGATACACCCCACGAGCAATGCCTGATGAGGCAGATTAGTCAGGGTCAAGATTGAACAAGTGGGTCTTGACTCCCTTCTTAAACATAGTGATGGACTTGGCCTGCCTCAGATGGGTGGAGAGTTTATTTCAGGCCAGGCGGACCTGGACATCGAATCTGGTTCCACCAAAGCCTAAGAGTTTAAATCTAGGTTGGGTAAGCTTTGTGGGGTCATTGGATCATAAGGTATGAGACACTCCGTATGCAGAGAGTCGATTGGGAAAGATACTGTGGGGCGTCTGAGTGACGGCACTTGTGGGTGATGGTAAGCAACATGTTGTTTCACCGTTAGCCAGTGTAGTTGCTGTCTGGCCGAGGATACATGATCCAATGCGAGTGAGACCAGAAACGTCCCTAACAGCATTATTTTGTGCAACCTGCAGAGTATGCAGGTTATCTGTTGCAGTCCCTGCCAGGATACTGTTGCTGTAGTCAAGGCGCGAGTTGATGAGTACAGTTGCCAGCAATGTCCTATTCGGTAACAAGATATAGGGACAGATATAGTTCAAGAGTTTGGAAATGTAGCTACATGAGGCTTTAACTTGGGCAACGTGCGGCTTAATGGAAGGTTCAGCATCCAATGTATTTCCCAAAGTCTTCACGTAGTCTCCAGATAGTTCAATGATGACCTGGGTGTAATCGGCATAATTAGTAAATTGTACACCCAGGTCATCAAGGAGAATAAGAAGGGGGGTGATGTATATATTAAACAATGTGGGGGAGATGCAGGAACCCTGCAGTACTCCGCACATAATGGGAAACGGCAGGGAACAGGCATCATCCACAGACAAGGATGCAATCCATTGGGTGGCCAGAGGAGAACATAGTGCTTGAGTATGCAATCTTTTGAGGAGCAATGAATGGTCGATCAGATCAAATTCGGCAGACAGATCAAGAACCATTAGAAGCGCTGGTTTGCCCGTGTCAACAATGCCCACCACATTTGACCTGAGATCGAGGAGTGCCGTTTGGGTCCCGTGCTTAGCCCGAAACCTTGACTGCTTGACATTAAAGAGGTGATTATTCTCCAGATATTCTTGAAGTTGAACATATGCAACTCGATCAAGTATCTCAAGCAGGAAAGGCACATTGGTGATTGGTCGATAGTTTTTTGGGTTTTGAGGATCAAGGGTGCTCTTCTTTATCAGGGGGTGATCCATGGATATTTGAGCAGCAGAGGTACCCTAGATTCCTCAAAGGAGTGATTTACTAAACGAACAACCCATGGTACCACTATTTCGATGCAATCCTTGAAGAGCATTGAAGGGCAAAGATTGCCCTTACAGGAGGTGGGTTACATTTTGCCCCCAATTTCGCAAATCTGCGTTTCCGAGATGGGTTTAAAATAAAAGGACCTCTGCAGAGAATTTTTCTTGGTTGTATGTGGGAGCACCTCTGTGAATTTAGGGGGTGGGTGTCATGGAAGCAATCTGATTAATCTGGGAGTCAATGGAACCTTTGTGCCCCAGTTTTTTTTTTTTTTTTACATTCATTGTGAATAAGCTGGCACCAGGTACTATCCTTTGGAAAGGAGGGACCCACTTGAGTTTAACCTCCAAATTCTTTGAAGATGATGAATAATTCATGTGTACTAGATTTTGCAGAGGAGATACGATTATTACAGCTTTCAGATTTGGCAGATATAATGGCTTGCTTCAAATTAGCTGCTAGGCGTTTGTAAGCAGTGAGATACAAGGAGGTGGGATCTTTTCTCCATTCTCTTTCAGCCTTCCGTTTGTCACGCCGCAAGGCAGTAATGGAATCATCAAACCAGGAATTAGTATTGATCTTTGTTTTTTTCAGTCGAGACTTCTTTGGCACGAGAGAATCAATAATGTGATTAATAGTAGTAGTAAGGTGATTTGCAAGGTCTTTGGAGTTAGTGAACGAATGACTGGGTTTTAGTAAGCGCAGCAAATGAGAGGAGAAGAGTTGGGGAGAGAGCTTTTTTAAATTTCTAATGAGTACCTGTTATCAGGTAATCACTTTCTGGGGAATAAACTGACTAGGGATACAAAGATTGAATGTAATCTGAGAGTGATCGGACCAAGGACACTGAGCAATATCCAGATCATCTACAGGCACATGATGGGTCAGGACCCAAGGCAACTTGTGACCAGCATTATGAGTAGGAGACGTCATGTGTTGAACAAAACCAATGGACTTGAGGGTGGCAAGAAGCGAGACGGCATGGGTATCACTGGAGTCATCAGCCCATAAGTTGAAATCTCCCATGATGAGCATGGGGCCTTATCTTTAATTGTTTTAGAAATTAGATTGATGAGTTGTTCCATTAAAGTTGGTGTCTCGGCAGGTGGTCGACAGATAAGAAGTACAGTCAGAGAATAATTATCATGGAGCTTAATCTTGGCCAAAAGGCTCTCACAGCTCTCAGGTGTATCGTGGGGATTTAAATGTATTTTTAAGGGATCAGCTGCGAGTAGGGCTACTCTCCCATCTCAACGATCTAGGTGGTCTGCCCTGAACAAAGAAAATCCAGGGAGGAGGGCCAGGGTGGCAGCACTGGGGGTCCTGTGGGTGAGCCATGACTTTGTAATGGCCATGAGATTGCAGTCTTTGTTAATAAGATTGTCTGACACTTCAGCCCCTGTTAGGGAGCATTCTCTCTTTAGGCTGAATTTCCTAACCTAGTGAGTCCGCCAGCGGCTTTGCTGGATTTCTGGAGTTTGTTTTTTTCTCCTGCCAAGAGTGAGACTCTTTTTCTCCCACTCTTGGACATGATTTATAGTGTTCCTTTGACTGTTAATGTGTTTTTATGGGCTATGGGGTCCTTTACTCCATAGGGTCTCATGTGTTTTTACTATGTGTGTTACACAGCACCTTCCGTGCAGTGACACAGGGTTGTCATAGTGACACCCCACCATAGACTCCATACCCTGGGACTGACTTCTGTCTCCCAGGGCGTGTAAAGTCACTATTGGCTTTACTAGTCCCAAATTATTAACAGAAACCGGTACAAACCATCATATTGTGGACGTACTGGTCGGGGCAATTCGATTGTCCCGGGGTCTGTTAGTCGAGGGGGCACGTCTCCGTCCCCCCTGATCGAGTTTTGGCTGGTGGCAGTGGATACTACTTTTTATATTCGACCGCAAATATATCCCTATGGGATTTTCCCATTGTTCGAGGCTACCAACTTTCATTATTTAATTCTCATAGCCTCGAACATACCGCCGGTCTATTTAATTAATATTAATTCGCCGGTTGGTATTTTTTGCCAGGACTCAATTCTAAAATGGCGTTTGTGTTCTCTTCTGTGACTCCAACCAAAGTCGAGCCCTTTGTTCCACTTTTTGGCGGGCTTCTCCACAGAAGCCTCCAAAGGTGGTGCCACTCTGTCTGGGTACCACAGGGGGCGTGGGAGGGGGTTTAGGCACTTTGGATTGAGTTACCTTGGTAACTCAAGTCGCACTCTTGTGTGATTGGCCCAAGTGGTGAGCCGGCCGGCTCACCACTTAGCATGTTTGATTGACAGCTAGGCTGAGTGAATGGGGGTGTGCTGCATAAAAGCAGGGCTTTGGGGACTGGAACTTCAGAAGTCACCACAGGACCTGAGAATCTGACGAGGGAGAAGCTGAGCCGACCTACCACGACGACACCACCGGTGGAGCCCTGCAGAACCAACTCACCAATTCCTGACGACAGAGAAGATCTCCCGACTGGAGAGGCTTCTTGCCCTGACTGGTGGGCACAACCAGTTTACCTCCTTCTCTTCGCATCCCAGGCCGTCTTGTGGTCGAATTGCCCGTGCCAAGTACCCCGGCAACCAGACAGCCACTTACCACTGGACCGCGAATAAAAGGACCGCTCCTTTTACCTGAGAACTCCGCAGCTGGTTTCTTCCCTGGCAGTGCAACGGACTCCTGACTTCCTCCCAGATGAGATCCTCTCTTCCCCCGGAAGAAGCACCGACTTGCATCCGCTGCCAGGAACAACTGCCCCCAATGGAGTCTTCTCACCACTTTAAGGTACCGTATCCGCCAGGCCTCCCTTTCGAAAGATTGCTACAAGGTAATAATAATCCCTTAACCTTCTGGACTGGGTTGGCCGCCTTGACCTTCTAACGGGCCCCTTTCTTTTGGTCCAACTCTTTTTTGAACATTTGCAAGATTTGTGTGCACTTAAACCGTGTGACCTTGGACACATTTGGTTCTGATCCTCTTAAAGTGGATCCGGCCTTTTGAACTCTAACTTCACAGTTTTACTTGCCTCCCTCTCTTGTATTGTTCTTATGAAAGTGTTGGGATCTGTTTCAATTTATACTCTGCCTTTCTCTCCCTTTTAAAACGAATTATTAGAGTGCCATCTGCGTTAAGCGCTCACCGCTGTCTGAAAATAAGTGGGGCTTTACTTAAGACTTGTCTAAAATTCCTCTAAGGGAGTGTATATCTTTTAGTGACCGTGTTTTTGAATTGCTTACTATTAGTGCCTGTGTGTTTTTCTAGATGTGGTTTTAAATAAATAATTATATCTCTTTTACACCAAGCTCTGGTCAGTGTTTACTTGTTCTACTGTACTCTTCTGACCTATTGTGAATACTCTGTATATTGCCTAACTCTTCTTGAGGGAAGTCTGACTGCTCAGCCACAGCTACCAAGTGAATATGTGTGGTACAGATTGCTACCAAGTGGGTTTACTGCCAAACACCTGTAGTCTTAAATCTTTTGCAGTGGTCCCAGAGGGAACTGCACAGGTTTCTGCCTAACAGCCCCATGCTTAACCAATGATCAGGTATTTAAGAGTGAAAAACAAAGTTTACCGAAGGGGGCGGGGGCAGTTTCATTGTGAAGGTTCGTGGACTGAGATTAACCGAATAGTGGCTGCAACATAGCGTCATTAGTTGATGCAGAAAGGGGTGAGGCATGTGTATGAGTCATGCCAGTAGTCGGAAAGGGGTACCTGATCAGGCGACAAATACATTTCTTCCCACAAGCAGACACAAACCGGCACTAACCGGTTTGCCCTCATGCGCCAGCGCTGTGTGGGTGGATGCGAGAAGGTCTACAATATTAGTTCAGTTGCGTGCTAGGCGATGGACTGTGTAGCAGGCAAGCAGAGAAGCAGAATAATGAATCAAGTTAAAATGCAACGGTTGTAATTACTTTAAAGCTGATGTTAAAATTAGTTTGGAATTAATAAAAGAGGAATATATTCAAATTAGTAAAATTGATTAAAATGTATTAAATTCAAATCTAGAAGGCATAGGTTCTGCTAAAATGTGAACAAGCAAATAATTTCTATCACACGTGGCAAACACTTTCTAAAAGCAAAAAAACAGTATGACAAACGGGGTATCGTTTATAAGTGCCGGCACTAACCGACTTGTCCTCATGCGCCGGCGCTCCCGCGCCTGGTCAGCATATAAGAGGACACGAGAAGGGCTACAATATCAGAGGGAATTGTAGTTCCGTTGCGTGCTAGGCGATGGACTGTGTAGCAGGGAAGCAGAGAAGCAGAATAATGAATCAAGGCAAAATGCAACGGTTGTAATTGCTTTAAAGCTGATGTTAAAATTAGTTTGGAATTAATAAAAGAGGAATACAATCAAATTAGTAAAATTGATTAAAATGTATTAAATTCAAATCTAGAAGGCATAGGTTCTGCTAAAATGTGAATAAGTAAATCCTTTCTATTACACGTGGCAAACACTATCTAAAAGCAAAGAAAAACACAAGGGCTTGATACGCCTTAAGTATAATCTGATGGAGGCATATTAATACAGGTAAGAGGGCACATACCTATTTCTCTCAGTTATTCTAGAATAGATTACTTGCTTTTGGAGGGTACACATACTCATGTCTTTTTTTGTACAGCAATGATTTCGTCAGTAGTCTGGTCTGATCACGATATGGTGATCATGAGGTTGAATCTCCCAGAGGTAGACAGAGGGACAGGCAGATGGCAATGTAACAAAGCTATATTAAAAGACCCAAAGTATAAAAGGGAACTTGAGAACGATATTGACCTCTTCTTTGCAGAAAATCAGAGTAGGGAGGTGAAACCTGATATGGTCTTGGATGCATCTAACGCTGTGATTAAAGAGTTATTCTTTCAGAAAGAGGTATGAATAAAATTGAAAAATTACTCCAAGTTGATAAGTGAAATATGGAGGTTGGATGCATGTGTAAATCAAAAGAGCGCTGTGAAGGTGGGTCCGACAGATGAAATGAAAGCTCTGAGGGAGGAACTCGAGATGGCAGATATTTTTAAGAAACATAGATGCCTGAACCTGAGATGCTAAAGGTATTGCTGAGGGATTTGTGGATTATTATTTTGAGTTATACACAGCATTTTGAGACCTCAAAGGATCAGATACATGACTACTTAAAGCCTCTGAAGTTGCCAAGAATCACTGTGGATCAGTTGACATTATTAGAATACCGGATTACTGAAAAGGAAGAAAGGAAGGCAATATTTGATATGAAACTGGAGAAAACACCTGGGGCCGATTGATTTATTGTTCTCTTTTATAAAAAAAAAAAATATTCTAGACCTTCTTGCCCCAAAGCCAATAGGAATTTGTAATGGAACAATAGAAGGCCAAGAGGTGCCACTGTCTTTCCTGGAACATCTTATGTCAGTGATTAATATGTAAATGAGAGAGATATCCATTCTTGCTCATCCTACAGACCTGTACCCCTGCTAAATGTGAATATAAACATTCTAACCAGATGTTTAGCCACCAGGCTTGAGAGACGGTACTACCTGCTGCTTATACACTAAGGTGCACAAACTAAGGAGTGAAGCTGGTGCTGTTTGAATGCACATTTGCCAGTAATAACAATTGAATTGATCGGAGAAGAAGAATAACAAGGGCAACATTTGGCAATCTGCTGCAAAAACGCTGAACCGGTGAGCGTTTCTTCGAGACCACGTGAGGTTGGTTAGTTGCAGGTCAACTTTGCAAACAACCACCTGGCAAATGTTCGGGGAACAGATCATTGAGTCTAATTATACACCAGAAGCTACACGTGGAAACGACTTATAAAACCACGTGAGCTTGAAGTAAGAGGAGCCTATTGAAGCTTTGGCTAAGAGAAATATTGGGAACAAAGAGAGTTGCCACAGTCAAGAAGTGCATCTCCATCAGAAGAAATCACTAAGGCATGCAGGAAGCAAAGATAGTCCGGTGGTTGAAAATTCAAATAATATGGTTAAAAAAGGATTGAAGAGAGAGGTGGGGTCCAGCTTATAATTTGTGAGAAACACAGCTGTCACGGTTAGTTGCACCATTGCACAGAATCAAGAAAATTAGAAGAAATAGCAGGATGAAGCTGTAACATTGAGCAGCACCTAGCTAATACGGACTTACATTCAAATATAAGCAGGAGACAGCTTTCCCCTGAAGAAATTCCTAGCAGTGGATTTTTATTATGTAGAGAGGAATGAAACATGCAGGTTGAATGTGGTATGAGGTTTGGATGAACATTTTTTGGAGAGAGTGAAAGGCTAATTTTAGCTCATTGAATTGCATTTAATATTGAAAGCACTAGCACGTTAGTTTGAAATTGGTTGCAAGGAGCTGAGGACCGCTTTTTATATTAATAATTGCACTTCATGAATAATTGTGTTAATTTTGTGATGTTTTTGTATTTGCTGCTATGTTAAGAAAGGAATGCTGCTATTGTTAATTACAAACTGTAAGAAATAAAATAATAAGATTTAAAATAACAAATTGTTTACATAAATGTTGGTGCACGGGTGTTGGGTAGAATGGCACTCTGAATCTCTTGAAAATGACAGACCTGAGAGCATTTGTGTATGGCAGTAGTATATTAACCTTATTGAGGGTTGCTGCACCAGGTCTTTACATAACCCTCCCGTCTCAGTGTGTTGTGTGGCTTATACACTAAGACCAGGTGAGGTTTCTTTCAGGTAGAAAAGGAGCAGACAACATCAGGAATACTCTAAATCTGATTTATGCCCAGAGGAACCTGCCGGCTACCCTAATATCACTTTCCCTAGATGCTGGAAAAACATGAAATCAGGTTAGCCGGTGGTTCCTCATGGAGGTTTTATGGACATATATATTGGGCTCATATTGGATCAGTTAGGTGGGGAAGCTACACGTGAAACAGAGGGCTTGAGCAAGAATCCATGGAGTCTCCTATGGGTTGCCCCCTAAACCCACTATTACTTGCGATGGGCATTGAACAGCTAACTAAACTAATCAGACAATCTAGCAGTGTAAAAGGCTTGTGTGTCGGAGTATAAACTGTGATTGTTCGCTATTGGTGTCCCGTTATATCTCACTCACCGCAAAGAGTTCCTAAAAGAGCTCTTGGATGTGTTGAAAGGTTATGGTAAACTGGCACCTATAAAGTGAAATCACTGATTCTCCCTCTTGCTCCAGGAGCCCAGCAGTAGATTCAGAATTTCCCCTTTCACATTTACGATACTAAACCTACATATTTGGAAGTATGGCTAGCAAGTGCTTTAGATAATTTATTCCCGATTAACTTTCTACTTCTGTGGCATTCCTTTAAGTTGGATTTGCATAGGTGGGAAGCCATGCACTGGGGTTGGCTGCGCAGGTTGAATGCTATAGAAATCAATATTTTAACACAACTGTTGTTCTTGTTCACAATACTTCCAGTAAGAGTCCCTCAACAGTTTTTGAAAGAGATCAGATTAACTCTCTTCCACTTCCTTTGGCTGGATAAAATACCCAGGATCCTATACAAGCGTTTAGTTCTTCCAGGCACTATTGGGGTGTGGAGGGTTGAGGATGGTTTCCACGCATTCAGAGTTACATCCTGGCAACTGACAGCACTACTTAGAGTTTTGTGGGATCACTTTAGGATAAGCAATAGGTGAGTTTGGAAGCAGAGGGGGATCTCACTATGTGGCCCTCCCCATAAACTCCCTATGGGCATCCCTTCACTGCCTTTATAGGGGAGTTGGAGAACCTTGATGACTTTCAGAGCTTGTTTGAGCTGGGCCATCAAGAGTAGGGCAACTACGGAAACGGGGAGGTTGATTGATTTTCTGTGACTATCAGTGGTCGAAGTGTGCAAAAAGAATGAGTGGAACTGGAACTGTTCCCTGCTGGCCTGCTCCCGCTCTCCACAAACCCCATCATTGTCTTATGTTGTGGACTCCTGGTGGAAGGGTCAACACCAGGAGGTTCCTCATGTAAAATAGTGCACTTGGCATCCTAGCGGCAGACATGTGCAGGCGTCACAGAGGAGACACAACTCTTATTTGCTTTAATATAGAGAACAGTGAGCTTGTGGAGAGGGCCGTTAAGTACTAACACAAAGTGAATGGTCGGGCCTGTGGAGAGGGTCAGCGTGAGTGTTGAGCTAGGTGAGATAGGGAGTGAGTGCGTGCCTGACGGGAGAAAAAGGGGGGAGATGAAAATGTGGGAAGGCATCAAAGGGTAGCTGAGATAAAAAACAACAGGAGGTAAGGGAATAATTAGATAGCCCCCTGGATCACATGCTCCGAAAACTGCCCCAGTATCGCAATACAATATTGAAATACAATTTTCAATGGACACAGGAGACTGCAGGTCAGTGTTTCCATGCATGAGCCGGAGAGAGGGAACTTTTGACAGCAAAATAATAGAAAATATGTTCTCGTATTTGTTGACAAATTATAAGGGCTCTAAATTGAATAGTAGACAGAACATATTGGGCCTCTGAAAATTATATGAAGAGACTCGAGGGGAAAAAGTGAAAAAGGGGGAAGAGGAGACTACAGGAAGTGGGGAACCGAGCTCTCCACCCCCGCCCTATGGTGTCTATCCATTATTACCACCCTTGGTGGCGAGCGCGAATCCCCAGCGAGAAACCTTGGGAGGGGACCATGCAAAAACGACAGGGGGAAAGGAAAGAGATGTACGAAGGGAGGAAATCCTTACGAGGGGGTAGAGCAGTAGTCTTCAAACTTTTTTGGCCTGGGCCCCCCTAAGCAAGAATTGGGCAGGCCGGGCCCCCCAAAAATGCCAAATGGACATTATGTATTGCGCACCGTCACCGCACCCTACTTCCAGTATGGTCCCTGGGCTCCCCCATCTGCTCCCATCACAGTTGCTGGGCTCCCTCATCCCACTCCTACCTACTCCCTGGGCTCTCCCCACTCCATCACACACCGTGGGCTCTCCCCACCCTGCTCCCACCACTATCCCATGATTCCAATCCATCCTGCTCCCACCACAGTCCATGGGCTCACCCATCCAATTCCCAACACAGTCCGAGAGCCAGAGGCGACTGGTGAATTTATTTAACTGGAGGGGCATAACTATTTCCCCCAAAAATGCCATATCGACCGAGCGCCGCGAGGGAGCCTGAACTATAAAATAATGGGTTAAAATGTTGCATTTTGAAGCATACTTTAAAAAAAAGGGTAAATAGGCAAACAGTTTGCAATTGGTGCTGGGGGCCTAGGGGGAAGGCATGACATGTTTTACTAAATATCTTTTATTTGATTTTATTTTTACATTTGTAGAGCGCACTACAGCCCAAATGCATTGAGGCACTTTTTACAAGAAAGTGTACGTAGACAAGAATACAAATTATGATAGATGTCCAGTAAAAAGATACCATCCCTGTCCCCTGTGCCCCACTGGGCCTAGCACAATCAACATGATTATGTGTGTATGCAAGGTGCTGGTATTCCAACGGGCAAAGCATGGTTATTTTTGACTGGACATCTATGATAGAAATACAGTAAAAAAAAAATACCATCCCTGTCCCCTGGGCTCCACAGCACCTCAGAAGGAGAGCTGATTTTGGCAGGTGGGTAGGGGATTGTGCAACAAAGGTATTTAGGCATTTTATAAATGTCTTTGTTGTACAACCCTCCTTCCCCCCTCCATCCACCAATTGCCAAAATCAGCTCAACGTACCAAAACAAACTAACACAGACACACACACATTCATACAGCAATCACTCTATCATTCACACAAGCATCCAGCACCATACACTCACTCAGAACACAAGCATACACGCATCCATACACATGTTTACATTTAAAAAAATGAACATAAACGTACCTTCTGCATTGGCCTGCGTGTGGTTGCTGAAACGCCCTGCTCCAGGCTGCTCTGTCCTTATGTGCGAGGAGGCGCAGGAGCTCCCCTCACACATACAGACATGCAGTTCCCCAGCCAGCATTTCCAATGTGCTATGCATTGCTGGCGAATCAAAACACCCCAGCCTTGCATGGCTCAGTGAGCATGTGCGGCTGGGGAACTGAACTGTCAAAGGGAAATACTGTTTCCCTTTGACAGTTCAGCCAGCCAAAGAGCACTCCCTCACCTGGAAAAAGCAGCTGAGGGAGTGCTCATTGTTTCACTGGGCTGGCCCCTTAGCTCCACCATGATGGGTGAGGGGGTCACTGGGCAGGCACTCCTTCGCCATTATAGCCTATAGGGCAATAGGGCAATGCTGTACCAAAAATGCAAAATGCTAATGTGGGCCAGTCAAAATGGGCCACCTTTTTGGCCAACGTGGGCCAGTTTGATGAGTTACTTCACTATGCAGTTAGTCATTTTTGACAATTGTTGCAGAATAAATATTCTTTAAATATCACAATGTACTTGCATTTTAACACTATTCAAACAGTCTGTGACTAAAGGAGGGAATATCCATTTATAACTGCGGGCCACTTTTTCATTGGTGCCTGAGACAGTTTCATGCTTCAGCCCGATCATGTGAGCCGCATCTGCCCATTTCTTCCAATCTAAAAAAAATATATATATCTTTCTGAGGCTTGTGGAATCTGCTTAGATCACATGCTGTGCATAGGCCGACATCTAGTGGAAGCTGCAGAGTATTACAGTTTGTTTTTCGAAACTCGAAAATGGGCGTCAACACAGGGCGTGCCAGTAATATTATCCCTAGTGTGACGTCCACTGTAGCCATGATCCCTCACGCGTCTAGGACCCTCAGATTGTTTTTTTCCGCCATACTGGTTGGAAGCATTTCGCAGAGTTCCCTGGCCTTAGCCATACTTTTGCTAAATATTGTTATACTTACCCATTTCTCCACCCCAATGTCGAGTCTCCGAACTTCCACACTCGACTTCGGCCCGGAGAAGAATTCCACCGTTGACAGCTGCACGACGGATTTGGGCCTCGGAAGGCCTCCGGCCTCAGCACGGGCCTTGGAAGGCCTCTGGCCTCGACCTTGCAAGTAGGGAGAGTGGGGGGTGGACATACTCTACACTCTTTTGGTATATAGGTACATTCTTACATATTCCTACACTTACTAGCCCGCTGCCACAAGGTGCGTATGGAGGGTACCCCTTTCCAATTCTGCCCCAAGTGCAACCACAAGTACCCTTGTGTCGACAGGCACGCCAAGTGCAATCTCTGCTTGCCGAGGGACCACCCCGAGGTGAACTGCAGAGTGTGTAGTAGGTTTAAACCAAAAACACTTAAGGACCGTTCGATCAAGCGTTGGGCCCACCACGACAGGCGTCAGGAGGCCATGGCAGCGGAGGGCGCCTTCAGCGATGGCAGCAACGCCGTGCTTTCAGACGGCGAGGGCAACGTGGCGTCAAGAGACAGCCGAGCGCAAGTCCCCGACCTCGGAAGGTCGTCCGGCAGGGCGGCTATGGGGAAGACCCCAGTGACACAAGCGCTACCCACAGCACTTTCACAAAGCACATGAAGTCCAACCGAGACTAGACACGCACGTCGAGTTCTCGGAAAGAGGCACATAGAGAACGGTCCGAATCGGTGTCCTCTGGGCATTCTCGATCTAGATCGCCGCATGACTCCAGGCAATCATCCACTGTTGCCAAGAGTGCCTCGCTCCCCAAGGTAACGGAAGTTCGATCGTCGGAAGACGAAGTCGACTTCCATCCCCAGACCACACTCCAGGAGTCGGCGCCCGCAGACCGCGTAACGGCGGCTCCCGAGTCCCTAGCTCCACGTTCTAAGGATAGGGACACTACCCCCGAACCTCGACGCCAGGTGTCGGAAGGCTCCGTAG
Organism: Ambystoma mexicanum; assembly: GCF_040938575.1. NCBI lineage: Eukaryota > Metazoa > Chordata > Amphibia > Caudata > Ambystomatidae > Ambystoma > Ambystoma mexicanum. The sequence goes on along the minus strand of NC_090933.1, from coordinate 779,942,029 downwards.
GGGCGAAAAGGCAGGGAAAGCACTCTTCCGCCCACGGGGAGGCGGGCAAACAATAAAGGATGCAGTCTCAGCCTCCTTACACACCTCAAAAAATGTCCACTCCACATAAACAGACAGACAAGTCCCAGTCTTCTGTTATCCCAAGGACCCCTGCTAAAACCAGTAAGTCTAGTCAGGATACGGCAGAGAAAGTCCCGGCCCGGAAAGGGTCATTCCCAGTTCTAGAGAATGGTCTAGTGATGACATAGACAGGGTTATGTCAAGGATGCCATCATTGGCAGATTTTTACACAAAAAACCCTCAACACTTTCTCTCCTATACTCCCGACGGGTCAGCACCCTCAGGCTCCAAGGATCCAATACCTCCAAGTAAAAAGTCCTGGTTTGAAACACCAACACGGTCTTCGGACCCCTTCTATGTACAGCCCTACTCTCAGTATCAAGGAGAGACATCCTTTTGTGAGGATCCAGATTTGGGCATGTTGGAAGAGCAAACTGGTACGGGCTACTATGGGGATGATGAGGACCAAGAAGAGGAAGAGGAAGACCCTGAAACCTACAGAGTAGATTCCCCGGTAGAGAAGGAAGCCCCGGTTACCGACTCCCCTGTCGACAACCAACCTCTCCTGAATGAAGTTCTGTCTCGAGCAGCAGAACATTTCCACATTGACACCCAGGGTGCTCAGGAGGAGAGGGACTTCACCGAGGAGTTAGTGGGAGAAACTAGGCCTGTTGCTCAGGCCATCCCTATCCTTAAGTCTATTCAGAGAAGAATAGACCCTTCACTTGTAAATCCTAACCTCACCAGGGCAGTGAACCCCAGGATTGAGAAACTTTTCAGGGCAGCCCAATCAGACCCACTGTATATAAGGGGACATCTGAAGCCGGACTCCCTGGTTGTTACAAACACCCGTAAGAGGGCTGGAACACCCTTGTCATCGCCCGAGGCCCCTCCTGACAAGTAGAGCAAGAAACTGTATGGTTTGGGCAGGAAAGTAGCCTCCACTTCCGCCTACCAGGCAAGGATTGCCAACTCCACCACCCTGTTGGCCAGCTACAACTGCCATCAGTGGGAAGAAGTCGCGGCACTCATAGACTCCGCTTCAGAACCCTTAAAAAGCAAGTTGGCACGAGTTTCAGCGGAGGAAAGAGTCCTGTCCGGTTGCATTTTAAAAGCAACCTTTGATGCCGCGGATAACGCCGGCAGATTGATAGCAGAAGGAACTGTTATCAAGAGACACGCTTGGTTACGGCAGTCTGGATTCAAGGCTGAAACCCAAGCATCATTGTTAGATAAACAGGTGGAGCCGGATCTGTTGTTTGGTAAGGCGGTCGAGGACGCGCTGAAAAATGCCAGGGACGAGTATGAGACACTCAAATCCCTAGGCCAACTAACCAATAAACCCCCTAATCAGAGAGGGAATGGCAATTTCCGTCGCCCTCGCGGCCAAATTTCCCAGAGAGGATCTAACTATTCCCAGGGGCAGGGTACACCGTGGAACAATAATAACCAACAGTCTACCCAGGGTTACGGCAGGGGTAATAAAAGAGGACGTGATAAAGTTAGAGGCAGCCCCCAAAATAGTGACGCTCCGTTCAGGGTCCCTTCTCACGCAACCCCAGTAGGGGGACGCATTTCCAACTTCGCCCAAGCTTGGGAAGGGATCACATCAGACAGATGGGTGCTGTCCACAGTATCCGCAGGGTCCTGCATAGAACTGTTAGAGCGTCCCCGAAACCATCCTCCATGACAAAAAATACATTATTTGGACCACCAGAAGATCCTCCTCGAGGAGATGGTCAATCTGCGAGCAAAGGACGCGATAGAACTCGTCCCGGGACACCAGGTAAACAAGGGTATTTATTCAACTTACTTCCTTGTGCCAAAAAAGATTTAACAATGCGCCCAGTATTGGACTTACGGCCTGCAAACAGGTATGTCAAGCCCCAAAAGTTTTGCATGACTACTCTCCAGGAGGTAATCCCCCTTCTAAAAAATGGGGATTACATGGCAACATTGGACATGAAAGATGCCTATTTTCATATTTCCATGTTCCCAGCGCACAGAAAGTACTTGGGCTTCAAGGTGGACAGTCGTCACTCCCAGTTCAAGGTACTGCCCTTCGGGATAGCTTCGGCTCCAAGGGTATACACCAAGGTACTGGCGGTGGCGGCAGCACACCTACGCAGGGAGGCAATCCCGATGTACCCTTACCTGGACGACTGGCTCATCACGGGGGAGACCCCAGTAATTTGCAGAACAAACATTCAAAGGACAATCAACCTCCTCTTCGAATTGGGCTTCTCAATAAACGAGAAAAAGTCAAGTCTGGTGCCAAGCACCTCCAAACAGTTCGTAGGAGCTATCCTAGACACTCAAGAGGGGTTGACCTTTCCTTCCGAGGAAATAATTCGGAACATTATGCTGCAAATTCCGCAATATCAGTCCAGTCGGCAGATAACGGTACGCAAAGCGTTTGCTGGGCATGATGGCGTCATGTATTTACCGGGTCCCCCACGTGCGCCTGCACATGCGTCCCATGCAGGAATGGTTGGCGAAACAGTGGTCTCAGGCAAGTGGTCAGTGGGACGATCTAGTGGTCGTTTCGCCAACACTTGTACAAAGCCTTCACTGGTGGTCAAGAGAAAATCTGGCCAAGGGGAAACCCTTTTACGATCCCGAGATACAGGCGGTAGTCACAACCGATGCATGTCTGACAGGGTCGGGAGCTCACCATCTCCACCACACAGCTCTGGGTCTCTGGTCTCACTCAGTGGCAAAGAATCACATCAACCTGCTAGAGCTTCTGGCAGTATTCAGAGCGCTTCAAGCATTCGAGCCCTACCGGCTAAATCTGTCAGTGCAAATCCAGACGGACAGCACTACAGCCATGTTTTACCTGAACAAGCAAGGAGGGACTCATTCGCCAAATCTGTCCATATATATGGATATGGGCACTAAGACGGAACATCTTCCTGTCATCGCAACATGTTCCAGGGGATCTCAATTCTCTAGCGGATGCTCTGAGCAGAGACCCCCTCCCAGAGGAACACGAATGGTGTCTACACAGAGAAGTCGTAGAAGATATCTTCTCTCAGTGGGGTTTCCCCACTATAGACCTATTCGCCACAAGCGAAAACAGACAATGCCCAGGATTTGCATCCAGGTTCCCCCAACCAGACTCCCAGGGGAACGCCCTGTGGATGAACTGGTCAGGAATGTTTGCGTACGCTTTTCCACCAACTCCTCTCATCAGGAAGGTGGTCAACAAGATGAACAGAGAATCGATGACGCTCGTCCTGGTTGCTCCCATGTGGGCGAGACAACCATGGTTCCCACACTTACGCAGATTAGCAGTGTGCTAACCCACCAAACTTCCGGCCTGGTACAACCTACTGTCCCAGCACCAAGGTCAAACAGTGCATCCTCAACCCAACTCAATAAACCTGGCAGCATGGCTCCTGTGGTCATAGAGTTCGGACATCTCAATTTACCACAGAGGTGTATGGACATCCTAAAAGAATCTAGGAAGCCAAACACGAGGCACTGCTACTTTGACAAATGGAAGAGATTTGTTATCTGGTGCCAGAATAAACAAATCAACCCAGTTGATTGCACTCCTTTCACTATTGTTACATACATGCTCCACCTGCTGGATGCAGGACTGGTTTTTAACTCACTGAAAGTACACATGGCAGCTCTGTCGGCATACACCACTTCCCATAACAAGGTGTTGTGGTGGGAAAGTACCAGTAGTTAAAGCCTTCATGGAAGGAGTAAAGAGACTTAACCCTCCTATTTCAAACCCACCACCAGGATGGGCCCTTAACGTGGTGCTAGCTAAACTCATGGGCCCCCCATTCGAGCCCATGCATAAAAGCAGTCTCAAACACCTGTCTTATAAGACGGCCTTCTTAGTAGCAATTACATCTATAAGAAGGGTCAGTGAAATTCTGTCAGTGCAAGATCCCTTCTTTACTGTCCATAAAGATAAACTGGTTTTACACACACACCCTAGGTTCTCACCTAAGTTTATTTCCAAATTCCACGTGAACCAGTCCATCGAGCTTCCAGCTTTCTTCCAAAATCCACAAAGCTCGGCTGAGGTGAAACTACACAACCTAGATGTGCGTAGGGCGGTCCTCTACTATGTAAACAAGACCAGACCGCTAAGGAAAACAGATCAGCTGTTTGTCTCCGTAGCTACAGGCAGAGAGGAGGATCGCGTCTCTAAAGGTGCCATCTCTAAGTGGATTATTAACTGTATACAGCTGTGTTACTCCCTTTCTGAAAAAACTCTGGCTTTCACGCCGAGAGCCCACTCTACAAGAGGCATTGGGGCCACTCTGGCTTTCATTGCAAATGTACCCCTTGACAACATTTGCAAAGCAGCTACTTGGAGCTCTGTTCACACTTTTACTCAGCACTACTGCATTGACACCCATTCCAAGACAGATACACAAGTGGGACAAGCGGTTCTAAGACATTTATTTGCTCATGACCCTTCTCACATCCCACCTCCTTCTTCAGGTACTGCTCGCTAATCTATGCACAGCGTGTGATCTAAGCAGATTCCACAAGCCTCAGAAGGGGTACAGTACTCGCCGTAATCCTATTTCTGATGCTTGTATCTGCTAAGATTCACATGCGACCCACCCTTCCTCCTCTCTGAGAGAAGGCGCATGGATGCTTGTAGTCTTACCTTTCTATCTATCTGCTTGGATTATCTGTACTCGTGCTACTCCTCATGCTACCTCATGTCAGAAAAAATACAATCTGAGGGTCCTAGACGCGTGAGGGATCATGGGTACAGTGGACGTCACAATAGGGATAGTATTACTGGCACGCCCTGTGTCGACGCCCATTTTCGAGTTTCAAAAAACAAACTGTAATACCCTGCTGCTTCCACTAGATGTCGGCCTATGCACAGCATGTGAATCTAAGCAGATACAAGCATCAGAAATACGATTACGGTGAGTAATGTATCCCATATTTTTTTTACATTTTATGATGGGCTCTCACGGCCCCCCAGTGATGCGGCCACGGGGCGCACCCCACAATTTGAATACTGCTGGGGTAGAGGAAATACCTAACGGACATAGAAAAGAATACAGAACAGGTGGACGCATTATTCAGTGAGACAGAGAGAGTGATGGAGGAGGAAGTGCAGAGGAATAATAAGGGAGAAAAGGGGAAATGGCTATCATTGGAGGATAACATTCAAACTGGATGGTGAGGAGAAAGACAGGAAGAAAAAAGAGGAGGAAGGAGGGGACTACGATGATGCAGCCTCAGATGCAGGACTGCTAGGAGAAGAATGGAGCGACGAGTGCACACCTGATACAAAACAGTCAAAGGGATGGAAAACGTAGCTGAAGAGGAGCAGGGAATCAAGGAAGTGGTAGACTACGAGGAGGTGGAAGGAAGAGAAATTAAGAGCAGAGGTGACTTTAAGAAAGGACTAGAACAGCAGATGAAGGGAGGGGGGAGATATTAAGAAAGGAGACAGAGCTGAGGAGGAAGAGGTTTTAATGGTAATTTTAAAAAGTATATGTATGTCACAGTTTCAATTAAACTTTTCACACTACATTACATACATTCATTCACATTGCCTACATATAGGGCCTCATCACAAGTTGGGCGGTATCCCGGCGGTAATCGAACCGGGATACCACCCAGCGTAATTAGCGTTACCGCTACTCGGCCTGGCGCAATTTGCGCCGGATAACGAGTAGTGGTAAGCTGGTAAATCCCCATTCCACATTGGGTCCATTGGACCTGATGGGGATGGGTGGCGCTATTAGCACTGGCGCAAATACCACTGGCGGTAATATCACCGAAAAGGACCATATCAAAGGAGCATTCACCTCCAGCTGCAAGCTCGAGGTGGAGGTGAATGCGTCCAGGTAGGGCCATACTATGGATTTGGGGGGAGCGGTAAATGTGGCATTAATAGCATTACCGCCACATTTTTCCCGCTCTGCCCAACTCCTGATGAGGCCTTTAGAATGAATAAAACATCATTTAAAATCCAATCATGAGGGACTTATACTACAAATGAATCACATCAAATATAAAAAACCATCAGCCGTTCCATCTACCAATCATCAGCACTTTTACCTACAGTATAATGCAACAATATGATAAAAGGCCAGATGTATGTGTGTACAATGCAGTAGCTTCGCCATTGCCACTGCTAGAGGGAGCTGTTGCTCGAGGATACATAGAGGGAATGCCAATTTGCATAGCTTCACCTGTTACTACCGCTAGATGGAGCTGTAGGCTTAGGGTCTTACTATGTCAATGAAAACCTGCACTTTGGCCCGTGTACATGGGCCTGTACACTAGTATCCTCATAATAGCCAAGTGAATAGATTTCCCAATACTGGCGCATTGATTTTTTCTAACCAGACCAACCAAGAAGAGCTTTCTTTGCTAATCTGCTTAAAACACAGATTTAACAACGCCAGCGTTAATGCCAATTGTGTACTGGCCAGGCACCGCGGCCAAAACTGCCTCGTTTTTATAGTATTCAAAGAGTGAACAAACTTTTCCAAATAATGAAGATGGAAGCAGGTTACATAATCACATAATTAACATGTTGAGCTGAATGGCCGATGACAAGATTGATGATAGTGAGGTATACTCAATCAAGGGTCTAATATTGCCAGTAAAACCAGTAGCTGATTACAATGCAATTTCATACAAGCTCTTCTGTATTTGACAGCTGGAATATATTTGTATAGTTCTGAGGTTGACAATCTCTTTCAACGACTTCATTCATCCCTCTTAAATAATGCCTAAATAATGTCCACATAATCAGCAAAGGACTTAAAATCTTTAACGTATTCTTATTTACGCTGCCAAACCCATAATTGTGCTTTGGCCTTTAGTATCTCCTTTAATTTATAATAATCCAATTACCAGTCATTCGTCAGATCAGTATCAGTAAAGGGCAGATATGTGTAATGCAGACTTTAAAGTATAACTGAGCCCCCTCACAGATGTACATGGATGAACACCGAGCAATCATGGATGTCTTCTTGTTTTTTCTGTCCCAGCCCCAAAATAAATTAAATCCTGTTTTTCCTGCTTTTGCTTCGATTTACTCTCCACTTTCTAATTCTTTTCCTCCGCTTCAGCTTTCTATCGGTCACCAATTGCACAATCTGGGCTTTATTTTGGAATCTTCTTTATCGCTACAAGCTCAAATTGATGCAATACTTCAATCCTGTCGCTTTCATCAATCCTGTCGTTTTCATCTTTTTAACATTAAAAAACCCTTAATTGGTTAACGTTTGCCTCTGCAAAAGTTATGTTGCACTCTATCGTTTTATCACATCTCAATGACTGCTATTCCTTATATGCGGGTCTTCTAAATTATGCACTCTACTCTTTACGACCAGTCCCGCACTCTACAGTGCAAATTACAGTTCGTTAATCTCTTTCCCCAAATGTTTCTTCTTGGTAGACTCGTCTTGGTTGTCTCCTGGTTAAACAGAAATTCGAGTATAATTTTTTTTAAATCGTTTTTTAAATGATTTATTCTCTGGCCCCTCCTTACCTTTGCTCGTTGATTTCTCTGGATATTCGTTCTTGTTCTAACTTAGCCTACTTTTAGAAATGGCTAAAGATTCATTTGATACAGACGGCTTTTTCAGAATGTTGCTATTCCTTGTCTAAATGTATCTTTTTAATTATTTCTTTAGTCCATGCACTTTGTAATTGTTAACTAGTATTGTGCTATACATTTTCTTGTTCATTGATGTGGTTAAAAGCCCTAAATAAATACCTTAATGAATAATTAAGTATCTGGAATATGGTCTTTACTTTGAAAGTGTGGTGAATTGTTCTTTTTCTCCTTACTGTTTACTCTCTCAGCCCCTTGGTCCAGTTAGGAGCAAGGATGGCATTTCACCAAAATGCCAAGGGGTAGCAGAAGTGACATCACCTAAACCTTGTGTCCTCTGATGACATCACAGGAAGGAATGTCATTTGACCCCACCCCGAAGTGACATCACAGGAAGCGATAGAAAATGACCTTTCACCCCTTGACAAAACAGGAAGTGGCATCACATAGCATTGTTTCCAAGAATACTACGAAAAATATGGTTATATCACATCACTGTAAAGTGATAATATCATACAAGAATGGATCACCATATATATCGTTAATATCAGTACGTATAGTCCCATATGAACAAATTACTGTGAATGCAAACAGGCGTCCAAGGCCAAACGATAATGATGCGTTATTATATAGCACTTACGCTTAAGCGCTTCATATAGAACAATTATACATACAATATCACCCAACCTGTGTTGGTACTCATTTATCAACCTCAGCAGGATGAAAGGCTCAGTTGACCTTGCCAGGAGCCGAACCTGCAGATCACACTCACATTGCGGCAGCAAGCGCTCAACCCACTGAGCTATCTTACCGGCTATGGCTATCAGAAAACCAGCCACTCCAGAAACAAAGAATCTCATGCTGCTGGCCACTGTAGTTTTTGGAATCAGAAAATCCGTTTAATTTTGAAAAAACTCTCATAGATGTATTTTACGCATAAAAGCCTGAAATTCGGATCTAAACTCAAGCAGATCATGTTGTGCCCTTATTTAGAGCATCTTACTCTTCCCTAGTCAACACATAGTTGAACACTTGCGCGTACATTTTGTAAATTTCATCCCTTCACAAATGTCCTGCCTGTAAATACATTATTAATTTGCTCACTAATGATGTTAAATCGAGTTGCTAGTGGATGCCAATGGGCACGCCTCTTACAAAGTAGCCTCTAAACAGGGCCAAAGGACATGCCTATTGCACACATTATGGGCCTTGGCGGTGCCGGGGGCATGACCAAAAGTCCTATAGTGCCATAGTGCTCACTAGGCATGGTCGCAGGGAAGAGCCCATGGTCACAACATGCAAAGCTGCTAAAACACAAGGTGTGTATGAGGTGCCCAGCACAAGGTATCCATTTGGTACAGCCCTATGCTATGATCAGTGGACACATCAGGTGTCTAGGAAATGCCTGTTGCATGACCAAAACCCATTCACTGGGTAGAGTGTCTACTGGGCATGGCCTCAGTAGCAAAGAGCCCAGGCTATGCCATACAGGCTCTGTAGGAGCTGTTTTGCAGTGGCAATGTGTCCACTGGACATAGCTGTAAACCATGCCTATTGCACATATTGGGTGACTCAGAGGTTTATAACTTGAATCCTGTGATGAGGATGCCATGCCCAGTAGCCTCAATGGAATTTGTGAGAAGCTTGGGCATGGCCAAAGGTCCTGTGGGCATGTAGACACAATGAATGGGAGGACGTTCCTGTGGTATGGCTAAAGGACATTGCGCAGTGTGGCGAGCCAGAAGGAGTTGGACGCAAGTTGGATGTTTGCATATTCTTTATTTGACAAAAATAATAAAAAGGCTTATCTTGCCCTGTTGCTGTGGGGTTTTCCCTGCCTAACCAAACTAACTATAGGTGCTTGGCAGTTGTCAGAAGTCCTAAACAAAACATCCTCCATTCAACAATTTAATCCTATCTGGCCCTACCACTTAGAACTAATAACTAAATAAGGTAGCTTCTCTTTAGCTGGGCCTCTCGGCTTTATCTTGTGATTTCCAAGGTACAACAGTTACAAAATGTGATACAAAGTCTTATTACTTATTCATCTGAGTGTGGTAATCTTCACTGATTAGCTGTGTAGCGCTTGATATATGCTTAAACCTTTGGTCTCTGGGAAATTGTGAGACTCTCTAGTCTCTCTCATGCACTCCCTATGCCAATAGAATTTTCCCTTTCTTCTTAGCAACTTTTACTTCTGAGTTTTGTTCTTCCTCTCTGTTGGGATATCTTATACCCTTTTACTTTACTCAATATCCCACTCCTGGGGCCTTTCCTTTGGTTTTTGCTTCAAATGTCTTTGAGTTTCATAACTGGTGCTCAGCAGTTTTATCAAAGCCTTTCATTAAAGAATGCCAGCATTCATTACAAGTTACATTAACCAACTCTCTTGGACTCTCCCATTACAGAGCTTCCTGCTTTCTTTGGGTTTCAGACTCAGTATTGCAGTTCCTTCAGTAATATTCACACTGTCCCCGTTGCCTCCCCATTGTCAGAATCACCCAGGTACCTTCAGTTAGCGTGGGTTGATTTACCAGGCTCGGCATTGGGACACATTTTCCTTAGCTATTTTCTGCCGCTGGTTTCTCGCTTCTCTTCCAGACTCGCCCTCCTCGTTCTGTTAGCTTGCGATGCTCGGCACAGCTTTGCCGATGGAAGGGTTCATTCCTCCAGCTTGTTCGTTTCTTGGCGTCATTAGTCCGGTTCCTGACGCACCATGCTTTTCTGGTGGTCATGCCACCACTCAGGGCCATTCTGTGAATCCTGTCCATTCATTGCTTGCTCCACTGTGGGAGATGCCGGGTCTCTGATGTCCTTCTTCAGCGTTCTCTTCCTCGCAAGTTGCCACCGGCTCTGCGGCTCCACACTGCTCCGCTGCTCCAATGCATACGTGCATCAGAGGGCCCCCCCCCTGTGTATGCTTCTCTATCTCTTTCCATGGTTCACTTGTTCCTTTTACAGGCCATTGTGACGATTCACAAGGTGTTGTCACTTCTTCCCAAGGGGGAGCCCTTTTCCATGAGGTTAGGGAGGTGTGGCCACTACCCAATAGTCCCCCTAGGGATGGTCTAATGCAGGAAGACCTCATGGGGAAGGTCTCCTCTTCAAGGGCAAGGACAATTACCTGGGGTGCATCCATTGAATATTGTCACTCTGCAACATTCCCTAGACTTCCCCAATGTTTAGAACCACTGTATTGAACGCAAACCTATGTACTGCTGTAGTACAGGGGATAAAGCTAAAGCCAAAAGTACTGGGACAAAGAAGAACATAGGAGACAGGAAGGTCTTTGACTGTGCTCCTACTGGTACGAGGTGGCCCTCGAAGAGGCATGAGGATTAAGTTATCAACAAAAACAAAGGACTTTTACGATCCACCAGGGTGGGAATCGCAACATTGTATAAGTATGGATGCTGTCAAACCCAGCCAGGAGAGTCAACAGGCACAGAAACCAGAAGGAGTTTCAAATGCCGTGGGCAGACCAGAGTCAGAGAAGAGAAGAGGACCCCAGCAAGGCAAAGAAGAAGTTGTCTGTGGATCCAGCTGATGCAGACCTGAGCACGAAGTAGAAGCGAAGTGCTGAGCAGCAGACCAGAGCGCGGAACCACTGCGGTTCTGTTTAAACCGAAGAGAGGAGACCGGTGCAGTGAAGAGAAAAATCTCTGTCCCAGGAAATCCTGGTGGCTTGCTGAGATCCCTTAAAAGGTAATGGGTTGAGCGAGAGACATACAGAGTGTATGGGGTGGAAGCTAGATGGGTCGGGGGCCATAACACTGCCATACCAAGCATCCAAGGAGGACTTCATTGTCGCACTGATGACCATAAGCCCACTGACCACCACAGAAGGGTTAGAGAAAATAACCAAGATAAGCTGAGATCCAAGGAGAACTTCCACATTGCAGTGGTGGCCATAAGCCCACTGACCACCAGAGGAAGGTCTGGTCCCCCACCAAAAGAGAACTGAGTAAGCGAGGAGAACTTCCTCATCACAGTGGTGGAACTGAGCACAGTGATCAGCAAAGAAGGATTTGGGACTTTGCTAACAACAAAAAAGAGTGGAAAAGTGTAAATCAAGCTCAGGGTTATGAGAAAGAACATTTGAGACACCGGGAGAAGGGAGCCATTCTCCTGGAGAAGGGGCCAAAGCTCTTGGAGTATATTTTAATGACACCAGGGGAAGGGAGCCATTACCACTGGCCTTGGTGGGACTTTGTGAAACCTGTAAGCCAAGGGAAGGGAGTCATTCCCCCTGGCATTCTTGTTACAAGAGAACATTCTTTTAAACACTATCCAAGCATCAGGATAAGGGAGACATTCTCCTGGAGAAGGAACTTTCTGTTAGATTATCCTTTAGTTTTAGTGTGAGGGATAGAAGTAGGTTGTGACACAGGACGGTGGCGTTTGATCTGATAGACATTCTGGCAGACCCATTTGGTAGGGATACCGTTCTTAGAAGATAGGGATAGTGAGGGCCTTTTTATGCACAAATAAATGTTTATAACCACCACCATGCCACCTTTGTGTCAGCTTCCTTCCTCAACAACCTTACAGAAGGACAAACAGCAATAACCCTGAGTCATTTTGCACACATTTAATTGTGCAAGCTCAAGCCAAAGCCCAAATGGGCTCCAAAGATTCTTTTCAAAACGTGAGTTCCTTAATCTATGAGCACAATGTGAAACCTTGTTGGTATTGCATGCTGGTGGATAAGTTATTGTTCCTTCAGGAACTCTAAATAGTAAATGTGTGTAGTTTTGTTGTTTTGTGCTGCAACCCATTTGTATTACTAAACCAGTACAAAGATACTGGCCAACTGGTACTATTTGCTTGGTTTGAAGACATCTTCTGCCCACATTTTAGTTAACAATATTGATATAACACTGCTGTGTTCCTGCTGATGCAATATGGTATTCAACGATATTCCATAATTGAGTGCTGTACATCTGCCAGAAAAGTATGGTCTTCAAAACAAATCAGTATGATGTTACTGGGAGCTAAGATCCATCATAATTTGCTGTTATCCAATTTCTGTCCATTGATTCTGCAGAAAGTTTAAATGGTTCTTGGAAAGATGGTGGGTGTGTGGTCCCTTGTAGTACAAGCAGCAGTGGATACTGGAGCTGGAGCGCTCCTAGTGACCAGTCAAATCCATCAACGCCATCACCACCGTTATCTGCTGACAGCTTCAAACTCTTCCGACCTTCAGCCCAGTTAGATGATGGTATTGATGAAGCTGATGCAAGCAGTCTCCTCTTTGATGAACCCATCCCTAGGAAAAGAAAGGTCTGTCTGGGGGAGATTTCATTTTTGTATTCTGTTCTGTGCTCCTATCCAGTGTGATGTTGTCTGAAAATATGATTTCATGTATAACTCTGCCATGGATAGCAAGTTATTTCTGAAGATGATCTGAGAAATGTTTTGTGATTTGTGCTGGAAAACATGGGCTATTAAATTGGGACATGTTATATCTCATATTAAGAGCTTCAATGTTGGGTGAAAGGAAGCCAGGCTTTGAAAGTTACCAAGACTAATAGATACATATTTCTTTACACTATCATACTTATTTTTAAGGAGCGGGAAGCTGCTATACTATAAAGTGTATAGCCCATAGCAATTTTCCTTATTTTAGTAAGCTTCTTTGAATGATGTACATTTTTTGATTACGGCTGATCTGTTTTAATGGTGATCCATTTATGTTTGATGATTTTGGTTTAATGTGGATTAAGAGAAGTCTAAAATATTTGAAAGAATGGACATCATAACATGTCAAAACCATATGAAACAATTTGAAGTTGTAGGCTACAATGAAAATGTCCTCTTGTTACTACTGTGAACGCATCATTGTGTACGACACTGACAACAAAAGTTCAAACAAAAGATATTTATTAACTTAAATGTCATGATGGTTGAAGGCCTAACTTGCCCTATGGTAAGGTGGGATTTTCTTACCTGACCGAAACTAAAGAAAGTCAAAGAGTTCAATTTAAACATTTAAGTTAATAAATATCTTTTGTTTGAACTTTTGTTGTCAGTGTCGTACACAATGATGCTTTCACAGTGGTAACAAGAGGACATTTTCATTGTTTCCGGTCGATCGCTTACTAGGAGTTCTAAAACAGTCGGGGACCGAGATCCAGCAGGCTTTATTTACCCCACCATTAGTAATCCAGTGATATATCTGGGAGTATGAAAAAGCACTCTGTTTCTTGTAGATTAAACATTTCTTTACACTCAACAAATGGGAGGAGGACCCTGTCCTTGAACAGCTCACCTAATCTCAGGGTCCCCAGTGTTTCCCAGTTCATGAAGGCCCTGTCATTCGAACCTGGTGTAAAGTCCGGGTTCTGGAAAACCGGGGAAAGCGGCACCAACCCAGCTCTAATCCCTCACTGGCTACAAGTCTTGTCCCAATGTGATGGGGTGACATCCATGGTGACCAGGAGACCCAAAGATGAGCACCTGGCCATTCTCAGGAGGAAGGGAGGGTGAGAAAGCTGGAAGGGCAAACTACATTGTACTATGAATTTCCATTTCTGGATTCACTCTTTGGACACCTCGTCTAACATAGGGGCCAGCTGGGCACCCCGTAAATACCTTTGTATATATGTTACATTAAATCCTCCCATCCCCCTAGACCGTGTAAGTCCCATTGCTTTAACAGATCTTTAGCCTACTTCCATAGTGGGGGAATATTATCTGCCATTAGGGATTCAAACCTAGGGGTGATGCGAGCACCCAGGTAAGAAACCTCCCAATCAGCCCAGGGGGACGGGAATCAGGCACTCAAGGAGTCTGATTTCAGGCACTTTAGTTGTGTCTAATCCAATCGATTTCTTATGATTTATATAGAATCCTAAAATTAAGCTAAACTCTTCCAGCAACGCCATTAGCTCTGGCAAGGAAAACAATGGGTCCGTGAGGAAGCATAGAAAATCGTCAGCTAATAATGGCACTTTGTGGTTAATGCCTCTGAAACCCCTTGATCTGGGGGTGCAAGCGAAGCCTCTGGGCCAGAGGCTCCAAGGCTAAAGTGAACACCAGGGGGGACAAAGGGCATCCTTGCACGGTGGCCTTCTCAAGATTGATTAGGGACGACCATTGACCATTTACCTTCACCCTCCATGAGGGGATCTGGATGTTTGCCATTACGTATTTAGAGAAGTTTGAGCCAAACACATATGCTGACAGCAGCACACCCATGTATTCCCAGGACATGCTATCAAAAGTGCAATGAGCATCTAATGATGAGATCGAAAGTTTGTCCTGAGCGCAAGGGGACAGGGCTGTAAGATCCACCACCCTCCTGATGTTGTTGTGTTCCTCCCTATTTTTGATAAACCCCATCTGATCATTATTGATCAAAAGTGGAAGTGCCTCGCTCAGCCTGGTAGCGAGCAACTTACTATATAAGTTGGCATCTGTGTTCAGCAGGGCTATGGGGCGGTAGGCAGTGCAATCTTCTGGATCCTTTCCTGGCTTTTGAAGGAGGGAAGTAGCCGACTCAGCCATCGAGTCTGTCACCCTGCCCATGTCGTGGAAGGAATTGAACAATTTGGTGAGGTGGGGGATCAAGACTTGGGAGAATACCTTGTAGAATCTATTTGAAAACACTTCGGGATCTGGAGCCTTACCCACAGGAAGCGCTCGGATTGTTTGCACCACCTCTTTCTCCGTTATCCGAGCTTCTAATGCCTCTCGTATGTCCCCAGGGACACAAGGGAGGTCTGCCAGGGAAACGAAGTGTCAGGTGTGCGCCTGGTCGCCCTGATGCATAGCTAACGCCATGCTGAATAACTCTTCTATGATCATCAATTTCCCAGCCTTAGTAGTTATACATTGCCCCTCTTTGTTCCTTAGGGCCCCGATATAATTGCAGGATGAAAGCTTAGAGACTTTGGCTGCTAAGAGTTTATTAGCTTTGCTGCCCTTAGAATAGTAAAAGCGTTTCGTAAGGAGGATAGATAGGCGTGATTTCTCCGCTAAATGAGCTTCCAGTGCCTTGTGGGCCAGTCTGACCTTCCTAAGGGCTGCTGTTTGTTCAATTATGGTTCCCCTTATTACTGCCTTTCCAGCATCAAATACTACCCTGAAGTCCAAATCACCTGTAATCATTCTCCAGGAAATAGTTGGCCTGGGATTCCTCCATGTGGGTCTTAATTGCTATGTCCCGAAGGTCAAAAAAGGGAGTTTGAGTGGGGTGTTGTGACTGTATTGGCGATGGTTCTGTGCTCTCTGTAAGTATTTCAAGTACTATTGCCACATACCTCTGGTACAAAGAACCTATTATTAACTATTTCCAGTCTAAACATCAAAACCATTAAAATTAGTCACCCATATGTCCTTATATCTGAAACATAATCCATTATGTTTGCAATCCTGAATGATGATGCAATCACATTTCCTGAAGACAACATTTAGTGTCATATAAATTACCTAAGACCAGGCAGTAATCTTTAGCTTTGATACATGTTTCCATGTAATTTAAATTGAAGTTAAGCCCGTGAAACAGGTGTGAGGAAATTTGGGTGACATATCCTTTCATGCCCAGAAATAATCCACAAATTTTCAAACAGATATGGCATATCTCGCTAGCTCGCAAAAAAGATAGCTCGCAAAAAAGGAGCGAAGCAAGCATGCCCTTTCTAATGATGCTTGGGGTGCAGGTTGGTACTTAAAGGGTGAAGGGTGGGGAAAAAGGCTTATTTTCAGAATGTTCTAAAGAATTTGGACAAAATTAGGACGGATCAGTCTGTGAACAATAACATGGGGCATTTTCTAATATTTCAGATGCCGTGACAGGCATTGTACAAAGGAGCACATGTGTGAACAAACTAATTTATGTGTCTGTAAGAAAGGTGTTCGCCTTTCTTACAGACAAACCCGGAATGTACAATTGACAGGTATTCGTGTCACATCACTGAAGCAGTGATTGATGTAATCTGCCACTCCCACAAAGAGAAAAATGGCCATTATGAATCAGAAGCCATAGAAAATTACAGTTCTTTTAAATATTGTCCCAGGAGTTAGGATAACAAGTTTTAAATATTGTGCCACAAGTTATAATGGGCATAGTTGTTCTTGGGATAGTTATATAATCAGAATTGCTAGTATATGAAAGAGGTCAGCCACCACATGCCATGTTACTTCCATGTATCTAAAGTGGCTACCAATAATATGAGGGTGTTGCTCAAATAGTCTAGGGTACTTTGGGACTAAGGAGGTGGGCCTGCTAAGCTTACCATCGCCAAAGGGACAAGGAAAGTGGGATCCCACTCCCCATTAAAGGACATGCACTCCCTAAAGAGGAATATGCAGTATGCTCCTGTGGCAGAAATTGAATTCGGTCACACATTTATGTACTTCTCTGTCTCTCTCTTGTGTTAGCTCAGCCATCCGCCGCTGCCATGTTAATCTGAGCCTTATTGCATATAACTGCATTGTCCTATGTCGTTGTGCGCATGTCTTGGCTGAAATGTGATTGTAGGTACACTGCTATATGCCACTCGGTTCTACCTTATCCCCTTCTGGCGTAGTTCCTGTTTGGCATAAGCAAGCCTGTTTTAGATCACCCCCTTACCAGGTGTGACGAATCCTATTATGTTGTTCCTCCTCCCTGAGAGGGAAACCCTTCTCATGAGGCCAGGGAGGTGAGGCCACTACCTGATAGTCCCCCTGGGGGTGGTACTCAGCGGGAGGATCATATGGAGAGGGGAGGGAGGACATCATGTGTCATCACAGTATTTCCACCACTCATCCACCTCTTTCACACCTCCTTCATTCCCTCCCTCTACCCCTATAAGCCTTCCTATATACTTGAGTCAAGCCTTTAGTACCTGTGGTACTGAGACGAGGGAGAACAGGATTGACTGTACCAGATACCTATGTCAAACTACTGTGCGGAGGAAGAGGGCAGAGCCCCGAGCAACCGCTCAGAGAAACGGATTGAACATTCTAGTGGTGAAACCTCAAGCAGCTTAAAGATGAAAGAGGGATTAACATTGCTGTCCGTGAGCGGAGGTCCTTTCCCACACCAGGAAGAGCTGAGCCTGCGGATGCTGTCCGGCACATAACGGGTAGAGTTCTGGAGTCTCTCCACCGAAATCTAAAGTGCTGGAAGCGGGCCAGGCAAAAGGCCCAGGCGCAGGAGAGCACTGCACAACACGGTCGAGCAGCAATACACAGCACGGCTCCACAGAAGTGTGGCAGAGCCGTGTAACCCAGCGCAATGACAGGAAGGAGCAAAGGAGAGTTGTCGGAAGATGCACAGAGATCCGAGAAGTAGGCAAACGACCGGGCGCCCTGAGGGAAGGTAGGGGGCTGCCTGGAGACCTCTGGGACTCAGGAGAAGCCATTGTGAAGGGGTCAGGGACCCACATACGTGAAGCCATTGTGAAGGGGTCTGGGACCCGCTTATGAGAAGCCAGTGTGAAGGGGTCTAGGAACCACATTTAAACCTACATATAAGAAACCAGTGTGAAAGGGTTTGTGACTCACATATAAGAAACCAGTGTGAAGGGGTTTGGGACACAAACAAAAGAGAGCAATGCCAAGGGGTCTGGCGCCAGCATTTGGGAAAGGCAGCCCTTGCATGTGAGTACACCAGGGCTGTCTGTTGAACTGTCAAAGTAAGCCTGAGGAAGGCATTAGGAAGGGAGACATCCCCCCAACTATAGTGAACCATTGGGAGAAGCCTGAGAAAGGCCTGCAGAAGGGAGACATTCCCCCAATTACAATATACTGCGGTGCAACGCCTGAGAAAGGCCAGGGGAAGGGAGAAATTCCCCCAATCACATTGCACTGCCAAGAGAAGCCTGGGAAAGGCCAGCATTCCCCCAACCACATTGAACTACCAAGAGAAGCTTGAGAAAGGCGTAGGGAACCATAACTATCCGGAAGAAGGGAGCAATTCCTCTGGACCCAGAACAGACAAATCCAGTTTTACTTTGGTTATAAGTGTAAGGGATAGAAGTAAGATTTTGACATGAGACAATGGACTTTTTAGTTACGGACATTCTGACATTTCGTCTGTTTTTATTGAGGCTGGGAAGCCCGTCCTAGAGTTGGGGACAGGTAGGTTTTCTCCTTCTTTTGTTGAAAATAAAGGTTTTACCCAAATGAATGCCACCTGTGTACCAGTCTCCTCCTTCCACACCCTTACACAGGCTAGACAACTTCAGCAGGTGGATTTAGCAACATTAGGTGAACACGCACTGCCTGAGCCATGTGAGAGCTGCAGTTCTATTAGATACTGCTGATTCGCTAGAAATGTATCCACGAATGCCTGCTGCTTGTTGCCAAGTTTACTCACCAAGGTGTGAGAACCCTACCAATGCTTGTAGGTTGTAGGTTGTATTATGGGAATCATGGAGTTTGTGCTGAAACATTAGACACTGTTGCCACTGTACGCACATGGACCACACACTACCATAGAATGACCTGTGTGTATTACTGCATAAAAACCCTGTATGCCCAAGAAGGGGGGTTGTTGCGTCGTATACTGTTTGATTGTTGGTTTAGTGAACTTTCTTGTGAATTTCCTGCATGCTGCTTTGCTGGCTGCAATTAAAGATGCTTACCAAACTATCTGAAGAGTCGGTGGTTGATTTGCCACAACACTCCCTTGTCTCAGGAAGCTAACAGTTTTATTGGTTACTAGCAGAAATACCCGTTCTCTGAACAGGTTCTGGAGACAGACCTGATAACACTGATCCTGTAGGTCACTATTCTGCTTCACTTATCGCTTGATGTGCTTTGCACCCTGAAGTAAACTGCACCGAGTATGGGTGCGTGTGGCTGGCTGACATACCCTGGAGCAGACATTGGGGGGAGGCGAAAGTTGGTGTGTTGCTGCATACTGGGACCATCTGTGCTTTCTCCCCACCTGTCGCCTCACCCTTGTGTGGTGCAGTTCGTTGCAGTGCAAATATCTTGGAAACCATGCATCCTATAGCCTGGACCTCGAGTTGTATTCCTCGTGTCGGAACCAGTCCTTCTATGACCACATTGATGTTTTGCCGATTTCAGGCAAGTGTCTCATGTGTTAAGGTGCTGAAATCCGGGAAACGGAGTGGGTGTTACGCTCACCTGGTCTCCACAGGGGCGCCAAACGGAACTGGACGGTCCGATGTTGAATGGCTCCTCGTGCCCCCTCTGATTCCCTCTTCTGTCACGAAAACAGGTTTGCCTAAAAGGTTAAATGAAATGTTACCCAACCGTAAGGAGGAGGGCGAACTCCCGCCTCCCGTGGCCTTCTTGTGCACCCCTCTGCTATGTCTCACCTTAGTGTTATGAATGGCAGACTCTCCATCCTGCGGCTGTATGCAGGAGTGTGTTGTAGTTCAAGTATCTAGTTACTTCACTGATCCTGCAGAGTTCCAGACAACTATGACTCAATGGGGTAAGTCTTTATACCAATGGTGTGGATTGCTTTTGAGTTCAAGTTGCCCAAGTTCACTCCTGTGCCTCTTTCTTACAGATTTCCCCTTGGTGTGAAAAGATGAAGCGGACCTCTTCCCAGGAACGATGAACTGGATTCCAAGGTAAGTTCACACCAGCGTTATGCAATAAAGTCTTTACATGCGTTATTGTTCTTCTGCGCCACTAACCTGCTGTTCTTTGTATTCTGCAGGTGCTGTATCTCCAGGACCGAGATCGCGTGGCGATGCCTTGCGGGAACGCTAAGAAATGCAGCCTTCAGGTGAGTAGTACTGCTGCGTAAGAAATAAATGTCCAATGAGGCCTTTCCCCAATGCGTAGCTAACCTGATGTTTTCTTGGTGTTCAACAGGTGCAGCAACTCCGGAGCGGCAATCGAGTGATGGTGGCGATCAGGTGATGGTGCTTTGCTGGATCGCTGGGATGAGCTGCCCTCTGGTGAGCATTAGCATAGCACAGGATAGCAATGTAGTTTACGTGGTCTGCGCGGCTAACCTGATGTCTTTTCCTTTTCAACTCAGCAGAAATGGGAACTCCAGCGCGATCGAGATGGAGCATCAGGTAAGAGCCTTGTTCTGTTTTCTCCTCTGTCTTCCTTCCTTTGCAGGTAGTTTGTGAAGAACTGGACGGGCGTGGCTGAAGACAGGCCTGAAGGTAACAGACACGGTGAGCGTTACGCTGCAGGATTGCAGAATAACGCGAAGCGTGTTCTGTACTGAGGGCGTGGTTTATATAGCTTTCAAGAAGTAGTCCCCAGGTTAAGTAGTTACTCCAACCACACCCAAATAATTAGTTCCTCAGGTAAAATAGTCCCTTCAGCCTTCCTCAGACTGGTCTGCACGTGGTTCTCTTCCTTTGAAACCTACCTTACTTGTGATGGCAGCATGAGCCTGGCACCAAAGGCGCCAGGACCTAGTCCAGGAAGCCCTTAGGGAATCCTTTGGGGCCCTAAAGGTCCCCATGGGTGCCAGTACCCTGGGCAGGTTGGTCTGTTCCTGATGTCTGGGGGCAAGTACGGTGACAGCACTCCCCCCCAAGGCCCCTCCCAAGGTGGTTTGTCTCGCTGGTCCGGGCTTGGTCGGGTAGTTTCGATGGAACCGGTTTACCAGACATGGTGCATGAACGTAGTCACTTGGCTCCCACGACCTTTCATGGGGACCATAGCCTTTCCAGTCAACTAAATAGAAAAGTTTTGATTCAACCCACTTTGAGTCCAGAATGTCTTTCACCTCGAATTCTGGTTCACCATCTACCAAGACGGGTCTTGGCTGTTTCGTTATCCGAGTTCCTGGTTGCACTGTGCACTGGTTTTAAAAGGGAAACGTGAAATACGGGATGGACCTGCATGTTCGGGGGTAGCTCCAATTTTTACTGCCACTGGGTTGATGATGGCCTTAATGTTGTATGGTCCCAAATACCTGGGATTAAATGTGTGGGTTCCTTTTATTGGTATATGCCTTGAGGCTAACCAAACCTCATCTCCATTCTGGTATTTTGGAGCTTTACTCCTATGTTGATCTGCAGATTTCTTGTATCTTTCTTTAGCTTGTTTTAAATGTTCTGTTGCCCTCTTGAAGGCTTGGGTAATGGTTGTGTGCAGACTGCTTACGGCAGGCATTTCCAAATGTTGAGGTGGGTCGAGTTCTGAGGTTCGTGGATGCATTCCATATATTGTATAGAATGGACTCTGCCCTGTGCTGGAATGCTAAGAGTTATTGTAGGCATAATCAGTTATCCATAAAACGTCCTTCCAATTGCTTTCAGTTTGATGTAACATGCATCTTAGGTATTGCTCCAATGTTTGGTTAGTTCTCTCGGTTTGACTATCCGTTTGAGGATGGTGGCTGATCGAAAGCCTTACGTCAATTTGGGCCAACTTTCAACATTTTCTCCAGAACTGTGAGATGAATTGACTGCCCCGATCCGAGACTAGGATGGAGGGGAATCCATGTATCCGGTCAATTTGTTCTAGGAATTCCTTCGCCAAAATTGAAGCTGAGGGAAAACGTTTTAACGGAATGAATTGGGCCATTTTAGAAAATAAGTCGACCACCACTAATATGGTGTTGAAGCCATTAGAGGGAGGAAGATCCGTGATAAAATCAAGGGACAACGTATGCCAGGGTGTAGGTGGAACATCCAGAGGCTGTAGTAGATCTGATAGTTTCTTTTTCTGGGCTTTGTTCTGTGCACAAATGCCACATGATAGCACAAATTGTTTGATATCCTTACACCATGTTGGCCACCAAAAATGTCTCTTGATCTTGGCTTCGGTTTTTGCAATTCCAGGGTGGCCTTCCACCAACGACTCATGATAATTTGAGATGACCTGTTTCTGAAGTTCTTTACTAGGTAAATAGAGACGTCCTTGGAAATAAGGCAAACGATCAGTAATAGAATGGTATCTGCTTTTGGTCGACCAGTCTTGTAAGGCCTCGGAAATTGAAGAGATGCAAAATTTCCTTGTGGATGTCATCCAGGGTCAGTGAAGAAGTGATTCCAAGGATTCTCCCCCCTGGGATGATGGGTACAGGATCCGGATTCGAGTATGCTTCTTCCATCCCTATGCGGGACAGAACATCAGCCTTGTCGTTTCGGCACCCAGGTTGGTAAGTAATCACAAAATCATATTCTGCGAAAAATAATGCCCATCGGAGCTGATGAGAGGACTGGCCTTTAGCCGACTTTAGGTATTGTAAGTTTCAGTGATCTGTAATCACAGTAATGGTGTGTCTGTCTCCTAGGAGGTAATGTCGCCAAGCTTTGAATGCTGCCTTGATGACCAGAAGCTCTTTGTCGTTTACAGCATAGTTCAGTTCAGGTGCTGTGAATTTTCGTGACCAAAAGGCCACCGGGTGAAGTTGACCTGTCTCAGGATCTTTCTGAGAAAGAACTGCCCCCATCGTCAAACTGGACGCGTCAGTTTCTACCACATACGGGAGATTTGGGCGAGGATGTTTTAAGACTGGGGCTGAGGTGAATTTTCTTTTTAAGACTTGGAAGGCCTTTTCTGCTTCATCCGACCACTGAAAGCGTTTGTTTTTTCATAATAAAGATGTAATGGGATGCACCAAATGCAAAAAGCCTGCAATGAACCTGCGATAGAAGTTTGCAAATCCAAGCATGCTTTGAACTCCTTTGATTGAAGTTGGAGAGGGCCATTTGAGGATAGTGTCCACCTTCCGCGAATCCATACGAACACCACATGGAGTTAGAACGAACCCAATAAACTCGACCTCTGTAACGTGGAAAAAACATTTTTCTAATTTGGCATACAGCTTATGTTGCCGAAGTTTTTCAAGTACGGCGCGGACGTGTTTCACATGATCCTGCTCGGAAGCTGAGTACACCAGGATATCGTCAATATATACGACGACACAAACATCGATTAGTTCTTGAAGGAAATCGTCATAAAATAATGATAAACGCTGCCGGGGTGTTACAAAGCCCAAAGGGCATCACTTGATATTCGAAAAGCCCATACTTAGTGCGGAAGGCGGTCTTCCATTCGTCCCCCTTTTTAACTCGTACGAGATGCTACACCCCTCTGAGATCCAACTTAGTGTAAATTCAAGCTTCCTTTACTTGGTCCAACAGTTCCGGGATCAGAGGCAGGGGGGTACTGATTTTTTTACTGTCACTTGGTTTAATGCGCAGTAGTCGATACAAGTTGTTAGGTCTCCTTCCTTTTTAGGGACGAAGAATAAGGGCGAGGCTGCCGGAGACTTGGACGGACGAATGAAGCCGTTAGCCAGGTACTGATCTAAGTATTGCTTTAGATGAAGATTTTCAGGTTCCGTGAGGGCGTAAATTCTGCTGCATGGGATCTGAGCATCAGGTATTAGGTCGATCTGGCAATCATATGGTCTATGGGGTGGTAAGGTATTGGCTTGATCTTTCTGAAAAACATCTTGAAAATCCTGGTACTCCTGGGGTAGCTGATTTACCGGACTCGTGACTGTTGCGATTGCCTTGGTCAGTGATTCTTCTGGATAGCAGGTACGAGCACATTTTGAGAAGGTCAACCTCTTATCACACCAGTCTATGCAAGGATAATGCGTTTCTAACCACGGCATTCCCAGAATCACTTAAAATTGTGGGGCCTCGATTAAGTCAAACACAATGGTTTCTCGATGCCTGTCTTGGCACAACAGCGTCATCTCCTTCGTCGGGTGCGTTACAGGACCAGAAGCGATCTCTGTTCCGTCGACAGTGGTGACCAAATCAGTTGTTGCCTTTTGGCAAAGAGAAAGACACATCCTTGAAGCCAATTCTTGATCCATATAGTTACCTATGGCTCCGCTGTCGATTTAAGCCCTGACTGCGTGCATACGAGACGGGTGCTGGTGACTAATGAGGATGATTGGTAAGGCGAGGTCTGGGAGTTCTTCTTCTTGCTCGACAAGCAGACCTCTACGCTTGCCGGGTGGGGTAGTTTTCCAGCTCTGTTTCGGCGCTGACCTTATCGGCGACCCCGACTGCCTTCTTGGGTGGTTTCACTGGACAGTGTCAGAGAAAATGGCCGGCCGTGCTGCAATATAAGCACAATTGTTGTCTTCTCTTATCCCTCTCAGATTTAGACAGTGGCCCCCGTACACCTCCAATCTGCATGGATTCAGATGTGTCTGTGGTCTTGGGGGTGTTGTCTTTCGGACGCACAAACACTCGATTCTCCAGTCTAACTCGGTCAGCTTTCCGGTTCTGCAGTCTGTGGTCTAATTGTACCTCAAGGTCAATGTATTCCGCACAGTCTCGGGGTGGGTTCACCACTTGAGCCAAGACGTCTTTCAATTCGCCTCTCAGCCCACAATGAAATAACGTAGTCCTTTTGTCGTCTGGCCAACTGGTTTCCACCACTAATATGTTGAAAGTTGCAATATAAGTTAACAGATCCTGGTTCCCTTGATGAAGAGACAGCAGTTCGTTATCTAAAGCTTGGCCTTGGGAGTGTCGGGCAAACAGCTTCTCCATATTCTACTGAAACCCCTGAAATCTCGGAGAAGGGCGTCATCTTGATTAACTAGTGCTATGGACCAGTCTGCACTGCCACTGTGGTATGAAAGAACAAAGGCCACCTTTGCTTGATCGTTCGGAAAGGCACCTGGCCTGCATAGGAAGTGTAGGCGGCACTGGTTCATAAAAAACACAAACCGCTTAGGGTCTCCAGCAAAGCGTTCTGGTGGAGCCAAAGGTATGGCTCTTGGAAGGACCACTTGCACTGGATTACTTGACTGAGTTGGGACTGATGCCCCCATTGCGGGTAACGGCGTGTGGCCAGCCTGGGTTTGGAGTAATTGTCTGGCTAGGTCATCGGTTTGCTCTTTTGCCACAATTAGTTCTCTTCTTAGAACGTTGGTCTCTTGTCGAGCCGAATGCACCTCTGCTGTGAGTTCCCCCAAAAGCTGGGCTAGTTGATCAGTCGCTGAGGTTTCCATGGCGCCCCTGTAGAGGTTTGTGTGAAGGCTTTGCGTTCTGTTACGCTCACCTGTTCTCCACAGGTGTGCCGAACGGAACTGGACGGTCCGATGTTGAATGGCTCCTCGTGCCCCCTCTGATTCCCTCTTCCGTCACGAAAACAGGTTTGCCTAAAAGGTTAAATGAAATGTTACCCAACCGTAAGGAGGAGGGCCAACTCCCGCCTCCCGTGGCCTTCTTGTGCACCCCTCTGCTATGTCTCACCTTAGTGTTATGAATGGCAGACTCTCCATCCTGAGGCTGTATGCAGGGATGCAAAGTATTTCAAGGATCTAGTTATTTCACTGATCCTGCAGAGTTCCAGACAACTATGACTCAATGGGGTAAGTCTTTATACCAATGGTGTGGATTGCTTTAGAGTTCAAGTTGCCCAAGTTCACTCCTGTGCCTCTTTCTTACAGATTTCCCCTTGGTGCGAAAAGATGAAGCCGACTTCTTCCCAGGAACGATGAGCTGGATTCCAACGTAAGTTCACAGCAGCGTTATGTGATAAAGCCTTTACATGTGATATTGTTTTTCAGCGCCACTAACCTGCTGTTCTTTGTATTCTGCAGGTGCTGTATCTCTGGGACGGAGATCGCGCGGCGATGCCTTGCGGGACTGCTAAGAAATGCAGCCTTCAGGTGAGTAGTAGCGCTGTCTAATGAGGCCTTTCCCCTATGCGTAGCTAACCTGATGTTTTCTTGGTTTTCAACAGGTGCAGCAACTCTGGAGCGGCGATCGAGTGATGGTAGCAATCAGGTGATGGTGCTTTGCTGGATCGCTAGGATGAGCTGCCCTCTGGTGAGTATTAGCGTTGCTCAGGATAGCAATGTAATTTACGTGGTCTGCGCGGCTAACCTGATGTCTTTTCCTTTTCAGCTCAGCAGAAACAGGAACTCCAGCGCGATCAAGATGGAGCATCAGGTAAGAGCCTTGTTCTATTTTCTCCTCTCTCTTCCTTCCTTTGCAGGTAGTTTGTGAAGAACTGGACGGGCGTGGCTGAAGACAGGCCTGAAGGTAACAGACACAGTGAGCGTTACGCTGCAGGAGTGCAGAATAACGCGAAGCATGTTCTGTACTGAGGGCGTGGTTTATATAGCTTCAAGAAGTAGTCCCCAGGTTAAGTAGTTCCTCCAACCACACCCAAGTAAGTAGTTCCTCAGGTAAAATAGTCCCTTCAGCCTGCCTCAGACTGGTCTGCACGTGGTTCTCTTCCTTTGAAACCTGCCTTACTTGTGGCCAACGGCGCCAGGACCTAGTCCAGGAAGCCCTTAGGAAATCCTTTGGGGCACTAAAGGTCCCCATGGGTGCCAGTATCCTGGGCAGGTTGGTCTGTTCCTGATGCCTGGGGGCAAGTACCGTGACAGTGGGGAGCCCAACTGTCATGTAGCCAGTAATGTTTGGAGGGTCTTAAAGGGTAACTATGTAAAATGTGGTGCAGATTGGTGAAATGGTGTGGAATTGTATAAGGACCAATGCTTTGCCACAAACCCACAAACACATTTTGACTTTTTCTGAAATCTGGAGAAAGGGGTGTGGTGTCCTAATTTCATGTAATCAGTATCGTCCGGAGGGTCCAAACAGGCAACTATGCAAAACGTGGTGCAGATTGGTGAAACAGTGTGGAATTGTATAAGGAACAACGCTTTGCCACAAATCCCGCCAATCTTCGCTTGCGTGGATTTTGGGATTTGGTACAATTGTTTTCAAAAGACACATGAGTTTTTTGTTCAAACTGTACGAAATATGATTTACAGGTTGATGTCTTAACGTAATAAGCAATGTTTATTGTAGAAGTTATTCGGGGCATATTGGCTACAAAACAAAGATAGTTGTTCCATTGATGTGCATCCACAAATGTTGGGGGTTTAATTACAAACAGAGAATGAGACAGACAAAATAATACAAATTACTTATTTGGCGTCTGCAACCTACAAAAAAATCCAATTGAGTACTTCTTTGCAAACTACATTAGTGGTTCTCCCTTCAGGTGATCGGATTACCAGAGAATTAGGTGAACTGACTCTGGAACATGCCACATAAAACTGCCCATGCGAGAAGCAGTTATTCCCTTAGGTCAATCCCTGCTACCTTTTAAAGTCTGCCCCTGAGATTTATTGATGGTCATGGCGAAATAAACCTTTTAAAAAAAATATTGTTATTACTTTTTTAAAAAACATATAGTGTTCAACAACAAAACATTATCAAACATCCCAAATATACCCCCCCCCATACCCCCTATATCCCACCCTACCCTCCCGACCGGGTACTGTCCAACTTGTCTGTCTTCTCTAGGAAGTCTCTTACACCTTTCACAGAAATAGGTCTAATATCCTTATTTTGTGTGGGCACCACTGTTCTTTATAATCTGATTGGAGGTATTCCAGAACCAGACCCCATTTCTGAACTTTTTGTGTTCTCCTTGGATGTTATAGGTTAGTAGTTCCATGGCCAGATGTGTCCACACCCTTCTCGTCCAATCCACTGCAAGCGGAGGGGATTTTTGTTTCCAGTTGTATGCTATTTCCAGCTGTTAGGCAGACTTCTCTTATAAGGCTGATTTCCCAAACCTAGTGAGTCCCCCAGCAGCTTTGCTGGATTTCTGGGGTTTGTTTTTTTCTCCTGCTAAGAGTGAGACTCTTTTCCTCCCACTCTTAGGCATGATTTGAGGTATGTCTGTGACTTTTGGTGTGCTTATGGGCTAAGGGGTCTTTTACTCCATAGGGTATCATCTGTTTTTAGTGTATGTGTTACACAGCACCCTCAGTGCAGTAACACAGGGGTGTCATAGTGACCCCCAAACATAGACTCCATACCCTGGGACTGACTACTGTCTCCCAGGGCATGTAAAGTCACCATTGACTTTACTAGTCCATAATTGTGAACAGAACCAGTACAAACCAGCATATTGTGGAAGTACTGGAAGGGGTTAATTCGATTGCCCCTGGGTCTGTTTCCAAGGGGGCACTGTCCAGTCCCCCCTTGTCGAGTTTCTGGCTGGTGGCAGTGGTTACCACGCAAAATATTCCACCGGAATATGTCCTATGGGATTTTCCCATTGTTTTTAAATGCACCACTTTTTGGTGCAATGTTAAAGATACCGCCGGTTTATTTATTTAATATTAAATCACCGGTTGGGTCTTTTTGCCAGAACTCTTTTCTACAATGGTGTTTGTGTCCGTCTCTGTAACTCCAACCAAGGTCGGGCACTTTGTTCTCTTTTTGGCGGGCTTCTCCACAGAAGCCCTCCAACTGGTGTCACTCTGTCTGGGTTCCACAGGATGTGTGGGTGGGGGAATTGGCACCCTGGACTGCATTGCCTTAGCAACTCAAGTCGCACTCTGTTCTGATTGGCCCAGTGGTGAGCCGCCCGGCTCACCACTTAGCATGTTTGAGTGACAGCTATGCTGTTGAATGGGGGTTTTTCTGCATAAAAGCAGGGCTTTTGGGACTGGAACTTCAGAAGTCGCCACAGGACCTAAGAAATCCAAAGAGGGGAGAAGCTGAGCCATCTGCAACAACGACACCACCAGTGGAGCCCTGCTGCAACAACCTCACCACTTTCTCGACGACAAGAGAAGATCTTCTGCTGAAAGAGTCTTCTTCCTCTGAGCTGGTGGGATCAACCAGTTCGCCATTTCGCCTTCCAGGACGTCTCTTGGTCGAATCACCCATGCCTAGCACCCCGGCGGCCGGATAGCCAAGCTTCACCACTTTGACCGCGAATACCAGGAACACACCTTTTAACCGACGAGCACCGCGGCTGGTTTCTTCCCTGGGCAGTGCAACGACTCCAAGTTTCCTCCTCGACGAGATCCTCTCTTCCCGTGGTCGAAACCATGAACTGCACCCGCTGCCAGGATCAACTGCCATCGCTGGAGCTTCCTCAACTTTAAAGGTACTG
Source organism: Ambystoma mexicanum (assembly GCF_040938575.1). Lineage (NCBI taxonomy): Eukaryota > Metazoa > Chordata > Amphibia > Caudata > Ambystomatidae > Ambystoma > Ambystoma mexicanum. The sequence continues at coordinate 779,912,604 of NC_090933.1, read as the reverse complement.
TGTTCCACCTGGCCTCCCTTTCTACGGTTTGCTAAAGGTGACCCTTAAATCCTTGGCTTTCCAACTGGGTTGGCCCCCAGACCTTCTAACTTTATCTGTTGAATCACCCCAACCTCTTTTGAACATTTCTACAAAGACTTGAATGCATTTCTAAACCGTGTGATCTTGGGCACATTTCGCTGCTCCATTTAAAGTGGGCTTGACATATGAACTTTGGCTCTACAGTGGACTCTGCCTTCACTAACTTGTTTTGGTCTCTTAAAAGTGTTGGGAACTGTTTTAGCTTTATGACCTGCCTTTTTCTCTCCCTTTTATTTAATTATTGGAGTGTCATCTAGGTTACGCACTCACCTGTGTTTTGACAAAAAGTGGTGTTTTGACTTAGACTTGTCTAATAATTCTTAAGGGAGGTGTGTATACTTTTCTGATTGTGTTTTGAACTTGCTTTGATTAATAGTGCTAGTGTATTTTCTAAAGTGTGTGTTAAATAAATAATTATATACTTTTTGATAACAAGCTCTGGTCAGTGTTTGCTTGCTCTACTGTGTTTTTAGCCCTATTGTGTATCCTCTGTATACTGCCTAACTCTTCTTGAGAGAGGTCTGACTGCTCAGCCACAGCCACCAGGTAAATCTGGGTGGTACAGACTGCTACCGATTGGGTTTACTGCTTACTCCTGTAGTCTTAATCTTTTTGCAGTGTTCCCCAAGGGAACTGCACAGGATTTTGCCTAACACCAACCATGCCCCTATCAGGAGGCCCATGAAGTTCCATCTGTGTGACGTTCAGTTGTTTATCCCTGGGATCCCATAGTCCCCCTAGCCACACTTCATCTCCTATCTGTCCTGCCCCTCAGAACATTTTCCCGCGAAACAAACCTTTAAGGGGAATTGAAGTCTTTTAAGTTCAAACGGATATTCTGAAGGTATAAAAGGTATTCATAGTATGAACTCTGACTAACCCCTGGCCAGAACTGACTGGCACCATAATCTCAATCACCTTTCTGTGGAGAGCTTTCCCTCGCAATCTGGTGCCATTAGAGAGCTTAGGTGGTTGAGGTTCCGCAATAATATTACAGGTGCTTGCACTTAGAGAAGAAATTTGTGTTCGGGAAGAGCAGGAGTATTTTAAGTGCTCAAGAACTCAACAGGGTTGTAAACTGCATCATCACTTTGAATCACTGAGTTTATAGATTTGTACGCCATTTGGACTCCTCCAAAAGAATTGATAAGTATCTTATTGATTACGGCAGCTATGCTGTTCTTTGGCATTAAAATGGTATGCTCACATAACCATTCTGTAGATTTCTGAATTCAATTTTTTATGTCACTGTAAATTTTGAATGCAAGTTCTGCTGGGGAATTGACGACTGTGCCTAGGTTGTAAGGGATGACAATTTTGCTCTCAAATATGGGATACTCTCTGTTAACAATTATAAGAAACAGTTCGGAAACTTACTTTATAATGAAGATTTTAAATCTTCAGTTTGTGAGATATGGGTATACTTAAAAAAACATTCACCCTCCTTTTCCACCTCACTTAACTGGATTTTTGGAAAATGGTAAAACACGTGTTTCTCTATTTTTGAAGAAGAATCTAAATACCAATTTTCACGTCTGTAACACCTTCGGATTTTGAGATATAGGTATCCTCATAAAAAAATCCCCCCCCCCCTTTTTGCCCTGTTAGGGATGGAATTTTCAAAAATCATTCCATAGTGGGTGCCAACGTCATCAAACAATGTACCTTCCAAATGTCACTTTCCTAGGTTAAACGGTTTGAGCTGGGCATTGAGGAGTCATTCAATCAGTCAGGACTTCCTCTTTTATAGATAGATAGATAGATAGATAGATAGATAGATAGATAGATAGATAGATAGATAGATAGATAGATAGATAACTATAGATTTGGGAGTTAACATGTTTAATAACTTACAGCTTCCTACTGTGAGGATCCAGGAATGAGATGTGGACACAGAGGGCTCATGGTTTTGGGTATAAACTTTTATTCAAAATAAAAGGGGGTTGGAAAATGCCTTGGTGTCCCTTTTCGAGGAGGTGTTTCCCTACCTAAACAGAAATTAAGGGTCTGTCCGTTGTCAAGGTGCCCAAAGCAAAAATGTCCTGTGTCCAAAATACTATTCTGGCCCTCACATTTGAAAAAAAATATCTCTTAGTTGAAAAGGGTAATGTCATTGGCCTTGGAAGTACACAAAATGTTCAAGTTCAAAAGGAAAGGCATAGGTCCATCAACAAAGTTCCCAATGGACAAAGTTCACAGTTCCAGGGGATTGCTCCCTTCACCAAGTTTTCTCTTCACAATACTTTAAACTCTTAAGGGTATGAGTCTTCCTTGGAATTCTCTGGTCAACAAAAACAGCTTATATATTAAACAACTTGACTGTTAGTCTCAATTTCATGGAATACTTGGTGTACTCCCCTGCAAAGTTTCTTATCCACTTTAATGTAACATTTTCTCACAGTCTTGGCCTTGCCTGGTGTTTTCTTCTATCAGGATTTCTTCATGTGATTCACTTAACACACTTGCCAACTTGATTATGCCTGGTATACTCCCCTGCCAGGGCTTTCTTATGTGCTTCACTTAACAAACTTGACTTTGCCCAGTATACTCTACTGCCATAGCTTTTGATTTGACTTGCTTTACACACTTGCAAACTTGTATAATTTGCGCGTTCATTCTATTAGTCTTTTCCTGAAAATATTGGGTTTCACTTTCCCACTCATTTATTCCAGTTTCCTTTATCCTTCTCTGGCAATGTTGCTGAAACACCCCGGTATCCCAGTTCCCCACTGTAGGACTCACTGGCTTGTCGCTGCATTCTTAGGTTCCTCTGCGGTAAACAGGAAGAGGTGTGTTGTTAAATCTCCACCTTGCTGACTGGCCGGGGATTCATCCAGCGGTTTCCAGGTCCTTCACTTGCCTCCTGAGCTTTTCTCTGTCTTTGGGTGGCTTTGAGGCTGCTCCTAGTTTCCTGTGGCCATTAGGAAGTCTCTTCTCTCCTTCCTCCTGTGGTCTCCACACAGCAAACTGACTCTTGCAGTCTTCCGTCTTCTGCCTTCTCCCATAGTCATCATCAGATTCATCATACTACACAAATGACTAATATGGGAAATAAACCTTCCGCCACGTTGCGTGGAAGATAAAAACCCAATCAGCATTGGCCCTGAGCTGCAGAGGAGGTAAGACTGTCTCCTGGGAGGTGCTGCAAAGGGAAGTTAACACACATCCGGCATGGCACATTGACTTGCAGGCAAGCCAGCGAAACCCTTGACATTCCTCTGGCATCAAGACCAGAACAGAGACGTCCAGAATGACCTGCAGTGGAAAAGGATGGAGCAGCAAACGAGCAGCGCAATGCGGACTGATGCAGAAGTCCTGCAGGAAAACAGCAGGAAAGGAGCACCAACTCCAGGATACATTGAAACCCTAGAAGAAGCCGGAAGGGGGAAAGCATGTCCGCCTATATGAACGTCTGCTCGGAGTAGCACCGCACAGAGACAATAGGTAAGCGGTCACTCCAAGGAGCTGGGAGGAAGGCAGAAGGGAAATCCAGACCCCAAGGCAGGGTATGAGGAACCAGACCCCAAGAAGGTGTGACAGAAACCAACCCCCAGTTGGAGGTGAGGGCGACCAACGGCCCAAGGCGGGGTAAGAGAAACTTTGTCCAAGGACGGAGTGACAGCAACCAAACCCAAAGGCGGGCTAATAGGAATCCAACCCCAAGGCGGGGAGACAACAATCCGGCCCAAGGCAAGGTGAAAGAAGCATGAGGTTAGATACCAAGTAGGAACTGCAGTGGAAACACTCTCTAGACATCACAGCTGGCGTCATAGATCCAGACTATTGGTGGGAAATGAAAGTGTTGTTGCACAATGCCAGGCCACAAAAATATACAGTGAAGTGTGGAGATTCAGTCGCACAGTGAGTCTATGAGCAAGCCCTGACTCCATCCTTACATGTGGTTCTTCTAAACACAGCCAGGAGCCCCCTGATTGGTATGACACCACAACCCTACCCGGGAAGGCGTTAGCACAGAATAACAACCAGAACAGCCTACTTTACAAGGGGTATATTGAGAGAGACCGGTCCCGGAGCAACTAGCTAGTCATCCAGCAGATCACCGTAGGGTAGTCATGGAACTGGCCCATTCCCATCTAACCACAGGCCACCAGAGAATAAGGCAGGCCCAGGAACAAGTCCTTAGCACATTTTTCTGGCCCAGTGTTTATGGCGATGTTAAGACCTATGTGCCCAATTGTGAAGTTTGTCAGAAGACTTCAACTACGCCGGTTCCCAGAGCTCCCTTACAATCCTTGATTCTGTATCCGCTTCCGAAGACTGAATATCATCTTAGACTTTGGTAATTACCTGATGCCCAGAATCGACAAATTGATCAAAAGGGTTGGGGAAGGCCAAGTTCCTTACCACCTTGGATATGGCAAAAGGCTATTAGCAGGTCCCCTTAAATACCGCTGATAAGGAGGAAAACGCAGTCAGTACAGGGTCTTTATCAATTTATGGTTCTTCCCTTTCTCCTACATGAGTGCGTCGAGGGGATGAGTACGTAGAGAGGGCGAGTGCGTAGAGGGTGCGAGTGCGTAGAGGGGACGAGTGCGTAGAGGGGCGAGTGCGTAGAGGGGGCGAGACGGTAGAAGGGGTGTGTGTGTAGAAGGGTGTGTGGGTAGAGGGGATGTGTGGATAGACGGGGGTGAGTGCCTAGAGGGAAGGAATGCATAGACATCTGAAAGAGCATATATCCCATCATATCTCACCACCATGCTTACTCTCTCCTTTACATCACCACTCAACTAGAACACAGAGATACTATGACACCATTCGGTATAACTGTTCTCATACCAACATCTGCCGCTCACTCCACATCATTCTAAGTAAACACTGCTGGTTACACACCCCCCAGCCAGGTGTTCTCCTCAGGCCTAACGCAGCCACATCCGATCTGGATATATCCTGCCAGAACAAACACATACTCCTGATCTCTCGACCACCACACCTATCGCTAAGAAGCAGCTATTACACGGATCCCGCACGAGCTACACACATACCCGGTGCTCACACGCACCTTTGACTCTCTCTACCCGCTCTACTGATCTGAACTTCGGTTCCCAAGGGCGTTCAACCTACCAGCGCCTTCAGACCATACCAATGGTATATAAGGCGCTATATAAGTGCAAAATAACAATAACAATAACATATCTCCTAAGGCTTATGGATAAAAAAATGTATTCATTATATACATGGAAGAACAATGCTCTTTAGATTCCAAAAGAACATACAATAGATAAGATATCAGATTTGACGGGTAGTAGTGAGCTTCTTACAATGGGGCAAGTTTGAGTGACATTCTGAAGAGGCTGTGGTGGGGAGTAAATGGGGAGTAAATGGAACAGTCACTGGCAACAATACATGGGGGCACTTACATAGATTAAAAACAATCAACATTAGATGTTTTTAAGTGCAGGTAGGCGGTAAGGCCAGCAGTGCTTGGGATGTGACCATGATGGGTGAAGTGCTATAGTGGAGGCAGAGGAAGTGAGGGACAGAGGCAGGTTAGATGTGAGGGAAACATTTTGCCATCAGGCAGATGAGAGTAGTTTAAGAGGGTAACTCAGAGGTGAGGATGTATGCTTTAGTTTGGCTTTGAACAAATCCAGGTAGACTGTTTTGCGGATGTCCGGGGGAAGAGAATTCCATGCAAGTGGAGCAAGAAGAGAGAAAGAGCAGAACCGAGAGGTAGCACAAAGAGGGTGAGGAGCCACAAGGTTAGCCGAGGAGGCAGAGTGGAGATTACTAAAAGGGTTGTAGAATTGTCTAGACGAGCATAGATAAAGTGGTCCCTTACCATGGATAGATTTGTGTACCTGGAGAAGAAATGCAAATGTTTTGCATCGTCAGCCATCCAGCCTGGTGACAGTACGGCAAAGTAGGTGTGAAGTGAGGAAGTTCAAAGAGAGTCCTGGTAGCAAAGAATCCAGTTCAGAGAAGACAAGTGGTTAAGAGATGCTTGGAAGTGTTGAAAGGAAGGAGGTGCCTGATTTTCCTAATAGTTAGGCGGTTGAGGCGAGCTGCTGTTCCAGTTTTGGAGATGAAAGTAGAGAAAGTGTGAGAAGGGTCATAGATGATCCAGAGGTTTCTAGCTGAAGGAGAGTAGGGGAGAGTTTGGGTGGGAACTGGATAGGCAGAGGAAGAGATGAGAGAGAGCTTTTGGCAGGGAAGTGAAGCACATCTGTTTTGGTTGAGTTTAACATCAGAGAGTGCGAAGCCATCCAATATGTAATGGCAGAGAAACTGTTGGAAATGTTGATAGAAAGTCAGAGGAGAGTTCAGGAAAAGAGAAGAAGGTTTGGGTGACTTCCACAAAGAGTTTGTGCGAGAACCCAAAGGAGGAGATTAGTGCCACAAGACCAGAGGTGTAGAGTGTAAAGAGGAGCGGACCCAAAACAGAGCCTTGTGGAACACCAAAAATTAGAGGTGTGAGTTGAGAGGTGTGAATGTTCCAGGAGACAAAGGGCCTCATTACGAGTCTGGCGGTAACTGCGGCGGTAAAACCGCCTGGTTACCGCCGGACTCGTATTACCATTCCGCCTCCGTGATTCACGGAATTACCGGGGCATTACAACCCCGGTTTTCCGGGAATCACGGAGGCGGAATGGTGTTAATCCCCATTCCCATTGAGTCCTATGGGATTCGATGGGAATGGGGATCATGGAAACACCGGCAGCATCTCGTAATGCTGCCAGTGTTTCCTCGTCCGCCTGCAGGCGGGCGGTGTTAAACCCGCCAGGTCAGACCTGGCGGGAACATCACCTTCCGCCTGCAGGAGTCGAGATCAGGCGGTCCGGAATTAACAGTGGCGGCGGGTTTACCACCACCGTTATTTCCGGACCGCCTGAGTTGTAATGAGGCCCAAAGACTTGGTGAGGTGCACGGTAGTATTTAATCCAGGCAAGGGCTCGATCGTGAATCCCAAGAAGAGAGTGGGGGTCATTACGAGTTTGGAGGCAGCCATGGTGCTGTTAGCACCATGGCTGCCTCCAAAGTCATGCCCGGGTTCTCTGAATGGGGACTTACCGGGTCATTCCAACCTTGGAGGACCTGGTATTTCCCCATTCAGGGAACCCATTCCCATTCGAGCCCCATAGGACTCAATGAGAATGGGGAGGGAGCTAATAACGGGCCGTAAATAGCGGGCTTGTTATTAGCTCCCTGGTCTCTTAGCGGCTCCCGCTAAGGACGGCTGGTTTTACCAGCCGGCCTTTGTGGGACCCGCTAAGGGACCTCGGAATGAGGCGGTAAGGGGTTAACGGCACCGGCATCCTTACTGGCGCCGTTAACCCCTTACCGCCAGCCTCGTAATGAGGCCCAGTGTGTATTAAAGTGATAGACAATGTCAAAGGCAGCAGACCGGCCAAGGAGAAATAGGATAGAGGATAGGTTGGAGTGCTTAGCAGAGGCAAAAAAGTTGGACACATTCATGAGAATAGTTTCCGTGGAGTGACAGGAGTGGAAACCTGCTTCTAGGGGGTCTTGAGTGTTGTGGATGCCTAAAAAATTGGTAAAACGGTTGAACACAACCCTTTTGAGCACTTTAGAGTAGTGCGGTAGGAGAGACACATGGCAAAAGTTAGCTGATAGTTTCGGGTCAGCCCCTTGCTTTTTTAGGAGAGGGATGGGTGTGGCTGTTTTGAAAGCAGAGGGAAAGCAAGTGGAGTCTAAGGACAGGGTGAAGAGTTCAGCGAGGTGAGAGTCTCCTAAGGGGCAATAGGCTTCACTAGCTAAAGAGCAAGAGGGTCTGCTGAGGCACAATAGAGGTTAGCCTTCAACAGTAGATATAGCACTCTGTCAGTATTAGTGTGACTAAAGTGGGAGATGGAGGCACAGGATAATGGTAGAGTAGGCATAGTATCAAATGTAGGAGGAGGGAGTGTGATGATGGTCAGGAGAGAGTCTCTAACTTTGGAAATGTTTGCAGCAAAGTATTCAGCTAGATCATCAGCTGTGAGAGTGAAGTTGATAGTCATAGATTTTGGAGTAGTGTGCAGTGGGTTTAGGGTGCCCTCTAGCTGGCAAGGATCATTGGAGTGAGAGTCAATGAGGGTTGGCAGAATTCCCCTTTTGCTCTATCAAGAGAGGTCAGGACAGATAGGTGGAGTTGTAGGTCATAATGCAAGTGGGTACGCCTCCATTTGGGCAGCATGTCTGTGCGTAGAGAGCATATGAATTGGGTGACACATGGTTAAGGATGCTGAGACTTAGGGGGTGAAGTAAGCAGTGGGAAGTGAGAGGTGAATGAATCATATAGGAGGGATTGGAAGCTGGATTAGGCAGTGTTGGTGGAAGAGGCATCAGGTGTGAAGGAGGATGGTGAGAACGGTCGGTCGGAGAGAAAGGGGGACTGGCAGAAGGTTTACATTTCCTTTTAGTGATAGGTAAAGCAAATGGTGAGGAAAGGTCAGAGGGTGGAAAGGAGATGGTGGTGGAAACAATTGAGTGATCATATATAGATGGTATAACAGTAGTATTAGTGGTTGAGAGAGAGGTGGAGATGAATAAGAGATCCAAAGAGGTAACCCTAGTGTGAGTAGGTAGGTTATGTATAGAGTGGAGAGTGTGGTCATTAAGAAAAGACTGAAGTTCTGATTTCTGAGAAGTGGTTAGAGAGGGAAGGTCAAAGTCACCTAAGAGAATGAGGTGATGTTTAGTGGAAAGATAATCAAGGAGTTGCCCAATATTATCAAAGAATGGTCCAATGTGACCAGGAGGGTGATAGATGGAGATGATGTGAAGCGAGTGAGGCAGAGCAATAGTAGAGATGGTGAAATCAAGAAGTAGGAGAGAACGTGACATTGGAGATTCTTTGAGGCACTAAGGTGGGAAGAGAGTAGATGTCTGACGCCTCCACCTCTGCCAGTCTTCAGAGGAGAGAAAATGAAGGCTAGTTTTGAGTCTTGTAGGACCACCAGAGTATCAATGTCAGAGGGAGAAATCCAGGTTTCTGTGATAGCAAGAAGGTCTATGGGACGGAGAGCTGGAGTGAAAGTAGTCAGTGATAAAGGATGTTTTGTTGCATACAGACTGAGCATTCCAGAGTGCAATGTTCAGTTGATGAGGTAGGTAAGAGTATAGAAGTTGAGTCTCAGAGGAAGAGAGGCAAGGTGGATAGGTGGTAGAGGAGGTGTGGTTAGCTTATCGGCTTTGTTGGAAGGAGGTGGAAAAGAGATGGAGTAGTGGGAGTTTCGAGTTGTGAGTTTTATAACAGGGATAGGCAAGGAGAAAGTTGTAGCTTGATTGGAGAAAGTGTAAGGAGAGGCGAGTAGGAGGAGCAGCAGCAGGAGCACATGTATTATAGGTGAGAAGCACAGTGTGGAGAGACAGTACAGTAATTAGGTAGCTTTGGGTACTGACAGGTACAACAGGGAGAAAGGCAAAAGCAAAGACTCATAGGCTAAGAGGCAAAGAGGGTGGTCAGAGGATGGTCTTCACCCTTCACTGCTCCGTCCTTAACTGGGGCGCCCCTGGCTGTATGCCCCTAGCAAATTCAGAAGGGATGACACACGCTCTTGTCACCTGTTCGTCTAGTCCATAAGTGGTTGGTCTCTCTGATATTGTCTGTGGTGTTAGTGGGATGAGGCGATTTCATCCTGATTGGTGTTCCCAGAGGAGCCTCTTGTGGCCTTCGGCTGGAGATGGGGTTGAGTGGACCCATACATGCATTAGTGGATGGAAGGGAGAAATAAAATGGGCACATTGCTACTGTTTTACTTGTCATTTTAATCTATGCCTTTAGATTGCTTTTAGGTAATTTCTCTTAGAAATCATTGGCTTTTAATAGAGTTCTTTAGCCTCTTTCAGTGGCTGGAGTATCATCACATGACTACTTCATCGTCAATCCTAACAGCACTAACGTTGAGTATATTCTTTGGTTTTACTGTGACATATTTTAGATGGATGTGGATATTGTTGATTAGATGTAGCCTTTATGTTCCTAGAGGTTAGTAGACTAGTAGGATGCTAGGACTAAATTCAAGTACATTATTGCTAGCATTTGTAGTTTTTTACTGCTTGACTGTAATTTTAATGCTCATATATTATCTCTATGACAGAATACATATACATGAATGCTTGACACGTAGGAGCATTCTTATTGTGTTTCTATATATGGGTAGAAAGAGGCATTATGTTTCAAGCACAAAGAGTATTAAGATGCCCCATATTTCAAGAGCATATGTGCATTCCTTTATTGATAAAACTGTGTGGGGAAGTTTGAGGAGATATAATGTTAATCATTTGCACAATGGAATTAGAATTGGTTCCGAGTTGATCTGGGAGTAGGCCAACAACAGTTTTTCTGTCCAATAGTATATCTGTCAGATGCTAAGTTGTGAAAGGTTATTTTGCTATAAATTTAGTGGCCCAACTTTCCCCAGATCCTTGCATTGGGCATTGGACTATTCTCTGTTGTAAACTATGCCACAGCTGCAGGTAGGAATTGTGACCTCCTCAGGAGCCGAGGTTACGATCTGGCTAGGAGGGCATGATGAAAATCTTGATAGTTGCAGCCAAATGCGGGGCCTCTAATGTAGCCTAAAAAAAATTCAAAACATTTTTGAAAACCTTTTTTAGGTTTTCTCAAATAATGTTCATATTTGGTCACCAATGTGTGTCTAAACTGTTGTTAAGATTACTAATGTATAGATATTCATACAAGAGATGCTAAAATGGTAAAACCACACGACATTATGGGCCTCATTCCGAGGTTGGCGATAAGGGGTTAACGGCACCGGTAAGGGTGCCGGTGCCGTTAACCCCTTACCGCCGCATTATGACGTCCTTTAGCGGGTCCCGCTAAGGGTGGCTGGTTTTACCAGGCGCCTTTAGTGGGATATGATATGATATGATATGGCATTTGTAACGGGCCTATACACAAGTGTTTCAAGGCGCGACGAGGCAGGGAGGGGGGAACAAGGGGAAGACAGACAACGATCCTACTAGGCCAGGTGTCATTCAGACCGCGCAAGTGCAGGGGTAGGGGGAAGGGAAAAGTGCAAGGGGAAGGGGGAGGGGAGGGAGTGCAGTACAAATAAGTAGAATAGAAATAAAATAATAAATAAATAGGGCCAGCTGGTGGCAAGTGCAAGGTAAGTGCAGACAAGTGCTGGGGGGGGGCTGTAGGGATACAGAGACAGTCCCGCAGTGCAGGGGTTGCCAGGGAGGCAGTGCAAGTGAAGAGTGACTGGGCCCAGGACCGAGGTCGGTGAGAGTGGCCCAGTTGCAGAATCAGTGCAGTTTTGGTGAAGAATTTAGCAGGGGAGAGGGAGAGAGAAAGCAGAAGTGAAGAGGAAGGTTTTGAGGTGCTTCCGGAACCAGAGATGGTTCTCTTCAAGTTTCAGGGAGGCAGGAAGGCTGTTCCAGAGGGAGGCCCCTGCCGCGGAGAGAGATCTACCCCCAGCTCGTTGCTTCGAGAAGCGGCTGACCCTGAGGGAGTTGGAGACGGATGAGCGTAGGGCTCGGGAAGGAAGATATTTAGGAAGAGAGAGTTGAAGGTATTTAGGCCCCAGGCCCCAGAAGGCCTTGTGGACAATGCAGAGGGTTTTGAACTTAATCCTCGCAGCCACTGGGAGCCAGTGTAGAGATTTCAGTCCTGGAGAGATACAGTCCCTGGGCTTGAGGCCAAGGACAAGTCTCGCAGTTCTGTTCTGGATGAGTTGCAGAGGGCGGAGAGTGGAGGCAGGCAGATTAAGATAGAGGCTGTTACAGTAGTCCAGCTTCGAGAGAACCAGGGCTCGGGAGACAGTGAGCTTCTGGGGGAAGGAGAGGAAGGGAAGAATACCTCTGAGGAGGTGCAGCTGGTAATGTGACTTCTTAGAGACGTCAGATATATGAGGAGAGAAGGAGAGTGTGGAGTCGAAGATGACCCCAAGGTTTTTTGCCTTGCAGGTAGGAGCAGGAAGAGGGCCAAGAGAGGCCGGCCAGAGAGCTGCAGGGAAGGAGGGAGTGGGTGTGCCGATGAGTAGGATCTCAGTCTTACTAGCATTAAGGCAGAGGTCATTGGCAGCACACCATTCCTGGATAGCAGACAGACAGTCAGAGATGAGGGAGGGAGAGGAGGAGGCCGAGGGTAGCCTGAAAATGAGCTGGGTATCGTCCGCATAGCACTGAAAGTTGGGGCAGAGGGCGGCGATGCGGTGGGCAAGGAGTGCCAGATACTGGTTGAACAGCCAGGGAGAGAGATTAGATCCCTGGGGAACACCACAGGTGGAGAAAAAGATGTCAGAGAGGAAGGACCCAAGTTGGACCTGGGAGGGTCGATTGGAAAGGAAAGAGGTCAGCCACCCCAGAGCCTGACCAGTGATACCCAGGTTATCACGGAGACAGTTGAGCAGGATGGCATGGTTGACAGTGTCAAAGGCAGAAGAGAGATCGAGCATAATGAGAACACACGGAGTGTTGGAGTCGAAGTTCAAGAGCAGGTCCTCACGGATGTTCAGGAGAGCAGTGTCCGTGCTTCTGGCCGCTCTGAAGCCAGATTGATGGTCATGGAGACTATCAACAGCTTCAGCATGGAGGTTAAGCAGGGAGATGGCCAGTTTCTCCAGGAGCTTGCCCAGGAAGGGAGTGATGGAGATTGGGCGATAGTTAGCCGGACAGGAGGGGTCGGCAGAGGGTTTCTTAAGGAGAGGGTGCACAAGGGAGTGCTTGAGGGGGGATGGGAAGACTCCAGAGGCGAAGGAGTGGTTGCAAAAGTCAGCCAGGGCAGGAGCCAGGGAGTCGATGTGGTCCTTGATAGTTTTGGAGGAACAGGGGTGAATCTGTTTAGACGAGACTTTCATAGATCGGACTTGTCTGGAAACCTCGTCAGCAGAAAAAAGGGGAAAGGCAGAGAAGGAGGGAGGAGGGGTGGCTGCAGAAGGGCCAGAGGAAGAGCAGGGAAGAGAGGGGGGGAGGTGATAGGAGGAGAGTGAGGACATGATGTCCTGAGTTTTAGAGATGAAGTGGGAGGCCAGTGCAGTGCAGAGGGCCTGGGATGGGACAGGAGAGGTAGAGACTGCAGCAGGGTTGGCAAGCTCCTTGCAGATTTTAAAGAGTTCAGCCAAGTTGTTAGATGCCGCAGAGATGCAGGCTTGGATAAGGGCTCTCTTCTTGGTGAGAACATAGAGACGGTATTGCCTTTGGAGCAGGCGGCAGGCCAGTTTGTCAGAGGATGAACATGAAGCACGCCATTTCCTCTCTGCCACCCTGCACTTGCGTTTTAGGGTGACGAGATCCGAATCATACCAGGAGTTACATTTGGCTTTGGGCTTCAGGCGGATTTTCATGACAGGGCAAGGATATCAAGAGTATCAGATATAGCAGAGTGGAGCAAGGAGAGGGCTGTGTCAGGGTGGGAGTCAGCCGAAGGGGGAGGGGGGGGCGAGAAGGTGGCAGCGAAAGCCGCAACTGACACGCGCTTCATGGGTCGGATGACCGAGAAGGTGGGTGGCAATGATGAGGGTGGCTTTGCCTGTGGGGTAGGGAGGGTGAGGTGGGAGGATAGGAGAAAGTGATCACTCCAGGAGAGAGGAGTGGAGAGAGGGACAGAGAGGGGAAGGTCAGAAGAGATTAGAGCATCAAGAGTGTGCCCTGCAGAATGAGTAGGCCCAGACGGGAGAATAGAGAGTGAGAGAGAGTCGCAGAGGTCACGAAAGAGTCCAGTGGGGGGACAGGAGGCATCTAGGTGGATGTTGAAGTCACCAAGAAAGAGGAGTTGAGTGGTAGAGGACAGGAGTGAGGAGGAGAGATCAGCCCACTCAGAGATGAAGGAGGAAATTTGACCAGGTGGCCGATAGATAGTAGCCACGGTAAGGGAATGGCTAGGAGAGAGAGAGAGTCGGCAGACAAGACATTCAAAAGAGGAGTAGGTCTGCGTAGGAGTGACAGTGGCAGGAATCCACTCAGGGAAGATAAGGGCAACACCCCCTCCTGCACGGTTGGGCCTGGGCACAGAGAGGATCTTGTAACCTTCAGGTAGGAGTGTGTCAAAGCTCGTGACAGATCTGGCTGTGAACCATGTCTCAGTGAGACCGAGGACGTCAAGGTCCAGTTCCTCAAGAAGGCGACAGATATCGAAGGAATGCTTGATGGCAGAGCGAGAGTTAAGAGTGGCAAAGTGGAGAAGGTTGCCATCCTTGAAGGACTTCCGGGGAGGGGTACAGATCAGAGGTAAGCCCTGCGGAGGTGTAGCAGAAGGAGGTGAAGAGGGAGTGCGAGAGGGGGCAGGGAGGGAGGGTAGAGGCAAGGTAGCCGAAGACAGGGGGGGGACAGCAGGGGAGGAAAGGAAGTTGATGAGGCAAGGGAAGCGTCTATCAAAGAGGTGAAGGTTGGCCTGAGGGCCTTGGACCAAGACGGTCCCATTAGCGTAGACATTAATGATGGCCTTAGAGGAGCGGAAGGGGGCCAAGAGGACATCCCAACGGGTGCCACCATTAATGGGAGAAGAGGAAAAAGGAGAGAGCACAGAGACCATATGAAGGGTCCATAGGTCAGGTGAAGGCACGAAAAAGAGGATGTCAGTGAGAGTTTCCTCGGAGCAGGCACTAGTGTAGGTGTCAGCGATAGGGAGGCCTGGGTTGGAGACCAGGATGTCCTTTTTAAACTTTTTCCTACCAGATTTAGTGAGGAGAGCAGGATAGTCAATAGAGAAGCAGTTAGAGAAGATAGGCGAGATAGAGAGCACCATGGAGTGGGAGGGGGGGGGAAGACAGATGATGCGAGAGCCCACAGACAGGAAGGAACGGCAAGACAGGTTACCACATTTCAGAAAAACAACAGTATTGTGTTTTAGGAACACAGTGGAGAGGCCACCTAAGTTTGAGAATCCTGCGAGGAGAGAAAAACCCTAGTTACCACAACTGTGGAACACAGTGAGGTGAAGACACCGTGCGAATGCAGTGGCCAGGCGTGGGTGGGGGTGGGCAGGAAGAAGGTGGAGAAGGCGAAATATACTTGCGCCTTGCGTCCCCTGCGGACACCTGCAGACACACAGGGAGCCGCAACTGCAGGAGTCGCCCTTGGCCTTGGGGCCCTTAGCCGCAGGGGGCTGCCGGGCAGAGGGCTGCCCAGGAGCGGGGTGGTAATAGGAAGAGGGAGGAGAGGAAGGGGAGGGGGGTGTGGGCGGGCAGGGAGGCGGGAGGGAGAGGAGGACCAGGAAGTGGGAGGGGAGGGGAGAGCAGGCACAACAACGCGCTCGGAGCGCAAATGCAAAATTCTTTTTAAATAACACAGAAATCACTCACAGAGGCCCGCTAGGGCCAGGCAGGGCTTCCTGGCCTGCAGTTCCCTCTTGGCTACCGGCGACCGCTCTCCCACGCTCAGCTCAACAAAGAAGCGAGCAGGGGGAGCGGGCGTCGAGTAGCCCAGAAGGGAGGCAGCCAGACAGCCAATCAGAGGGGGGGGTGGGCGTTCAGGGAGGCGGGAGGGAGAGGAGGACCAGGAAGTGGGAGGGGAGGGGAGAGCAGGCACAACAACGCGCTCAGAGCGCAAATGCAAAATTCTTTTTAAATAACACAGAAATCACTCACAGAGGCCCGCTAGGGCCAGGCAGGGCTTCCTGGCCTGCAGTTCCCTCTTGGCTACCGGCGACCGCTCTCCCACGCTCAGCTCAACAAAGAAGCGAGCAGGGGGAGCGGGCGTCAAGTAGCCCAGAAGGGAGGCAGCCAGACAGCCAATCAGAGGGGGGGGTGGGCGGGCAGGGAGGCGGGAGGGAGAGGAGGACCAGGAAGTGGGAGGGGAGAGCAGGCACAACAACGCGCTCGGAGCGCAAATGCAAAATTCTTTTTAAATAACACAGAAATCACTCACAGAGGCCCGCTAGGGCCAGGCAGGGCTTCCTGGCCTGCAGTTCCCTCTTGGCTACCGGCGACCGCTCTCCCACGCTCAGCTCAACAAAGAAGCGAGCAGGGGGAGCGGGCGTCGAGTAGCCCAGAAGGGAGGCAGCCAGACAGCCAATCAGAGGGGGGGGTGGGCGGGCAGGGAGGCGGGAGGGAGAGGAGGCCCAGGAAGTCGGAGGGGAGAGCAGGCACAACAACGCGCTCGGAGCGCAAATGCAAAATTCTTTTTAAATAACACAGAAATCACTCACAGAGGCCCGCTAGGGCCAGGCAGGGCTTCCTGGCCTGCAGTTCCCTCTTGGCTACCGGCGACCGCTCTCCCACGCTCAGCTCAACAAAGAAGCGAGCAGGGGGAGTGGGCGTCGAGTGAGCCGTCAAGGGAGCCGCTAAAGGACCAGGGAGCTAACAACGGGCCCGTTATTAATGGGCCCGTTGTTAGCTCCCTCCCCATTCCCATTGAGCCCTATGGGGGCTCGAATGGGAATGGGTTCCCTGAATGGGGAAATACCGGGTCCTCCAAGGTTGGAATGGCCCGGTATTTCCCCATTCAGGGAACCCGGACCCGATATGCGGTATGGGGGTAGCCATGGCGCTAATAGCACCATGGCTACCTCCATACTCGTAATGACCCCCATTGACACTTCTGTTCTTGTTGAATGGCATCTAGCAGTAAATAGATGGTTGTGTAAAGGAAATATTTCCGTGAAGACTAGGTAGGCATAGTGTGCAATGGCTCAGCTATGCTGTTGATTTGGTTTTGTTGGATTGCACACCAAAAGGGTCACAAATACAGCTTTACTGTCTAGCTAATTATGCCAATAACAACAGCTTGACCATCAATACCAACAAAAACAAAATTATGGCCTTTATCCTCTCTCACTCAGGGAAAAAGCGCAGCTACAATTGGGCCTTGGAGTCTAATCCTTTGGACATTGTTGGTACCTATAAATACCTTGGAGTTACCGTTGATAGTAAATTGCCTTGTATATTTCAGCTGGAGCATTTAGAGATTAAGCTGCAGTAGTTACTGATTAGCGTCTTTTGTTTTTTTCGCGATCATTGTGGTCACTCTATTATCTGTAGGACACAGGTATAGAACGCTAAAATCTCATCTACTCTCCTTTATGGGGCAGAAATGTGGGGCAGGATCCATCTGCTCAAACTATTGTAATTGTAATTGTTTATTTGTAAAGCGCATATACACAAGTGAAGTGTTTCAAAGCAGATCAAAGCGGGAAGGGAAGAAGGGAACACAGTAGTCATTCTTAGGCCTTGAAGTTTCAGAATGATCTAACAAAATGAACTAGCCTACTAGGCCTCAGGCATTTCTATTAGACAGGAGGGAAGGAGAGAAGGGGGGGGGGGGCATACAATCAATAAGCTTCCATACTAGGCCTAACCACCTGTTAGATAGTACAAGTGCATGACAAGGAGTGTGAAGGGAAGGAGGGGGGCAGGAGGGGGAAAATGACATACAGACCAATAAACTACTGTGCTAGGCCTGGTGACATTGAGATTGATTGATGATAGGTCATCATCAATAATGCGCCTATGCACAAGTGTTTCAGGCGCAACCAAGCTGGGAGGGGAGACAAAGGGAGGACAGGACAAACGATCATGCTAGGCCTAGTGCATTCAAGGTTGTGCAAGTGCGCTGACAGGAAGTGCGAGGCAGGGGAGGGGGAACAAGTACACCCAGTCCTTTAGGGGCCTGTACTAAGTGCAGAGAGGTTGCCCCTCACATGGAACCTATTCTAAGTGCAGAGGTGCGAGGCAGAGTGCAGAAGCCCGGAGGCAAGTGTAGGACTGGCGGGGGAGTCTGGGACCTGTGAGGGTCTGGAGGTGCACAGGTGACCAGTCAGTGAAACTGAGCAGAGTTGGGGAGGATAATGAGGAGGGAAGCGGGAGAGAGGAGAAAGGAGGTTAGCAGGGGAGAGGGAGAGATAAAGAGGAAGAGAAGAGGAAGGTCTTGAGGAGTTTCCGGAACTTGAGGAGGTCCGGCTTAAGACAGAGAGAGGCAGAGAGGCTGTTCCAGAGGGAGGCACCGGCAGAGTATAAAGTTCTACTCCCAAATCTCTGTTTGGATACACACTCACATGCAGAGAGTTGGAGGAGGCTGAGTGCTGGGATCTAGAAGGAGAGTATTTAGATATTGAGCGTCGTAGGTAGTGCGGGACCCAGTCCCAGAAAGCCTTGTGGACTATGCAGAGTGACTTGAACTTGATCCATGCAGCCACTGGGAGCCAGTGAAGAAGTAGGAAGATTGATAAAGAGACTGTTGCAGTAGTCCAGTCTAGAGAGACCCAGGGCTCTGGAGATGGTGAGTCTCTGGGGGAAAGTGAGAAAAGGTAGAATACCTCTGAGGATGTGTAGCTGGTAGTGGGATTTTTTTAGAGATGTCTGAGATGTGGGAAGAGAAGGAGAGAGTTGATTCTAAGTTGACTCCCAGATGTTGTGCCTCACTGGTGGGTGAGGGCACAGGACCAAGGGAGGCCAGAAGAGCAGTTTCCATGCCTCTGGATGCTCTAAAACCAGACTGATGGTAATGAAGACAGCCAACAGTTTCGGTGTGGAGGTTAAGCTGAGAGATAGCCAACATCTCCAAGAGTTTGCCCAGAAAAGGAGTGATATAGATCGGGTGATAGTTTTCTGGAATGAAAGGGCCAGCAGAGGGTTTTTTGAGCAGAGGGTGCACAAGAGAGTGCTGGAGAGAAGGAACAAGTTACTTACTTGTAACTGTTGTTCTCCAGCATGGGTCTGGCATGGATTCACATGCTCATGAATATTCCCCGTCGTCAGGCTGGGAATCCTCGGTAAAGAAAAAAAAACAGTATCAGTTTCGTTTCTGATCTGTCTTTCTTAGTAGTAACCAATCACTGATCTCTGGGTCATACTACCCCCTGCCAATGACTGCCCTCTCCCTAAGCCCCGCCTCCGGCAGCCATCCTCAGATTTGGTAACACACCAAGTGGCAGTATGACCAAGTGAAGAGCCGCCGAGGGGTAGGTGGGAGGGTTCGCATGCATGCCAGACCCATGCTGGAGAACAACAGTTACAGGTAAGTAACTTGTTCCTTCTCCAGCATGGGGTCTGGCATGGATTCACATGCTCATGAATAAAAGAATACATAGCAGTATACACATGCACAACCACTGGAGGTGGCAACAGGCTCAACATAAAGCACTACAACAACTCAACATTAAGCATCTCTTACCTCCTCACCATGCTCACCTTAAGCGAACAGGTTGCGCAGCACTGCTTGGCCGACCCTGGACTCCTCCCTGGAGTCCCGATCGACGCAGTAGAATCTTGTGAAGGTGTGCGTCGACCTCCACGTAGCAGCCCTGCAGATGTCCAGCAGGGGTACGCCAGACAGGAACGCCGTGGTAGCAGCGATCGCTCTGGTCGAATGGGCTCTCGGACGGCCGGGCAGCGGTCGGTTTGCCAACCGGTGACAATGCATGGTGCAGCCGGAGAGCCATCTGGAAATGGAAGTCTTCGAGAGAGACTTCCCTTGATTCACAGACCCAAAGTTCACGAATAGTTGTGACGTGCGGTCCATGTAGAACTTCAGCGCTCTAGCTACATCCAGCGAGTGCAAAGTCCTCTCGGCTGGCGTCGAAGGCGATGGGAAGAAAACTGGTAACACCAAGGGCTTGTTGAGGTGGAAGTCCAACGGCACCTTGGGCATGAAGGAGGGGTGCGTCCTAAGCACTACCCTTGTGTCATGAAAAGTCAAGTATGGATGCTTGCAAGATAGGGCCTGAATCTCTCCCACTCGTCTTGCATAGGTGATGGCCACGAGGAACGCTGTCTTCCATGACAGGAACTTCAAGGGCGCCGAATGCATAGGCTCGAATGGGGCTCCCATGAGCCTGGTCAGCACCACATTAAGTTCCCACGCCGGGGCAGGAGCCTTCACCGGCGGGAATGAACGGAATAGTCCCTTCATAAATTCCTTTTCCAGGTGATGAGACCACAAGGACGCCCGTCCCGTAGTCCTGGTATATCGGGAGATGGCAGCCAGATATATTTTTATGGAGGCGTGAGCCAGTCCAGCTTTGGCCAGCGACAGTAAGTACGGTAGCCCTTGAGGGGCCGTAATCCGCAGAGGGTTAATCTTCTGTGCACGGCACCAGACAGAGAACCTCTTCCATTTATGACCGTAACACTTGAGAGTTGAGGACGCCATGGCCTTTGCAAGAACCTCTCTGCACTCAGCCGGGATATCGTACCCTCCAAACTCTAGCGCTGCAGGAGCCAGGCCTGCAAGTTCAGCGACTGTGGGTCGTGGTGTAGAATGGCGCCTCCTTCTCTGGAGAGAAGATCCGCGTCCGCCGGCAGCCTAACTGGCGGGGACGTTGACAAGTCCAGAAGGTCCGGGAACCAGATCTGCCTCGGTCACGCCGGTGCGACGAGGATCATCCTGCACCTGGACTTCTTGAGCTGGCTGATGAGGAGGAGCAGCAACGGCAGCGGAGGGAACGCGTATGGAAACTGGCCGTCCCAAGGGAACGAGAAAGCATCGCCCATGCTCCTCGGCTGTGGGAACCTGCTGCCGAACCTCTTGCACTTGGAGTTCGTCGCCGTCGCAAACAGGTTGATCTGGGGTTTGCCCCATCGTTGGAAGAGTCGATCCACTTGAACCTGGCGCAGTTCCCACTCGTGGCACGAGCGCAGCTCCCTGCTGAGTGAGTCAGCGATGGTGTTTTTTATTCCTGCCAGGTGAAAGGGAACCAGAAACATCCCATGGGCAATGGCCCAGTGCCACAGATCCTGGGCCTCCTTGGATAGGGCTGGGGATCTGGTGCCTCCCTGCTTCCGTACGTAGAACATCGTGGTGGTGTTGTCCGTGAAGATCCTCACCACCTTGTCCTTGAGGGACGGGAGGAACGACTTGAGTGCCCAGAACACTGCACGGAGCTCCAAGATGTTGATGTGAAGAGACCTCTCCTCCGGGAGCCAAAGGCCTCTTGCGTGGAGATCTCCGGTGTGGGCCCCCCAACCCTCCAAAGAGGCGTCCGTAGTCACCGTCTCCTGAAACGCCGGGGTTTGAAAGTCCGTGCCCGTCGTGA
This sequence comes from Ambystoma mexicanum, assembly GCF_040938575.1. Taxonomy (NCBI): domain Eukaryota; kingdom Metazoa; phylum Chordata; class Amphibia; order Caudata; family Ambystomatidae; genus Ambystoma; species Ambystoma mexicanum. The sequence continues at coordinate 779,891,624 of NC_090933.1, read as the reverse complement.
GGTGAGCCCGGGTGCCCCACCATAGGATCGCCCGCCGGAACTCCTCGTCGAGGGGGATTCTTTCCTCGAAGCAGCCCCCCCTCTGAAACCAGTGGGCGTCGAGGAACTCCTGTAGCGGACACATCCAAAGTCTGCAAAGGGGTACAAGGTAGATCCATGAGGACATCATCCCGAGAAGGGACTTGATGGACCTCACCCTGGCCACGTCCGTGGCTAACAGTCGCCGTACCTTGCCCAGGATGGTTTTGGTCCTCTCCTCTGAAGGGGAGGCCAATTGCTCCACTGTATCGAGCTTCGCCCCCAAAAACAGTGCTACCTGCGACAGAACCAGGTGGGATTTGGGGTAGTTGATGGAGAACCCCAGCTCCGTGAGCAACCGGACGGTCCTCGCCGTATGATCGACGGCGAGTTCCCTTGACCTTGCTCGGATTAGCCAGTCGTCCAGGTAGGGGTAGACGTGGATCCCCTGCAGGCGCAGCCACGCCGCCACTGGTGCCAGGCACTTGGTGAAAACCCTGGGTGCCGACTTTAATCCGAACGGTAGGGCTCTGAATTGGTAGTGGCGTCCTTGAATCATGAACCTGAGGAACTTCCTGTGCCTTTCTAGAATGGGGATGTGGAAGTAGGCATCCTCAGGTCCAGCGACGATAGGAAGTCGCCTTCCTCTAGCTGTCCCAGTACGTGCTGGAGGGTGACCATCCTGAATTTCTGCGCCTTGATGTATTTGTTTAACCGACGCAGGTCTAGCATGGGGCGTCAACCGCCTGTCTTCTTCTTGACGAGAAAGTACCTTGAGTACACTCCGGAGCCCCGGAGCCTCCGGGGGACAAGCTCGATGGCACCTTTCTTGAGCATCGCCTTTACCTCCAACAGCAGTTGAGGGACGCAATTCTCCTTCCTGGCCACAGGAGGAATGCGAGGGCACTTCTTTAGGAATTTCAGCGAGTGCCCATTGGCCAGGGTGTCCAACACCCAACGATCGGTGGAGATGGACTCCCACATCCTGACGAACTTCGTCAGTCGGCCTCCCACTGGGGTGCTTCGGTGGGGGCCCGACCACCCGACCGGGTCAGTCTTGCTTGGAAGCGGCCTTGCCGCCTTGGCCTCCTTGGCGACGACGGCGGGAACCCCTTGCTTGCCGCGACCTCTGTAGGCCTCCTGGGAAGAGCAGCGGGCCGCCTGGCGGTAGGTGGAGGAGCCACCACTGGATCCTTTGGAGGCACCGTGTCTGCCTCCAGAGCTGCGAAAGGGCCGTCGCTGCTGAAGCACTCCAAGGGCCCGGGCCGTCTCCGAGTCGGTCTTGATGGCCTGTAGAGTCTCATCCACCGCCTTACCAAAGAGGTTGTTGCCGTCGAACGGCATGTCCAACACTCTGGTCTGGCCGTCCTGGTGAATGTTTGTCGCCTTGAGCCATCCTCGTCGTCGGAGGCAAACAACGTTGCCCAGTTGGCGAAATCCGTTATCGGCAATGCCCGTTGCCACTGTAATGGCGTGATCCGACGCCACCTCGCCCCCCTGCAGAATTTCTAGGGCCTCCGCCCTTCTGTCATCAGGTAGGAAATCTAGCAGGGGAGCTATCTTGAACCAGAGCTCCCTGTCGTAGCGGGCCACGATCGCTAAGGCATTGGCCGCCTTAATCGTCGTCGCCGCCGATGAGATGACTCGTCGTCCCATAGAGTCCAACTTCTTACCCTTGCTGTCCGGCGGGGAAGTGGAAGTTGAAGCCGCCGCGCCCGCTGCCTTCTTTTTAGCCGCTGCCTGGACGTCCGAGTCCAGCATGGGCTGGGCCTTGAGGCACAAGGGGGCGGCATCGGGGACTCGGTACTTCTTCTCGTACCTGTCCCTCTTGGCGGGTGTCGTGGCAGGGTTCTTGAGGACAGCAAGCCCCTCATCCCAGATGTCGTCGAGTAAAGGCACCGTGAGGACCGTCTTCCTCTTAGCCTCTCGTCGTTGGTACAGAAACCCCTCCTTTTTCTGTTCTTCAGGGCAGAGCTGGAAGAGCTCGGATGCCCTGGTTATCATGGCGTGGAAAGAGCCAACCTCGTCGGCTGGGCACGCCCGCCGCAGGTGGGGGGGTGACGATGGGATGTCTGCTGTGTCATCGCCGCCATCGTTGTCTGTCCCCGTCGCCGTATCCTCTCCCGGCAAGGGGGATGAGGGGTCCACCGGCCTCGCGGGCATGAAGGGCGGAGAGGGGTGGACTCTCCTCCGCTTGTTCGGAGGGTTTCCCAACGGGCCTGGTTCTGGATCCTCCGTCGGGGTCCGTGGTAATCTCGTCCTTATCTCGGTACATAAGGATTGGATTGCCAACAAAATGGCCGCCAAGCTATCCTGGGGCTCGGGCAATGGCTGCGACGGACGGGATGGCCGTTCCACTGGGCCCTGTTCGTCCGCCTCGTCGCTATCTTCGATCACGTCAGCAGGGACCGTCCCCTGGGATAGAACCTTCTCGAACCTCTCGTTGAGGTTTATGAACCTCTCGTTGAGGCCTATGGACCTTTCGTTGAGGCCCCTCTCGGTCTCCACCAGTTCTTCCTCAGAGGCTGATTCCGAGTCTGTAACGGCCACCGGCCCCCCCCCTCTTTTTCAGCCGGGGGCTTCATGGGGGTCTTAGCGGTGGGCTGGAAAGAGGATTCCCTCCGCGGCGGCAAGGATACTCTGGGCCCAGAGGCCGTTTCCATTGGCGTAATCTCAGCCGGCTCCACCAGGGTCGCAGAGACCTCTGCGGTAGAGGCCTTAGCCGGGTGGATCAAGGCCCTCACCACCTTAGGTGCGTCCTGGGCCTTCGCCTTGGGGGGAGGGTCAACGCCTCGTTCCCCCTTCGAGATCGACCGGGTCTGCTCTAGCGGCCTACCCGGGTTCTCGGACTTCCTCTTCCCCGAACCAGAGCGCTGGCTCGTGGTCGAACGTGCCGGGGAAGTAGCGCCCTGCTTGGCAACCGAAGAGCCCGACTTTTCGGTGCTCCCGGAGCCCGCGGACTCGCGGTGCTTGGCCTTCTGTTGGGCCCCCGCCGCCGAGGCACCTTCAAAGGACTTAGAACCCTGCTCAGCCTTCTTCTTCGCCTTCTCCAGCCAGGAGGCGAGGCGGGAACAACGATCTTGTTTGGTCCGTTCCGAAAGGTTCTTGCAGAACGCACAGTCCTTCTCCACGTGCGTCTTGTCCCCATGGAGGCCGTAGAGACATCGCAAAATGCTCGACCTCCTTGAAAACGTTATATAATCCGCATCCAGGGCAGTTCCTGAACCGCTTGGATCCGGGCGTCGAGCTTCCTATGTCCTGGGCCATGTCCGTTGAGGTAGGCCGCAGACCTTCCGGAATCCTCCAAGAAGTGTAAACTTGACGAAAACTTCACCCTTGAGGGGCGTAGAAGAATTCCGAAACGGGTCCGGAATTAGAAACGGTGGAGCTTGAGGCTCGATTAAACTAAAATGAGAAAATCTCCTGAAAAAACGTGAAAACGCAGTAAAAAAACTCGAGAGCTAAACACGTGGACTCCAAACACTTGAGCGTGCGGTAAAAATCTGAGGATGGCTGCCGGAGGCGGGGCTTAGGGAGAGGGCAGTCATTGGCTGGGGTCAGCATGACCCAGAGATCAGTGATTGGTTACTACTAAGAAAGACAGATCAGAAACGAAACTGATACTGTTTTTTTTTCTTTACCGAGGATTCCCAGCCTGACGACGGGGAATATTCATGAGCATGTGAATCCATGCCAGACCCCATGCTGGAGAAGTGGGGAAAACTCCAGTGGTGAAGGAGAGGTTGCAGAGGTCAGCCAAGCCAGAGTGAGAGAGTCAATGTTGTCCTTGCTGGTTTTGGAGGGGCAGGGGTCCACCTGTTTGGAAGAGGCTTTCATAGACCAGACTTGTCTGGAAACCTCCTCAGCTGTTACAGGGAAGAGGGAGGAGAGAAGAGGGGGAGGGTAGGGTGCGGCCAAGGGAGGCCCAGGAAATGATGGTACATGAGTGGGTGCGGAGGAGAGAGAGGACAGGATGTCCTGTGTTTTGGCGGTGAAGTGTGCAGCCAGGGCCAGGTAAAGGGCCTGGGAGTGGGCAGTAGAGGATGAGGCTGTAGTAGGGTTGGCTAGTTCCTTTCAGACTTTGAAAAGTTTGACCGTGTTGTTGGATGCCGCAGAGATGCATGCTTGCATATTAACTATTTTCTTGGACAGGATGCATAGTGTGTATTGCCTTTGCAGAAGGCGGCAAGCCAGCATGTTAGTTGGTGCACCTGAAGATCCCCATTTCCATTTTCGCTGCCCTGCACTTGTGTTTAAGGTCAGCCAAATCAGAGTCGTACCAAGAGTTGCACTTTTTGACAGGCTTAAGTCGAACCCTCATGACATGGGGCGAGGATGTCGAGAGTATTGGAGATGGAAAGGTGAAAGTTAGAGAGGGCTGTTTCAGGGTGGGAGTCAGCCGCAAGAGCAGGAGGCGGGGCATAGGCAGAGGCAAAGACAGCCACTGCCACTCTTTTCATGGGTCGGGTGACCTTGAAGGTGGGAGGCAATGCAGGGTGAGCCAGTGTTAAAGGTGCAGAAAGCTTCAAGTGAGAAGAGAGAAGAGAGTGATCATTCCAGGGGAGTGAGATAGTGAGAGGGGTGTCTGTAGAGATGAGAGCCAGCAGTGTGCATCGGACCAGAGGGTAGAATGGAGAGAGAGAGAGAGAGAGATAAAGAGAGAGAGAGAGAGAGAGAGAGAGAGAGAGAGAGAGAGAGAGAGAGTCGCATAGGTTGTTGAAAGGTCCTGTAGAGTAAGGAGAGTCAAGATGGATGTTAATATCCCCCAGCAGGAGAAGTTGGGAGGAGAAAAGGAAAGAAGATGACAAGTCAGCCCATTCCGCGAGGAAGAGGGTGGACTGGCCCAGCGTCCGATAAAAGGTGGCCAGAGTAAGAAAGGAGACAGGGTGAGAGAGAGAGCCTGCAGACCAGACATTCAAAGGAAGATTAGGCCTGAGTGGGAATGATGGAAACAGGGATCCACTCAGGAAAGATCAGGGCTACTGCACCTCCTAGCCTGTTGGGCCTGGGCTCAGACGGGATCTTGTAGCCTTCAGGGAGAAGTGTGTCAAAACTTTTGAATTAGATGTCCTTCTATCATGCCTCTGTGAGAGCAAGAACATCAAGGTCCAGGGATTCAAGGCAGTGGCAGATGTCAGAGGAGTGCTTGACTGCAGCACGAGAGTTAAGCCTGGCAACGTGGAGCTGGTTGCCATTTTTGAAAGACTTACGAGGGGGTGTGCATGTGACAGAGGTCCCCCCATAAGCAGCGCGAGTGCCTGAGAGATAGAGGCAGGAGAAGGCAAAGAAAGAAGTTAGTGAGAAGAGTGCGGACAAGGGAGCCGGGACAGTGGTAGATGACAAGGGAGCAAGTAAAGGTGGGGCCGCAGGGGGCAAGGGAGCCCCAGATACGTCACCAGTGGATGGCAAGGGCACCAGAGTGCGAGAGGTTGAGATTGTCTGTGCAGAGTGTGTGGGCATGGGAGCAATTGTGGCTCTACCAAGCAAGAGGGCCAGGGAGGTCGTAGGGCCAGATGGCAAATGAGCCAGCGAGGAGGTGGAAAGTTGATAAGGCAAGGGAGAAGCCTGTCAAAGAGAAGGAGATTGGTTTGAGGCCCCTGTACCAAGACAGTGCCATTTCGATATATATTTATGATGACCCTAGAGGTTGAGAAGAAGGCAAGAAGGACTTCCCAGCGGGTGCCACCATTGATCTGTGAGGAAGAGTATGGAGAGAGAAGAACGGCAACGTGTAAAGTCCATAGGTCGGGATAAGGAACGACAAAGAGGATTTCGGTGAGAGTCTCTCTAGCAGAAGCACTGACGTAGGTGTCAGCGATAGGAAGGCCTGGGTTGGAGCCAAGTGTGTCTTTCTTAAGTTTCTTCTTGCCAGACTTAGGTAGCAGTGAAGGATAGGAGATAGAGAAACAGTTAGAGAAGATAGGAGAAATGGAAAGCACCAGTGTAGGGAGGCACAGAGTGTGGTACACTTAAACAGGCTGAACAGCTGAGGCACTGGGGAAGGAGTTGACAGGAGGGTGCAAACGACAAGGGAGTACACAATAGGACTGGGGGAAAACAGTGTGAGCTAAGGGGAGGGGCTGAGGCGAGGGAGCAAAACAGAAACATTCCAGAGGGCAAGGGAGTAAGTTCAATTTTAGCTAGCAGACACAAAACACCTAAATTCAATTTAGGCCTAGTAGACACAAAACACCTAGCAGACACAAAATACCTACATTTTATTTTTGACTAGCAAACACAAAACAGCGCAGGATGAGAGCACACCCAACATCGATTTTAAGACAAGGTAATGAAGCACAGCAGTACAGTAGTGGAGGCAGTGGGAATGGGAACTCCGGGAGGGAAGACAACGTAAAAAGCTTTTTGGCTGTAGTAAAGGGGAGAAATGACAGCTGGGATAGAACAGTGACAATGTCAGGAGTTGAAGGCCCCTGAGGAACTCTCGGATGTGGAAACAAGGCACAATCACCACACACAAATGGATACGCCAGACACGAGGTTGTATTTCCAAAATCTAGTGTTTATTGCAACAAAAATAGTCCCAGTTGGCCAAATGGTCCCACGCCCCGCGTCGTGTGTACGAGAAAAACGTACATCAGTTACATATATACAAAATGAGCATCTTACAATCAGTAATGACACATTCGATGCCGCCCCTAATTCATTCCCTTTGATTTGGAGGGGATGATTGACCATCGTGATGAATATGACACCTTGGACCACCATATTTAGTAACAGTTTGCAATCCCGAATTTACAGACACCATTCTTTATTTGCTAGAACACAGCGCTTCTGTTTTCATGCTTTTCTAGACTGACAGAGTGGCCATGCACTGAGTCAAAGGAGAGCTGGGCCAGGCAACGGAGCAAACAGTCAGCACTCACGTAATGTCAGGAGCGGGCATTGCCATAGTCCGAGGGTGAATGGAAGATGTTTTTTTTTTGTTTTTTTTATTAAAATGATATGGTTCAAATTTTAAACCTTTCATCTTTTATACATTCCAAAACAGAAAGAAGGTCTCTTTCTTAGACCATTTCCTTTCCTCTATTATATTCAAATAATACATTAAAAAAACGGACAATTGTGAAAATGTCTTTCTTTGAGCCACCGTGTAGAAATTTCGCCCATCGATCTTCTGGTAAGAGTTTGATTGTAGATGGGAGATACATGTCTCTAATTCGGAATTTGGTTTCATCAAGTGCTGGACATAAGGTAACTATGTGCTGTAGAGTTTCTAGTTCAGTTTGTTGTTTACAGAACTGACAAAAGGAATTTTCCTTGGTTAGAAGTTGCCTGGATTGTAGCAGTTCTCTTGTTGGTAGTAAATTGAAACTGAACTGTAGGAAAATGTCTCTGACAGAGGCAGATGGAAAACATTGTAAATATAACGGGAGATTGTTTAATGGGTGCATGTCCAACTTGCATTCCTGGTTAAGTTTTAATTGTCTTTTGGCTTCGATAGTTGCTATCCAATCGTCGCGCGTAAGTTTTTGTTTTGCTTTTACTGGACGTTGAGTTAGCTGCTCCATGGATATGTCTGCCATTATTCTAGTATTTTCCATATGATTCTTCCAGGTTTGTAAGGCAATTGCGTGAGTTGTGAGTTCTTTTTGATGGAAAATATGTAGCGCTGGAATATGCAAGTCAGAGACGATTTTCCTGTAAAGATCTAGTTTTCGCCATTTTTGAAGTGAGGTGAGAGACAGAAGTGCCAGTTTGTATCGGATTCGGACCATCGGAAACGATTGAGGTAAAGAGAGAACTTTCCGCCAGAACATGCCCTCCAGACGCAGCCATATAGATCTATCGATATTAATCATGGATTCGCTTCCATAAAGTAAAATCGCAGTGACTTTTTGTCTGTAAAATGATATAATTGGTTTAAATGTGAATCTTCCATACTTCAAGTGTAGAACTCGACCCTGACGGGCTAGAGATAAAGCTTTTGCCAATAGATAGCTGGACCAATTCAATTCAGTGGGTGATTGATTCATCCAAATCCCCAAGTATTTAACTGTTGTTACTTGTTCAAGGGGTTGATTATTAAGAAGAAATGGTTTCGGCTGTTGTTGTGTTCTGTGGGATGGTTCCAGGAGCATTATTTTGGATTTTTGTGTATTTATTTTAAGTTGATTTATCTTCATATAGTTTTCTAGGTTTAACAAGACTGTTTGGAGGCCTCTTGGAGTTTGTGAACACAGCACAATATCGTCTGCATACATCAGGCACGCGATGGTTGTGGCATTTAATTTCGGTGGGTTTGATAATGGCGAGTTTGTCTCGGTTTCGTAGTCTGATGTAAATAAATTGAAAAGCGTTGCCGCTAGTGGACAACCTTGTTTGAGTCCATTGTTAGTTGGGATGGAATCAGTTACTGTACCGTCTTGTGACAGTCGGACTCTATTCGAGGTTTCCCCATAAAGTAACTTTATTGGTTCCAAGATATAATCAGGGCAGCCCCATTTTCGCAATTTCGACCATAGTAGTGATCTATTGACTAGGTCAACGGCGAGCTTCAAATCTATGAATGCTGCATATATTTGTCTTTGATTGCGGATGGCCTCTTGCTTCAGCAAGTTAAGTAGGAGTAGGTTGATGTTGGTTCCCGCATATTTAACAAAACCTGTTTGTCTTGGTGCATGTATGTTGTTTGCTTTGGCCCAGGTGTTCAATTTATCCAGGAGAGAAGTAGCAAACATTTTTCCTAGGGGGTCCAACAAGGCAATAGGCCTATAGTTGCCTGGATCTTTTGTATCCCCCTTTTTATAAATGGGTATCAAAATTGCCGTCTTCCAAGAAGGTGGAATGGTCTTGGTTTTGTTAATAGTTTCATAGATGTTGGAGGAAAAGTGTGCCCACAAGGTTTTATTGGCTTTGATCAGTTGGTTTGAGAGGCCGTCCGCTCCCGGGGCACGTGAGGGATTCAAGTTGGTGATGGCTCGTTCTAGATCCTCTAGTTGCCATGTGAGAGTCCAGGTGTGATGTTTTGTAGAGTCTTTAGTGTGTAATTCAGAGTTTATGTTGTAAAGCTTCTGAAAATGTGAAGTCCATCCTTGCTCGTCAACATCAGTTGTCATTTTTGGTAGATTATCTGTTGGTGGGGCCAATAGTTTCCACAATCTCTGGTGTTGCGATTTTTTAAGGCATGCAGCATTTGTTCTACATCATTTTGCCCTTGAAGTGCTCTGTTGGATCTCATCCAGTTTTTGTACTGTTGTTTTAATACTTGAATTTGGTCATAATCCTTGTGTGTAGTTTGTTGTATTTTCTTAATATCTTTCCTCAGTTTTTTTTTCCTTTCTGCTATTATAGTTGAATAGGCATGTATATGACAGTGTTTGTTCAGAGTATTTGTTGTTCTGGAATAACTTAAATGGCAGCAAGATTTGTGGATAATTTAGGCGTTTGTCGTCTGTCATTGTTGACGAGGTAATTTGGTTTGCTAATATCACCAGGGCATTTTGAGAGATCCTCAGTCTAGTCTGGTTCGAATTAACTACTAGTTCTGGTAAATTTATTTTTGGTTTCTGGGGGTTGTTCATTTCCCACGTAATTATCATTAATGCATGATCTCTATGATTTGTTTGTATGTTTTTTTCTGTGTTAGCTTCAATGCAACTTGGTTTGATGTATAGATGTAATCTATTATGGCATTTGATGTGCCACGGGTCCATGTATTGAGCGGCTTATTGGTTTGGGTATCAAAGAAGGGCACTCTAATGAGTCCCCTAGTAGATGTTTCTTTCTGCCATCGTCGAGCTCTTGGGGACATGTTGTTCTGGTTTAGTTCAGTCCCTCCGCTATCATAAAGATGTATGTTAAGGTCTCCACATACTATTGTTTGAATATGTAAAGATGTAAAGATGGAAGATGTAATCAGCATCAAGACGTATTTCATTACCTGTCGAATGATGCAGGGCCGAAGGGCTCACCCTGGCCCGGACAGGCACAGACAGGGACCTTAAATGTGGGCCTTTGTGTGGGGGGCGACTTCCTATTCGCCAGAATGAAGTGGCGCCCAGCCAATCAGGCGCAATGCGGCAACGTTGTCAAGGATACCATATAAGGCACTCTAGAGCGTGCAGGGCGGCCAACTTAGCCAGGAAAGATTGCCAAGATCGAGCCCACGAGCACAATGTATGCATCATGAACAAACACGGTTCCGAGCCAGCGCAACGCTTCAAAGTGGGTGGAGTAGCTCCCTGAGGCCTCCTCTCCATGCTGAGGAAGTGACTCCCAAGTGGGAATAAAAAGCAAAAAGGGTCACTTTTGCCTCACGGGTCCCCCGGATGATCGAGGTGCTGTGCCTCAAGGCTCTTATGAATTGTTCACGTACCACCAGATTGAGTATATCTTTGCTGAATGTGGTATCACGAGCATAGGCAGTGTGCTTTGCATAAAGATCTGCCAGTGATATTTATTGCATATCTTCGTATCAGTAGCTTCCTTGCTGGTAATTGGCTTTGGACAATCCTGCCTTAAGACATTAGCGACAGAAATAACGAAGTGGTGTACCTATCTCGCTTACGATTCCCTTGCCTGCTCATATCCAAGTATTACATCTGTCTGCCATGCTGTGCGTTGTGAACAGACTGAGGTTAACCTTGCCACTAAATCTTATAGTGGTGGGTATCTTTTAAAGCTCACCAAAAGAGCAGCCACCCCTAGACACCTACGAGACTATCCACATAATACCATTATTGTTTTCCTAAATGCGGTTAAAATTTAACCTGACCAGCACAACTCAGGTTAATGGGAGCAGGATGGGCTTGGGTAAAGACCATAGATTCTGTGGCACTAGCTCATTGGAAACGGCTAAGCATCTTATCTTGCATTGCGAAAGTCTAACTAAGCACTGAGCTAGGGCATGTGCACATTGAGGCTTCTCCGTTCCACATATTTACAATACACATTATGTTTGGGAGTGATTTTAAGCGGGAAGGACTTCTCGTCCATTTATCATTTAACTAAGATGTGGCTTGCTATTGAGGAGATTTTAGAATGACTCATGTTTGTTTGTAATGCTTATGCTCAATATGGTGTGTATGTACATTTACATGACTACATGCATTATTATTGGTATTGATTTGTTTCAACAGCCTTTACGGGCTGACAAATATTAATTTAAAACTTTTTAAAATAATTATCAAAAATAGATGGTTGTCAGATGGAGGTGTTATGGGTGTTTACACCAATTTAAATATTTATTTATTTATTATTTATTTTCATTTATAAAGCGCGCAATGCTTCCCTGAGGCATCGTGGCGCTGTTACAGCAGACTTGAGAGTGAACATAACATAAGATGTAGCCGTAGATAGCAGTGGTAGAGCTTGCTAGGGTTACAGCGCAAGGTTTAGTAGGAGAGGAAGGGGGACTCACATTCTATCACCTCAAAGCACTGCTGGGTACATGCCTAACAAAGTAAGTATAGATAGCTAAGTGAGACTCCACTAAACTGAGCCCACTTGTCCCACGGCCCTACACCCCACCCACACTCATTGCATTGAAAAGTGATAGAGCCAGAACTACCTTCTCAACTGAAAGGAAATGGGATATGGCTCAATGCAAGCTTAGTCATTATGGCACAGGAAGATTATAGGGCTCATGGTACCAACTTTGAAAGAGCAACCTCCTCTGAAAGAGAGCTGTCCAGTAATCGACCAGGAGTGAGTTGGAGGATGGGGTAATGGTGCAAAAGTAAAGGTAGAATTAGAATCACGTTTCATCGCAGAGTTGGAACACAGTTTACAGAGCCGCAAAGATGCAGAGATGAAGAATGTACTTTCGTTCACCCAAAGAAATGCAAGTCAAAGGGCACTTATTTCAAGGAGATCAGAAACTTGTAAGGAAGGGAGAAAAGCAGACAGTGGCTCTATAAACAACCAATGGAAATGCTTCAGACCCACCAGGTAATTCCTGTAACTAAAGAAACCTGTGACTAGATTGAGGTCCTTTTAGATTCTGGTTCAGATATTTCACTGTTTGAGGTGCAATGAGGCCCTGTCAGGGAAGGTAGTAATAGTTATTTATGTAAAGTGAATCGGAGATTATCACTAGATGATGTGTAAGAAGCAGGGAAGTAGAGTGGGAGGAAGGAGGGAAAAGACGACAGTGGAGGTAGAAGGGTACTTGGAGGTACGAGCGGTAGAACAGGAGTAGGAAAAGATGTAACAGCGAAGGGTGAAGGTGGAAAGGCAGAGTGAGAGGTTAGAGGGACAGTGATGTGGCGAGAGGAGAACAGTTTAGGAGACCAGTATAATGAAGGGTCAGGTACGGACGGGCGTGAAAGGAGTGAGTGTGATGCCGGGTTAATAAAGGTACACTTCAGTACTCCCTGAGACTGCTAAGCGGGAATAGGAGAGGGAAAGTTAGAAGGTCCCTAGGAAGTCAGGTAGCCAATGATTTAGGGAAAACAGAAAAAGCCCAGGAAGCGAAAGGCAGTTGGGGGTTACCTATCCTAGTGCTGCTAACATCCCGATAGGGATGCCATTGTTAGGAAAGCTGGGACAAGGCCTGGGTAGACCAGAGAGAGAGGGTCGTCCCTAGCACCAAACATACTATGCCCCGCTAGGCCCAGATATCGTCACCACAAGAAATACGGCTATTCCATCTATAAAGAATTTTGATAAACACCCTTGAATTCACTATTGGCGTCCACTTGGTTCTTTGGGGCAGGCCACCCTGTGAGAGTGGAAAAACATAAACAACATTTCATAAATACAGCACTTCAGCAGGTAGAAATAGCTAATCCCACAGTACAAGTGGCAGAAAACAATGAAATTCCTAATATGACAATTTAACTAGAGTGGAACAACCAAATTAAATTAAGGCACTGGTTTGGCCCATATTACATATAAAAAAAGGATTTTTTGGGCAGAGCAAGTCTGGCCTTCTCTTATTTTAGAAAACCTCTGAGGTGAGACGATGTTTATAACCAGCTTTTGCAAAAGAAATTGGAGACCACCTAATAAACACATATGCAGAATCTTGGGCTGTTGTAGGAGCAGTTCAACATGTGTGTGATAACATAAAATGTCCACTACATTAAATACCAATCTAGTCATAATGCCAGTTCCTCGGAACTAACACCTCATTAAAACACACAGGGCCTCATTACACATATGGCGCTAAGGGATTACCGGCACCGGTAACCGCCCTATGGGGCTCAATGGGAATGGGGAAGGGCCTTTGTGAATGGGGAATTACCGCCCCGCCAACCTTAGAATGGGGCGGTAATTCCCCCATTCACCAAGGCGGAATCGGTAAAATACCGGCGGCAACCATGGGGCTACTAGCGCCATGGTTACCGCCGTCCGTGTAATGATGCCCACAGTATCCCTTACATCCAAGTGATAGTAGACCAGTTGTTGAACCAAAGAGTCATAGTACACAGGCAAATCTGTATAATGCATTGATACATCAAGAGGGTAAAAAAGATGGTACATTCAATTAAGTTCTGGACTAGAGAGTACTCACTGCACACACTTTCACAGAGGGGGTTCAGAATCTACACTGCTCTGGTCTTTTAAGTACCAGAGGTGTAAATGCAAAACACCTCTTGATTTAGGGCACTTTCTTCACATATCCATTTGATCTACAGATGTCATTGTTTCATGATAATTGCTAAGTGCTACAAGAACAGCCCAGGAACATTCTCCCCCAGACGATAGAAGCTATCAGAAGTATTCCCAACTGTTGTTAGTAAGTAGATGATCTCTATCGTGCAGATGATGATTTGAGAACCCACTTAGACAAGGTGGATTTAATCATCTAAAATGTGTTCCTTGTAGTACCTGTTCCTCTGCCTGCCATTTCTTCTTCCTCAGCACTTGACCACATGCACGTACCTCCACCCCTATTCCACTCACACCCATCCCGATTTCACTCACACACCTTAGGTTGCAGGGTTGGTCTGCTCCTATGCAAACTCTGTCTGAACTGTCCACTTTTCCTCCTCAACTCCTCTTCGTACCCTCTCGTCTGTGCACTCCTTTACCCTCGTTCTGAAGCTTGTTCCCTTCTTCCGTAACCTCTCTCCCATCCTCCTCCAAAGAACACTCCTTCACCACTCACTGGTGTCACCTCCACCTTCCTGCTGCTTACACACTTCCTCTCCCTTGATATTGCCTCCAACCTACTGCTCTTCCCGTTCCTTGATGTAACTTCCAAGCTCCTCCTGGATATAATCCTTGACCTCTCTCTTGATGACACTTCCAAATACTTCCTGGATATAATTATTGTCGTCTCCCTTGATGTCACTTGCAACCTATTCCTGCTCCTGCTCAGTAAATGTAACTTTCCTCACATGTCTATTCTTACTATTGCTATATGTTCCTGTCATGTTGTCTGTGAGGTTCTGGATAGGGAATGGATTGTATCACGTGTTTTTGAAGGGGCTGTCTCCATATTTAGAGTAATGCACACAGGCAATTTAAAAAAAATACAAGAATAGTTTTTATTACTGCATACCATATTGCTAAACTGTGTTTATCTTTTACCACACTTAAGTTTATAATGGTTCTGGACATTCAAGGATACCACTTGCAATACTGTTACTTCATGTGCGTTATTTCTCGATTTTTACAACATTGGTAATGACACCTGCACCCCTACAGTGTTTGTGCAAAGACCTTTAATTGTGTGACATCAAAAAATAGGATGTGGACCCTAGATCAAATAAAACACCCTTTCCGTTTCTGGCTTTTTGTTATAGAAGCATCAACAGCACACAATCATGTTTCAAACGAATACCTGGCAGACTGTTGGATCAGGACAGTCTTGATAGAACTTACCTGTGCTGCTCGAGCCCCCAGGGTTCACTTGCTATAACCTTTGTAGTGGAGCATGAAGACACCATCTTGGCAGTTCCCGCCATCATATTGGAACAGTCGAAGAAAAGCAATAAATGTAACCTCCTGTATTGTGCCCATACCACATTGAGTGTATGAGAGATGGCATGCACTCAGACAGCCATACGTAATGCACCCTTGCACTGAAAGTGTGGAAGGATGTCACATGAAAGAATGCTACATGGAAGGATGTCGCCTACCAAGGTGTCAGAACGCATCACTGAATATTATGGACAGATGTTAAAGTGAAATCTGATGAGGACAAAGTGATGTCATAAAGAAGATATATGAACCTATGCTAAACTGATAGGAAAATACTTAGACGTAACGTGAAAATACTTAGACGTGAAGAATTAAAAGAAACATGTACCTAAATCTAAAGTAATCATGGATCTAAAGAAGGTGAAGTAACTTACTGACCAATAACTCTAAATACGCAGTAATGCAAGGTAGAAAAAAATGTATAGAAGCTTGCTATAGAGGAATATATAACGTGGCGTGGACGGCCATAGTAGGAAAATGGATGCTGGCTCATGTTGTACTTAACCAAGCTACCTCAGAGACATGCCGAAGCTACAGAAGCAGGAGATGCAGAAATACAGCTCCGCATGCAGAGCCGACGATGAGTCAAGGTTGGCCCAGAGTTAAGGATGCTATTTTTAAAGAATAAGCACACACCACAAAGGGAGTACGTGGATAAGCTCTGAATGTGGGACATTCTTTATAGATGAAGGAGGAAGAACACATCTGTGAGAGCCAAACTGCTGGTCAATTAAAAGTGTACAAAGTTCACATCATATGAGCTAGAGTAAGCAAGTCTCTAGAGGCCAAAAGGAGCAACAGCACCCTGCACAATTAAATCAAATAGCAGTAAATAGAAGGCCCAGACAAATTTGTACAAAACAATACAAATATTGACAAATTTGTGATCTTTTCACACGTGACTCTAGTCGAAAATAAAGGCTATTCATTAGAGCCTTAAGCTAAGATAGTGGTGTTGTTACACTCCCTTGAATGTTCCAGGACAGCGATCAGGCAACAAGGCCAACTACAAACAGAAGACTTTGGCTGAAAGCCTACCGATGAGAGATGATGGACTAATTGGGAAAATGGGTGTTGTCTGATGGGATTCAAACACCTAGGTTTCGTTTCACGTACGTGCTGCTAAATAGCCAAAAGTCCAAGGTTGGGATAGTATGCCAACCAATCAGTGGGGTTGAGTGACAACCTAACATGCAATGTAGCATAGACCAATCCACTGTTGTTTTATAATCAGTACTATGCGTATCAAGAGGTAGTTCGAGGCGTGCCCTACAGATAAGGGGCAGCCAACGATGTACTAATCCTTATATGTTCTATAAGTAGATATGTTCCCCTTAACGAATCCCGTATTTTGCCACATAGAATGACATTATAGATGATGCATATTGGGGTATAAGACCTCCATGTAATCAAGCTGAGATGTGAGTGTGCATGCATCAGTTTGATGTCTGCCAGTTTGCCCTACTTTATTACATATTTAATAAAGTAGTACTTTACCATATTCTTTGAGTCTGTACGATTATTTGGTCTGAGATCATTATCGTAATTTCATCTAGCACAAAAGACGCTTCAAGGTGCTAGAGCACACCTTGCACAAGATTGCAATTTGCGGGTTACTTTAACGGGAGATTGTGGTGTCTACTTGAAAGGAGGTCAAGGTTCAGTGCAAGGGTTAGACTAGCAGTGGTAGGAGTAAGAGTGGCCCAGCTGCAGAGTGCCGTGGCCATCTGGCACTTTTGATTTGTTTCTGTTTTGGGGGATTCCCTTACTGCATAAAAGGTTTTTCAAATGATTTTACAAAAATGCATCGTTGCAGTCATAATTGTAGTGAGGACATATTTATGCTAGTAAATCCAAAGTAACATTGCAGAATGATCTCTTTTGATAAATGATAAATACGTTTGTGTGAGGGTAGAGTTAAATCTATTCTTTGATATTTTGTCTCTTTATGAAAGGCAAATATCCTTTTTTTCCCAAAATACGTAGTGATATGCAATCATATGTGTTTTGGTATTGTAACATGTATTGTTCGACTTTACAAAGCCTTTTTAAATTAATTTGTAGTTTAAATCCGGTTCCTAGACATTAACAACGGATTGACCTCGCAACACACAATGTTATTGCGTTTAAACCTCTATTTGTTGACTTTTGAAGTATGACGTAGTGTACAATAATATCCATTTGACTGTTGGAGTCGCCAAACAATGACGTCAAAGGAATGGACTTTTAATCATCATTAGGAACGTCTGGAAAGCTAAACGCATAATTGATGTAGCCATTTATGCTTCAGTTAAACAATGTTTAACAATATACCTGCAATACTAGCAGAGAAATAATGCATTTGCGTGCTTAGTCCTATGTGTTCCTTGCAAGTGAAAGGTGATACATTGAGAGAAACAGAAGAGCACCATGCGCTGACATATCAAGTGGATGTGGCAGCGTCTTGGCCAGATTCACCACACTACCCTCTGAGGACCAACACTAAAGGCTCATGTAAATTATGTACCCAGCCATCCTTTAGCTAAATGCTGACGTTGGCAAACTGGGAGGCTAATGTACTGACAAATGGGAAAGTGCTTTAGGGAACTGCATGTTCGCTCTGATCGGCAGCTCATTTCACAGAGGTCATTAAACATGTCCAGACCGTGATGGGTTTCGATCACTATTGACCGGGGTCACCTACAACTCTATCACTGAAGTGAAGCCCTTTAATGGCAGTTAAGAACATGATTTGTAAGTAATGAGAAAGTAAACGTGCTTTCATTACTTGAGCAGGACAGTGTGACCTGCCAATCAATACATGGCTTATATTGAAACTCTGATACAGATTAGGTAAAGAAAATAAACCAGCTGACAGTAATTGACAGTAATTGATGAAATACAGCCACAAATAGCGAGCTGGAGAGGATATCACATATTTGCGCAGGAGAATCTGGGGAAAACATCCATCGGGCAAGAAGTCTGCATCAGCCATTGATTAGACACTCTACCATCTGTGTCAGTTCGAGTTGATAATATTATGGGCAGATCAATTATTCTGTGGACAAGCATCGGCTCCGATGGAATCCCATTGAATGGTGCATAGCCCAGAACCGCCATTTCACACCATGCAAAATCCTAGAGAAATATAGGAAGCGTATTGTTGGCAAGCAGAATTCGGCAGTTAGACTGCAGAAAGCTGTGGGCACAAGATCATCATTGACGATATGAAAGAATTATGAAAGGACTTCCATCATTTGCCCTGTGATTATAGGGGTACTCTACTCAGTTTTAGATTCATTGATGAGCAGCCTCGGACTAGTCTATAGGGCAATAGGGCAATGCCCGAACCAAAAACGCAAACTGTTCGTGTGGGCCCATTTTTTGGGTCAAAGTGGCACACTTCTTTCTTTAAATTGCACAATTTGCATCACATTTTATCAAAAACTCCCCCTTGTGTACTATTCAAATAGTCTGTCACAAAAGGAATGCTTGCCATTTGCAACCGTGGGCTACTTTTTCATTGGTGCCCCAGACAATGTTATGCCTCAGTCTGATCCTGTTGACGAGTGACCAAATCCTGCTGTTGTTGCACATCTTTTTGGCAAATGGTTCCATGTCTGTTCTATCATCAGTGATACAAAATGGAGACACGCAGTAGGGGGTATTGACATCACTAATGTTGGAGAACTTGCTGCCTCTACCTAACCTATCCTTTTCAACATCATTTTAAAGGGTTCGTTGATAAAGTATTTGAAACAGTGTGGTGTGCAAGTTACTTCTTGATGGACTCCACGTCTTATAACCAAGACCTTTGTCTCGCTTTGGCAATACCCAAGGGTACACCTCAGGGGGGTAAGGGGCCTCCTCGAGTCAGTGAATGATGGGCCGAAGGGCAAGATGGGGTGGATGTATCCTCTGGTTACCTTCTTTTGGTGCCTGTCCTGTGGCAGAGGACAGTTAAACGCAGGACTGCTACAGATTCCCAATTGAATCTGAAAGCCTCTTTAACGCAGGTCTCTAGAGACAGAAACCAAACATGATAGTTTATTCAGAAGCAGCTTTTTCTTCTTTTCCAGAAATTCTTGAGCCACAGGCTACTGTTAATTTCAACCGATCTGCAGTGGACATTTGTGTAAAACAACCTACTGCAAAGAAAAATCACTTTAACGGCCTTTAGAAACCTTTCCCAAGCCCTAAAACCCTGCACAGAGTGCAGTGTTGCCAGTTGTGATGGGGCCTGGCTCTGACCTCGTCAGTAAGAAAAAGGAGTCTAGGACCCTATTGGTGAGTGGGGATGTTGAGGGTGACCCTCCCCGGCTCCCCAGTATGTGTGGTGCAGGATATGTCTTCTCTGAACCGCTGCCTATCCATTTCTGTTCTTTCCAGACCAACAGACTGCAGCAACCAGCATACATCATACTCCTCAGAAACCTGGGATGTATCATGGATCCCAGAAAGCAGCAAAACATAAGGAGCATCTGGGACTATTAGTGCCACAATGCACCTGTGCCCAGAAGTCAGGAACCGGCCCGGTACCGGAGGAACATAATGGTTACCCACATGAAAATGGACTAGGACTCCCCAATCAAGAACCAAATGAGAAATCCAACACCCACCAGAGGGTCGCCAGAATCATTACAGTGGAACAGTGGTGGCGGATCTTGGGCAACTGGGGAAATGCACATTAGCAGCAAGAACCTGTGAACATCCCTAAAAGACCATTTGGACAGTGACTTACCCGATCCACGAGGGTAACAGAGAGCAGACCATGCAAGCGACAGTGTTATGGCTAGAGTAGTGGTCTTCAAACTGTGGGGCTGGCACCGCTAGAGGGATCCAAGAATTTGTAGGGGGATACATGGCTCTTCCAAAAGGGAATGCGGTGACTGATTTTAATAGAAAATATAAGAAGAAATGACATATATGGCAGACCAGCAGCAGCACTTTTACTCAAAGGGGGGTTGTGGCAATGACATTTTTACTCAAGCGGAGGACGGCATAGAAAAGTTTGAATACCAATGAGCTAGAGGGAAATTAAAACTGTGAAATGGTGGGGATAAGGCCCATTATCAAGACTTCCTGAGAAAGTCCAGGCCAAAAGTGGAGGAGGTGGGTGGGATTAGGAGTAGCTCAGCTAGCGATTGGCCCAGGAAAGTAGCAGACTCGAGCATCCAATGATAGCAGAGGGAACCCTCTAGTTACAAAGTGTGGCAAAGTGCAGTCTCAGCCAGTCCCACGTTGTGTTTTCCTCCTGAAGATCTGCGTTTCTACCAGAAATGTGCTATACTTGCAAAGATGTTTGGATTTGTTTTGGGGAAACTCTGAATTCAGGCTGCCAGTGGCACCAGGCTCTGGACCAGCAAAGTGAGCCTGTTGCTTTAACGGGAATACGCGTCGAGCGGGTGCTCCGCCTCCCCACTGCACAAAATCTCGCGGCACTCGCGAAACGACGCAAAGTGCAGCAAAGTGCAGTCTCAGGCAGTCCCACGTTGTGTTTTTCTCTTGAGGATCTGCATTTCTACCAGGATTGTGGTATACTTGCAAAGACTGTTTGGATTTGTTTTGGGAAAACTCTGAATTCAGGCTGCCAGTGGCACCAGGCTGTGGACCAGCAAAGTGAGCCTGTTGCTTTAACAGGAATACGCGTTGAGTGGGTACTCCGCCTCCCCACTGCACAAAATCTCACGGCACTCGCAAAGTGCAGCAAAGTGCAGTCTCAGGCAGTCTACGGCATCAAGGCAGTCAAAGGAATTACACCCACTTGACATATGACTTTATCTGAATTGTTAACATTTGTACTGTGAGTCGTCCCAAGGATCGTCTTTTCTTCTCTTGGACTTCTTTATCCAAGCTGTTGGTGTGTCGGTTAGCTGGTGATCAAATATCATGAGATATAATTTGTGGAAAAGGACATACTAAGTGGAGTGTGCTCCGTTGGGTTTTTAAATGGAGTCCTCCTGTGTGCTGTACCCAGAGGTTGAAATTGTACACATTACGCCGTCTCATGAAAACATCTTGCAAACTACTACTGACTCGCCTGAGGTAAAATCCTTGTTGGAGGGATTGCACCCCCTGCCGCAGGTGAATACCCTCCCGGTTAGCGCCAGCTCATGCACGAGCAGTCGAACACCGGGGGAGGTGGATATTGGGGTGGACTATGAAAGGGGGGCTGAGGGCCACCTTTTACCAGACAATAACACAGAGACAAACCTCTCCCGATCAAAAGTGCCTCACCTTCTGCTGAACCAAAGGAGACACTAGGCAAAAAAGGGGAGGAAAAGGACGCAAGGAGAGAGGCTAATGCATCCTTAGCGGATCCATTTGCCTTCGGTTTGGGGCACTCAAAAAAAAACAGGTACCCTACAACTACAAATTAAACCAGGGTTGGAAGCCCTTTGGGATCACGCCCGCAGCTGGAAATAACCTGCAAAATCTATTTCACGATGTTCCGCTGAAAAATGTAAACAAGGTGTTGAAGGATACAGACACTTCAATTGCATATAAGCACACAGATTTCCCCCCTTCCCGGGTGCCATCAAAAGGGGGCTTGGAGAATAATGAACAACCACTAAACTGGGGTGAGGTACCTTGACCCAAGTTAAAAATCCATTGACTCATGGGGCCCATATCTAGGGTTCCTCAAGCGATATACTTACAGCAGGCACCCTTTTCCAGTAAAACGCCAACGAAAGACAATACCACTCTCTGATGAAGATCTTTTAATGGATCTGGCAGCTACCCAGGTTGAGGAACAGTCCAAAATGGAGTCTGCTATTGACCCAAAGATGAAATCAGCATTTGTAATCACCATGGCTCTTTTTATGAAACGAATTGAGTCGCAGAATGAACAACTGCTATGCTGCACTCTAAAATGATCTACGTGCAAGGATTTGTTACTGCTCTACAAACCAATTTAGATAAAAACACGGACCAAATCACTCAAATTTTGAAGAGTATTTTGGATCCTATCAACCGGGAAAAAGAAAAAAGGAGAGCAGATAGGCTAAGTTACCATTCCCTGACCGCAGGAGTAGCGGGGGAAACGGCAGGGTGTGAGGGGCAAGCTACAACAACTATCCCCAGACAGGCTCATCTGGACATCTGCCTGGCAGATAAAGCCAAAGTATTAATCCTAAAAGATAAATCTACCTCAACTGAACAAACCACGCAGGAAGAAAAGACTTTGGAGTCAGTGGAGCAGGAAACGAGAAAAACAAAAGAAGAAAGCAACTCTGTCGAGGAGGCAAAACAACGGACGAGTTCTGGGCTAGCCTACGTGCCCGGTGCTGGACCTCCAAATCAATTGACTAAAACCTATGACATGTTCAAGAAGCCCCAGGAGGTCAAGTAAAGTCTCCTTGTGAGAGCCTTGTGGTGAACAAAAGGGGGTCCCGAACATATGCAAAAATTGGAGTTATTCCTGTTGGCAGCGACACTAAAAAAGGTAAACCCAGCACTAACAGGCTTACACCTAAGGCTTTTACCTCATTTGTGAAAGGAAGTAAAGCAGCCTTACCGCGGAACTTATCACAACCGGATAAGCCCGTATTTTTTAAGAGAAATCCATCTAATCAAAGTGTTGCTCCAACTCGCTCAAGATCTGAGTTAGTTGTAGTGAGTGAAGAGGACATGGAAGGTGAAACATCATACGAAAGCTCCAAAAACTCGCTGATGAAGCTATCTATCTACTTTGATGGAAGTTCCACAGAGAAGTTTGAGGAAGAAATTGATTCCTAGGAGAAAGACGTAAGCTTTGAGAAAGAGGGTCCCTTAAACAAGGTTAGGCAAATAAGGGACGATTTGAAGTCAACTGATCTTGGGAAAAAATTGGTTGCTAAGAAGGCCTTAGTTCAAGAAGACACGGGCACACCTTGGGATGGAATGAATAAGGGATGTACCCGGAAATCAAGAGTACACTCGAACACGGAAATGAGGGATCCAAATTCAGAGAGCGAAGAGTGTATCTGCCCCTCTCTCGGATTTCAGGACTTTATGACTCTGGAATATAAGAGACGGGAGTTGGCGTCCAAGAGAACTGCTGAGGTCAAATGCACTGACCCAATGCACAGAGTTGCGATAGAAAGGGACCTCAGAAGAACGGTCTTATGGGACGATAAAAGCTCCCTGGATTCTAAAACTAGGGGAAAAAGGTCCTATGATGAAAATCGGCCAAATAGAGCCATAATTAAGGGCAAATTTAGAATGTTACTTGAAAGAACTTTGGGTCACGAAGACAATCTCATCATGAATAGGGCAAACGTGATGAGATTGCTGCATTGTGTTGCATCATTTACTCAAATAAGTTCCAAGGACATTGACTTGATTGAATTCCACAGTGAGGCACGACAGGACAGTGGTATATTGCATACGGAGTCGTGGAAAATAAAGAGTCTAGTCATGAAAGAGGGGTCTAAACTAAACTTACATGGGTTTTCTCTGAAGGAGCTAGACACCGACCATAACATCCTAGGAGTCTCGTCTCCTGGCTGAGTTGTGAAAAAGAGAGGAGAACAATCACTAGGTCCTGTGAGTGAACATGGTCACCCCGTAAATTGCAACAAAAGGGAAAAGGAAGAAATACAAATTGGAGTGCACGGAGGAAAGAGATCGGTCCTCTGGAAAAAGATTGAAGGGGGCAAAGTGGGCAGTTGTGGCGATTGGAGCTGTTTGGCGGGATCGCTGGCAGTAAGATCATGCCAGCATGGGAGTTCGAGAAACCCTCTAAATAGGAAGTTTATTGTAAGCTGGAACACGAGGGATTTCTCGCACCTGTTTGGGAAAACATCCTTTGACATGATCAAGTATGACCTTATTTGCCTCCAGGAAACGTGGTAACGAGAAATTCCACTCCTGGAAGGCTATGAAATACACATAAATCCAGCCCTAAAAGCAGTTAAAGGTAGACCTATGACAGGCCTCTTGACGGGTATCAAACGCCCTAAGGTCCTTTCTTCTGTCAACTTAAGCCTATGGATACAACATACAACAGTCACAGCAGTAAAGGACTCCGGAGTTTTTCCCCACTGGAGGTTGTTGATCTGTAATGTTTATTGGACGACGGGGATTGTGCACGACTCAAACATCAAAAATGATTTACTAAGGGCCATTGATGATGCCAGGATACTCCGGGCCAACTTAGAGGTGCTCCTCTGTGGGGATTTCAACATGGAATGCTTTAACAAAAAGGCAAGAAAATGGAGGATCTACCCATGAACCCCACAGAAAACATAAAAAGAGGTCTCGACCTTGAAAATGAGCTGCTTGCAAGAGTCATCTTGATGGTGAATGGTAGCCTTCATGGCGACAAACCCCCAGCCAAAACTTGGAAGTGAGGGATGCAAGACAGTATATTGGAATACATATTTGTCACTGAAGGTCTGCTGGGGAAACTCAGGTCCCTAGTAGTGGTACACACGGACTTGAGTGATCATAATCTTCTTGAGCTTGAAAGCGAAGACTGGGGGAGAAATGTTCCCTTGCCGGGACGCCATCAACAAGACCCTTACTATAAAGTGACACCAGGGGGAAACCGGCTATGAATAAGGAGGAGAGACACGCCAACCTTAATAAATTCTCTCATGATATTAAATACAGAAGACCTGAACAACAGAGCTGCTATCTTGAATTATCCAGAGGTACTTATGGCCTTTTGTGACAAGGCCCAACATGGTAAGGCTATTGCTATTAAACATAGGCACGCCTTTGATGATCTAATTGCAGCTAAAAAGAGAGTTATTACCAGGGTGAGCAGGCGGGCTAAAAAAATAAAGATGCCCTGCAACTTAGCCCTACTTAAAAAGACAGAGAGCAGCTTTAAGAATTGGCTGAGACAGCACAAATATCAGATCATCCAACAGGATAGTGAAAAGATGCTATACCTCGTTATAAGGAAAAATATATCAGGAATCTGGAAACTTATTCATGAACTGAGCACACCAGCAGACTCGAGAATTGTAAATCCGGTGTCATCTCGAGCATGGGAGGAACACTATCAGAACCTGTATTTGGCTTGATATGTTGGCCCGACAGAAATACACCTTACATCAAAGGAATCATGGGACCTCAAGGTCGACAAACAGGACATAGTGGACCTCATAAGAAATTCTAACGCATCAAGGGCGGCCGGGCCAGGTGGCCTTACTAATGACATTCTTAAAAAAGATCCTGATAAATGGGCATCATTCATGTTAAAATTGTTTGAGACCATTAAGAAGGTGAAGAAAATTCCCGTCTCTTGGACTAAATCTATAGTCGTCCCCATCTTTAAGAGGGGCGATAGGTCGGATCCTGGTAATTACAGGCCTATTGCCCTTCTTGATGTGGTGGGAAAAATATTTGCGGCTTTAATTTTCAGACAACTAAATGCCTCGAGTTGGGCTTCAAATCCCCAGGACCCATGGCAGGCGGGTTTTTGAAAAGGTATTGGCACTGCTTTGAACATTTTAATTGTCAACATACTAAAATGTATGGTAAAACAGAAACATTTTAGAACCATACACATTGCATCAATTGACCTACAACAGGATTTTGATTCGGTGGACTGCAGAATTTTGCGGAACAAATTTAGAAAATGGGGATGTCCAGATGACTTGAGAGAACCCATGGAGGCCCTACACAATGAAATCACATTGAAAATCAGATTGGATAGAAGTGGAACTCTGTCAAAGAGCATTGCATCGGAAAATGGACTGAAGCAGGGTTGCCGACTGGCGCCGGCTGTCTTTTGCTTATTCATATCAGACATGTTCGAAGCTTTTGAAACAACAAGAAGCTTCTCGCCAAAGATTGCGGGGACAGCTGTGGGTCGTCTGTTATTTGCAGACAACTTGTTACTTCTGGTTCAAACCGAAATAGGACTACAAAGACAGCTGGTGGCACTGGAGTCGTATGTACAGGAAAACACCCTCAAGATAAACCCAAAGGAATCTAAAATCTTAATCTTGGGAGGCGGTGTAAAAGCTAATAGGAGTAAGAAATTTAACTGGAGCCTAAATGGGGAACGGATTCCAGTAGTTCCGTCCATGATATACCTGGGAATGACTCTAAACGACAGCGTGGATGACGCTCCAGGAGTGACTCAACTAAGAAGCAAAGTTAAAAACTTAGCGTCACAAGCCATGCTAATTAAACACCACTACTGTACGTTCTCCTGGTTACCTCTAATAGACTTTTACAAACTGAAAGTCTCACCCATTTTGACATAGACTGCAGAAGCACATTTTTTCATCAATCCAAAGGTTTGGCCCAGTTTGGAAGGACTCTTCTGGAAGAGGGTACTGATGCTTCCAAATTCATTACCAATGGAATGTATACGTAAAGAACTGGGCTTAACATCTCTGTACATTGCTATGGTATGGAAATCATTGGCCATCTACAGGAAATGCATCGACCCGCCAGAAAGAAGTGCGTTTATCACTATTAAAAAGGCAATAAAAAGTAAATTGGTCCCTGCCCTAACTCGGTGGCAGGAAACGTGTCTTTGTATTTTGGAAAACATTGCGCAGTCAGAAAAGTTGCTAATAAAAACCCCAACCAGGGTAAAGACCAAGCTTCTAGAATGGGACTGGATCTCAACTAAGGATAAATTAAGGTCCTATAAATTTGCAGTCCAGGCTCTGGACAAGTTCTATAGAAGAGGCACTGTTCCACCATACCTGGAGAGCTTCCCTTCAAAGGTGGAAAGGCAAAACTTTAGATTTAGATTGAACCTCTATCCAACAAGGGAAGTTACAGAAAGAAGGAAAAAGGCCTGGGCCGACCGAATTCTATCATGTCGTATCTGTGGTAATGGGGTACAATCCCTGAAGCATTTAGTAATGTGGTGTGTCCCACTGGCAGAGATGAGAGCCAGATTCCTGGGGAAATTCTTTGATGAATTTAAGACTAAATCACTGGAAAGTGGTGGATGATTCTAAGATGTGGAGGGAGATTATCCTTGACTCTGGCCCTAATTAATTTTTTGAGGGAAATTTTTCATTACCCTAACCAAGTAGGAAATTAATTGTAAATGTTTTTGGGTCATCACCCGGGCCTATGAATTTAAGTCTTTTGAACTCAAGTTTCAGTTTTATTAGAAATGTAAACAATCACTTTGTTCTATTTTTGTAAGTTTGTATGATATTTTCACTGTATGCATTTAAGGTTTTAATTTAAACCAATTGAGGACAAAAAAAAAAAGAAGGGGTGGGATATAAAAGGCCAGCAGAATCATACTGCAAGAAGATGTGTACCGGTGAGGTGAGAGGAGGAGAATGGAGGACCCAAAGACGATAGAGTGTGTGCAGCAGATGAAGGAAGACACGGAGGCTCCTTTGGTGTGTTATGGGGAGAGTTCAGTTAAGGGGTTGAGATTGATAGAGTGGTTGCATTTTTCGCTGTTTGTATATATGTTGGTGGATGTGTGAGACTTAAGGTAGGGAGTGCATAGAGGGTTGGGGAAGGAGTTTAGTGAGCCGGGCAATATTTCCTTGGAAGGTTACCAGGGTGCCATATCTGTAGAGATGGTTGGGAGGGAATTGTATGATCAGACCGAAAAAAAGGTCCAACAGTACAAAAAGTCCGGAAAATGCTACCACCAAAGGTTCGAACCCCAAAAGTTCGAACCTTTGGTGGTAGCATTGTAGGTAAGTATTAAAAAAAAGGCTGCAGGGGAGACCCCACAACACCCCGCTCACTATACTGTGTGTTATAGTGAGCAGGGGTTGCGGGGGACACCTCTGCAGCTCCCGAAAAAAAAGAAAAAAGAAAAGGACCCTGCGGCGCCGCTTCCCAATCACGGAAGTGAAAGGGAACTGGCGCCGCAGGGACTCAGCGTGTAAAAAAGTAGGGTTTGTTTGTGTTGGGGGTGTGGGTGTGTTAGGCAGAATCCAGTGCAGTTCCCTTAGGGAGCACTACACCAGATTAGGACTACAGGTGAGAGCAATAAATCCCCTTTGGTATCAGTCTGTACAACAAAGATTTAGTTGGTAGCTGTGGCTGAGCAGTCAGACTTATCTCAAGAGGGAGATGAGCAGTATTCAGGGTTTACAGAATAGGTATCACAGTACTATGGGACAAGGAAACACTGACCAAAGCTTTGTATCAAAAAGAGAATATATTTATTCTATACACATCTAGTCAACACATAAATCACAGTTGATGAAGTAAGTTCAGTTTAGTCAAGGAAAAGTATATACAACTCCCGATTCAATTGTAGACAAGTTTGCGGTAGAGTGAAAACTGAGCAAAACGGCACAGTGAAAACCAACTACAAATGGCACTCTAACAATTTACCGAAAGGGAGGGAAAGCACAAGTTAAGCCGAAATATCTTCAGACACCCCCTAGCAACACTTCCATGAAGTTTTGTGAACAAGTAATACACAATGACACTTTAGCAGAAAGATAAGTGAATGAAAACTGAGCAAAATGGCACTCCACAAGTTAAAACAGTAGGACGGAAGAGGGGTTTAGAAGATTTAGGTGCATCAACACATTTCTCATTGGAAACCAATTTAGTGAGAGCAGATCTAACAAATCAGCCAGAGTCAATAGGCCTGAGCCAGAGTCAGTGGTACAGACCAAGAGCTTAGGAGCAAAAATGTTCTTGTAGCTGCAGTCAAGTCTTTAGTAGAAAAATATTGAAGAGGTGGATGCGAGGCGAAAAGACAATGTTAAGAGAGAGGGTGGCCAACCCAACAAGTAGATAAAGGATTTAAAACACCTATAGGGCTACCTCTGGAAAAGGGAGGCCTGGCGGAACAATGTACCTTAAACGTGAAGAAGTGGCTCCTGCGGTGGCGGTTGTTCCTGGTAGTTCCTGCAGTTCGAGGGGTCCAGCAGAGGAAGAGAGGCTCTCGTCATGGAGGAAGGTTCGAGTCACTGCACTACCCAGGGATGAAACCAGCCGCGGTGCTGCCAAACGAAGTTTAAAAGGTACGCTCCTTTTAATCGTGGTCCGGGTCGATAGCTGCCTGGCTATCTGGTCTCCAAGTGCGGTGCACTGTTGATTCGACCAAGGCAGGTCCGGAGAAGCAATGGGTGAACTGGTTGTCCCCACCAGCTCAAGGGTAGAAGGCTCTTTCGATGAAGATCTCCTCTCGTCGTGTGGAAGAAAAGTGGTGAGATGATCCGGCAGGGCTTCACCGGTGGTGTAGATGCTGAAGATGTCTGTGGCTTCTCTCCCCTTCGGTTCCGTAGCTCCAGTGGGGACGTCGTGCTTTTCCAGTCCTCAGTACCCTGCTTTTATGCAGAAAGGGACACATTCATACAGCCTAGCTGTCACTCACACAGTGGAGTGGTCTTCTTGGCGGGAGACCCTCCAGCCTATCAGGTTAGAGTGCGACCTGAGTTGCTGTGGCAACTCTGTCCAGGGGTTCTACTCCCCCTCCCAGACAACAGACCCACCCCAGACTCAGCGGCGCCGAAAGGAGGGCTTCTTGGCAGAAGCGAACAAAGGATCCCCGACCTGGGTTAGGAGTATGGAGTAAGACTCGAGAAAGAAGTTATATTAAAGTTCTGGCAAATAAAACCTACCGGAGTAAAGTTAATAATAAAATAAACCGGCGGTATGTTAGAGGCTGTCAGTAAAAGTATTAGCCTCGAACAATGGGAAAATCCCATAGGAAAATATTCGCGGTTGAATATTTTTGGTAGTAACCACTGCAACCAGCCAGAAACTTTAGAGAGTGGGACTTTAAGGTACCCCCTCAGAAATGAACCTAAGGGAAAAACTATTAACCCTTTCCAGTACCTCCATAGTAAGATGGGTTGTACTGGTTAAGTTCGTTAGATTTGACAAGTAAAGTCAATGGAGACTTTACATGCTCTGGGAGACAGTAGTCAGTCTCAGGGTATGGAGTCTATGTTTGGGGTCGCTACGACACCCCTGTGTCACTGCACGGAGGGTGCTGTGTAACACATGTGGATAAAGATGGTTCCTATGGGTGAGAGAAAACCCCATAGGCATTAAACACAAAAAACAGCTTAGAACACACATAGCAAAAATGCCTAAGAGTGGGAAAAAGAGTCTCACTCTTAGCAGGCAAAAAGAAACAAACCCTTCAAATCCAGCAAAGCTGCTGGGGGACTTTATAGGTAAGGGAAATTAGCCATAAAATGAGAATTATCCCTAACACTCGCCCCGCCAGACTAAGGGACAGGAGGATCTAATCCACTCCTGGATGAGTCTCATACCTCTAGTCGGTTATAAACATCCTAGAGAGACCATCAGTATTTTGGTGGTGACATCCTGACCTGTGCTCAATGGTAAAAATCAAACCCTTGGAGGCAGATTGACAATCTTAGCAGTTTGGGGTTTTCCCCTTTCATTTACATCAACCATCTCAAGGGTTGGTGGTCTGTTTGAATGATGAAAGTAGATCCATACAAGTTTGGTCTAAACTTCTTCAAAGCCCACACAATGGCAAAACATTATCACTCAATAGTTGCCCACCTTGTCTCAGGTCCCTTCAGTTTCCTACTGATGAAGCAAATGGGGTGCACCTACCTTTCCCATCCAGTTGACTGAGTACTGCACCTATACCTATATTGGAAGCATCTGTCTGTACAATGAAGGGTTGGTGGTAGTCAGGAGCTCTGAGAACTGGAGCTTGACAAAGGGCTTTCTTTAGGTTTTCAAAGGCCTGGTTGCACTCCTCATTGCATTTGACCTTTTTATGGAACTTAGGAGAAGAGATTACATTCAGTGGAGAAGCTATGGATCCATAGTTCTCAATGAAATTCCTGTAGTACCCAGTGAGGCCTAGGAAGGCTCTCACTTGGGTTTGAGTAGAAGGGGTTGTCCAATTTTGCACAGCTTCAATTTTGCTGAGCAAAGGCCTTATTTCACCACCATCCTACCTCATGCCCAAAGTAGACCACTTTACTCTGACCAATTTGACATTTGCTTGCCTTTATGGTCAGATGGGCCTGTTGCACAGCCTGCAAAACATATCCTAGGTGGTCAACATGTTCTTTCCAAGTAGGGCTGAACACTGCAATGTCATCTAAGTATGCCATGCACAGGTCCTCCATCCCATTCAGAACCTGTTTAACCATCCTTTGGAATGTAGCAGGTGCATTCTTTAATCCAAAAGGCATCACCTTAAATTGGTATAAGCCAACTGGGGTGGAGAATGCAGTTTTCTCCTTGGCATGGTCAGTCAGGGCTATTTACCAATAGCCTGATGTGAGATCAAATGTGCTGAGGAACTTGGCTGAACCAAGTCTATCCACCAGCTCATCTGTCCTTGGCAAAGGATGGGCATCAGTCTTAGTGACTGCATTTAGAGCTCTATAGTCCACACAGAATCTCAACTCCTTGGATCCGGCCTTTGGTACTAACACAACTGGGCTAGACCATGGGCTCGTAGAGGGCTCTATTACCCCGAGATCAAGCATCTTGTTGACCTCTCCTTTGATGTGGGTTCTTACATTTTCTGACATCCTGTAGCCCCTGCTTTTGACAGGTAAACAGTCACCAGTTTGAATATCATGCTGGCCCCAAAGGGTCAAGCCGGGTGC
This sequence comes from Ambystoma mexicanum, assembly GCF_040938575.1. Lineage (NCBI taxonomy): Eukaryota > Metazoa > Chordata > Amphibia > Caudata > Ambystomatidae > Ambystoma > Ambystoma mexicanum. The sequence goes on along the minus strand of NC_090933.1, from coordinate 779,860,230 downwards.
TAGTGAAAACAGGGAGGCAAATTGATTCAACAAAACTTTGCACTCTTCCTGTTGCTCCGGTGTCAGATTAGAAGAGAGATTGACTCCTTCTATTTTCTCATCTAAAGGTTTGCCTCTGAGGAGGTCAGGTAGTGGTTCACTCTCCTCCTCCTCTTGAGCTGAAGCTAGAAGAAAAGCTCCCAGTTCTGGTCTCGAGACATAAGCTTTTAGACGGTTGATGTGAAAGACTCTAGGAGCCTCCTTAGGATTGCCTAAATCCACCAGATAGTTCACCTCTCCAAGTTTTCCCACAACCATGAAGGGTCCCATCCATTTGTCCTGCAAGGCCCTCTGCTTTGTTGGTACCATAACAAGAACTAGCTGGTCTTGAGCGAACTCAACCATGTTGGCCTTCTGGTCATGCCAATGCTTGACCAGAGCCTGACCTGCTTTCAAGTTATCACTTGATCAGCCATCATGTGTGACATTCTCCTCCGGAGTCCTATCACATAGTCAGTGACTCTGACTGACGTGGGGGAAGGAGCACTCTCCAACCCCTCCTTGATCAGGGCCAATGGACCTCTGACCGGATGGCCATAGAGAAGTTCAAAGGGACTGTAACCCACTCCCTCCTGAGGCACTTCTCTATATGCATAGAGAAGGCATGGCAGTAAAAGATTCCACTTTTTTTTAAGAGGGTCTTCTAAAGCTCCTATCATGCTCTTCATGGTTCTGTTAAACCTTTCTACCAATCTGTTTGTCTGAGGGTGGTATGCTGTTGAGAACTTGTAGGTAACTCCACAGTTTTTCCACATGGCTTTCATGTAGTGGGACATACAATTTGACCCCCTGTCGGATATTACCTCCTTAGGAAACCCAACCCTGGTAAAAATACCAAGGAGGGCGTTACCTACAGCCAGAGCTGTAACAGTCCTCATAGGAATTGCTTCAGGGAACCTAGTAGCATGGTCTACTACAACAAGTATAAACCTATTGCCTGAAGATGTTGGAGGATCAAGGGGACCAACAATGTCGATTACTACCCTCTCAAATGGTACTCCCACCACAGGGAGAGGCACTAGAGGTGCCGCGTTCTTGGAGCCACGTTTACCAGAGGTTTGGCAAGTGTGGCAACTCTTGCAATACTTATCTACCTCAGCCCCCATTTTAGGCCAATAAAAGTAGAGAGAGAGCCTTTCCTTGGTCTTCTTGAAGCTCAAGTGACCAGCCAAAGGTATCTCATGGGCTAGTTGCAAGAATTGGAGTCTGTTTGCTTGGGGTACTACAAGTCTCTTGTAGTCCCAAGGGAGTGACTCGGTTGGTTCACTATAGAAGAGGCCATCTTCCCAGTGTAACCTATACTTCCCAGGCTCTTGCCCTCCAAGCTGAGAAACTGCCTGGTGGTGAAGACCTTCCAGAGTTGGACATTCTCTTTGTCCCTTACTGAAGTCTGCCCTTTGGGATCTACCTTCTGTCAGTAACGACTGCAGCTCAGGATGGTCCACAGGGTCAAGATCTCCAATGAGTTCCTGGCCTCCTACTAGGTCTTCAGGCTCTAGCTCAACCACACAGGGTTGTACCTCACTCTCAGCCTCAGCTGGAGGAGGAATCACAGGTGTGATTTTTGCTAGCCTAGGAGATTTCCTGGTTGGCAGTACTGGAGTGTTTTCTGCTGTCTTTTTCCTGGAAGTCTTGGGTTTCCCCTTTGCTTCTGGTTGCTTGGAAATGGCTGTTAGTAACTCCAGTGGGGTAGGAGTGATTTCTTTTTCTATCATCTCCTCAGGAGAGCCCCTCAAGGTCCTCTCCCTTGCAGGACTGGTAAGCTCCTGTAATATCTTACTAGGAGGTCTGGGAGTACTTGACACTACTCCCAGGTCTTTCAGATCATTGCCCAACAGCATCCTTCCTGGTACTTCAGATAGTACACTTACAGGTATCCTGACAGTAATTTCATTGCACTGGATGAGAGCTGGTAATTGGGGAAGCATCTGCACAGGCCCTCCAGCTAACTTGGTGAGGCGTTAGGGTGCCTTAGCAACAACCTCCACCTTGAAAAAAGATGTGTCCACCACAGTTATGCTGGCCCCAGTGTCTCTAATGGCAGGAGTCTCCTGACCATTGACTAGGACGCTGTCTTTATAACACCCTTTAGTATTGGGAGGGATAAAATTATACACATCTAAATTCTGTTGTTCCCACAACCCTAGAGATACTAAAGATACACTAGCTGAGACTCCAATGGGATCATCAGCCAGTAGTTGAAAGTTTCCACTGGCCATCTGTACTTCCTCCTCTGGAGCGAAGGCTAAGGAGACAGTGTGGACCCCTGAAGGTTTACCCTTACATCTGGGATCCCCTTTCACATGATCAGTAGAGCCACAAACATAACATTTTCCAAATGTCTTTATGAATGGTGGCTTGTTATGACCTCCTTCTGGTCTGGGACCAGAAGGTACACTAGCCTGATTAGGTTTCCCTTGTGGCTTACCCTTAGAATTTTGTTTGTTGACCTGTTTGGAATTGGAATTATTTGAATTCTCTTTGTTGTCTTTCTTTGGCTGCTTTCCCTCATCCTTTTTCTGTGTTACCCCTGAATCCTTGTGAGTAGCCCTGTTGGCAACCCACAAGTCAGCAGCCTTAGCTAATTTCTTAGGATCTAAGTCCTTTGAATCAGCCAAGTGCTGTCTGAGCTCAGGAGAGCAGGCATCATAGATAGACTCCATCATAACAAGATTTCTCATTCCTTCATATGTGTTAACTCTATAACCCTTAATATATCCCTCTAAGTTCTTCAAACATTGATTCACCCAAGCAGCCCACAGGGTACTATCATGCTTTTTGAGGGACTCTTAAGGTATTGAGAAGGGGTCTTCCCAAATCTAGCTATCAGAGCTAGCTTTACACATTCATAGTCCATCCTATCCACCTTCCCCAACTCCATTACCATATCAGATGCAACAGGGGGAGCCTAGAGAATAACCACCAGGGGATCAACTGATTCCCTGTGATATCCTGGAGCCCATGATTATATTCAAACATAGCAAGCCAATCTAATACATCCAATTTAGGTTCATACATACCCACAATCTCTTTGGGCATCCGGGGTCTTTTTGGACTGGAAGATCTAGAGGATTCGGGGAGAGAAGCATTTTCCAAAGACAATTTATTCATCTCAAGCTCGTGGTTGAGCTCCATTTCTTTGAGCCTTAGTTCTTGATGTCGCTGTTCAGTTTGGGCACTAATTCGTTTGAATTCAAGTTCAAGTCTCATTTTTTCTAGAGATATAAATTCAGGACTTAATGTGGGACCTGGTAAGGGTCCAGTAGCTACAGGTTGAGGCCCTTGAACAGGGAGAGGACCAGAGGGGGTGACATTGTTATCCTCCTCTTCCTCATCTGACTCAACAATAACATTTTCAACATTATCCTCATTACTGTATGCCACATTTGCTGGAGTAGTAGGGCCTACAGCACCACTATCCAGACTTTGTTTCTCTAACAGTCTATCAATCATTTCTGTTTTCTTGCCTTTGACAGGAAGACCTTTCTGTCTGCACAAATCTTTAAAATAATCAGCAGTTTTTGCAAGGAGGGTCTCCTGACTATAACTTTTCATCTTTGACATTGTTAAAATAACTTTTTGTAATTGTTAACCTTGTGGTTTATTGAACCAAGGTGCTAGTAGCACACTAAAATGTAAATCCAATACTTTTATCCCACCGCTGCCACCATTGTTAGGCAGAATCCAGTGCAGTTCCCTTAGGGAGCACTACACCAGATTAGGACTACAGGTGAGAGCAATCAATCCCCTTTGGTATCAGTCTGTACCACAAAGATTTAGTTGATAGCTGTGGCTGAGCAGTCAGACTTATCTCAAGTGGGAGATGAGCAGTATTCAGGGTTTACACAATAGGTATCACAGTACTATGGGACAAGGAAACACTGACCAAAGCTTTGTATCAAAAAGAGAATATATTTATTTTATACACATCTAGTCAACACATAAATCACAGTTGATGAAGTAAGTTCAGTTTAGTCAAGGAAAGGTATATACAACTCCCTATTCAATTGTAGACAAGTTTGCGGTAGAGTGAAAACTGAGCAAAACGGCACAGTGAAAACCAACTACAAATGGCACTCTAACAATTTACAGAAAGGGAGGGAAAGCACAAGTTAAGCCAAAATATCTTCAGACACCCCCTAGCAACCCTTCCCTGAAGTTTTGTGAACAAGTAATGCACAGTGACACTTTAGCAGAAAGATAAGTGAATGAAACTGAGCAAAATGGCACTCCACAAGTTAAAACAGTAGGAAGGAAGAGGGATTTAGAAGATTTAGGTGATTCATCACATTTCTCATTTAAAACCAATCTAGTGAGAGCAGATCTAACAAATCAGCCAGAGTCAATAGGCCTGAGCCAGAGTCAGTAGTATAGGACCAAGAGTTTAGGAGCAAAAATGTTCTTGTAGCTGCAGTCAAGTCTTTAGTAGGAATGTATTGAAGAGGTGGATGCAAGGTGAAAAGACAATGTTAAGAGAGAGGGCGGCCAACCCAAAAAGTTGATAAAGGATTTAAAACACCTTTAGGTCTACCTCGGGAAAAGGGAGGCCTGGCGGAACAATGAACCTTAAACGTGAAGAAGTGGCTCCTGCGGTGGCGGTTGTTCCTGGTAGTTCCTGCAGTTCGAGGGGTCCAGCAGACGAAGAGAGGCTCTCGTCATGGAGGAAGGTTTGAGTCACTGCACTACCCAGGGATGAAACCAGCCGCGGTGCTGCCAAACGAAGTTTAAAAGGTATGCTACTTTTAATCACGGTCCGGGTCGATAGCTGCTTGGCTATCCGGTCTTCAAGTGCGGTGCACTGTCGATTCGACCAAGGCAGGGCCGTAGAAGCGGTGGGTGAACTGGTTGTCCCCACCAGCTCAAGGGAAGAAGGCTCTTTCGATGAAGATCTCCTCTTGTCGTGTGGAAGAAAAGTGGTGAGACGATCCGGCAGGGCTTCACCGGTGGTGTAGATGCTGAAGATGTCTGTGGCTTATCTCCCCTACGGTTCCGTAGTTCCAGTGGCGACGTCTTGCTTTTCCAGTCCTCAGGACCCTGCTTTTATGCAGAAAGAGACCCATTCATACAGTCTAGCTGTTACTCACACAGTGGAGTGGTCTTCTTGGTGGGAGACCCTCCAGCCTATCAGGTTAGAGTGCGACCTGAGTTGCTGTGACAACTCTGTCCAGGGGTTCTACTCCCCCTCCCAGACAACAGACCCACCCCAGACTCAGAGGCGCCGAAAGGAGGGCTTCTTGGCAAAAGCCCGCCAAAAGAGCGAACAAAGGATCCCTGACCTGGGTTAGGAGTATGGAGTAAGACTGAAAAATAAGTTATATTAAAGTTCTGGCAAATAAAACCTACCGGAGTAAAGTTAATAATAAAATAAACCGGCGGTATGTTAGAGGCTGTCAGTAAAAGTATTAGCCTCGAACAATGGGAAAATCCCATAGGAAAATATTTGCGGTTGAATATTTTTGGTAGTAACCACTGCCACCAGCCAGAAACTTTAGAGAGCGGGACTTTAAGGTACCCCCTCGGAAATGAACCTAAGGGAAAAACTATTAACCCTTTCCAGTACATCCATGGGTTGTACTGGTTAAGTTCGTTAGATTTGACTAGTAAAGTCAATGGAGACTTTACATGCTCTGGGAGACAGTAGTCAGTTCCAGGGTATGGAGTCTATGTTTGGGGGTCGCTATGACACCCCTGTGTCACTGCACGGAGGGTGCGTGTAACACATGTGCATAAAGATGGTTCCTATGGGTGAGAGAAAACCCCATAGGCATTAAACACAAAAAAACAGCCTAGAACACACATAGCAAGAATGCCTAAGAGTGGGAAAAAGAGTCTCACTCTTAGCAGGTAAAAAGAAACAAACCCTTCAAATCCAGCAAAGCTGCTGGGGGACTCTATAGGTAAGGGAAATTAGCCATAAAATGAGAATTCTCCCTAACAGGGTGGGAGTGTGTTGAGGGTGTGGGTGGGGGTTTGTAGGGTGTGGGTGGGGGTGTGGGTATGTAGGGGTTTTGAATGCGTGGTCGCATTGGAAATGTGCGAACCTTTTGTCGTTCGCACATTTCTCATGCAAACTTTTTCTCGACGGAAAAATCACGCAGATCCAGTTGTAAGGGAGTAGAAACTGGGGTAGTGATAGGATGACAGGACTAGGAGGGACATGGACTGTAGGGACAGGGCAAGGGAGATAATTGGGAAGGCCAAGAGACTTTGGGCCTCATTATAAGTTTGCCAGTCTGGAAACAAGGCTGCCAGTAAGCTCACCGGCACCATGCAGATGAAAAGCACGCTGGGGCGATCAAAGTACTCCATCTCAGTCCCTTAGGAAGTCCCAGCCAGAGTAAGTTAAAGAGATAAGACTGCGGTTTTTAGACACACCTTAGGAGACGAACAGACTGGACAGGAGGAGTCATTTAGCTATAGAGGATCTGTATATTATGAAGACACTTTTGAGAGCTGGGAAACCTGGGTTATGGGGGAACCCCCTTAAGGTTGAGGGAATGGTTACAAGTACCACCCCTAGATTGTGAGCCCCAAATGTATTTCTCTTAACATATTTTGAGAATAAACGTTGAAAACTAATCTACCTTGTAGCATGGCTTAATTAAATATTTGTCACACAGTACACAATTCTCTGACAGCATGTTTGTCTGTGGGTGATTCAAATGTATAAAACCATTGTCTACCTGCCAAGCATTCACTCCATGAGGATGCAATCAGTAATTCTGTTACCTTCAGGAGAATTGGAAAGGTATTTAGAGGTTTTACCAGCTGCATGTTAACATGCTGAGAGAGCAAGCACAGAGCCTGGAGAGATGGATGAGGTTGAGGAGACAAGGATAAGAGGGGGAGAAGAAGTTGGTGAGTTATTGTTTGGTGGATAAAGGTGGTATATTGGAGGAATTGGTAGCATGAGGCAAAGATGGTAGATTGGATGAGGTTGTAACAGGGTAAAGGAGGCCTATTGAATGAGGTGGTGACAGCAGGAGGCAAATGAGATACTCGGGGAAAAGGTGGTGACAGACGGGGGAGGGGGTTGAAGGTGCCATAAAAGTGGAACTGAAGCATAGGAGGTGGCAATATATGGAGGTGATAGAGGTACAGTGGGGGGGATTCTAACACCAGGAACTGAATGCAGGTGGTATATAGGAGGAGGTGATACAAGCTGGAGTTGCAAATCGAATTAGAGGGATTGAGGCAGCATTGAGAAGAGAGGGAAGGACATAGAATGGACTAGTCTGTCAGCCTAGGAAGGTCTCAGAGGGCCAAGTCAGTCTTGGGTAGTATCAACACGCAGGAGAAGGAATGGGAAGTGGACAGCGAGATCTTGTCAGTCTTAGTAGGCAGAAGGGGTGAAGAAAACAAGGGCCTATGATAAGGAGGAGTAAAACGGACTCCACCCCATATTTCCCTCTAGCATTATGCCTTTGTTAATGTTTCCCTGCCTTTTTGGGTGACTGGAAACAAGTTTGTTTTCAATCCAATCAATTTTAATCACTGATAGCATGTTTCAGAGTTTTCAGCAAGGTCCATCACAATTCTTCACAGAGAATGTGTATGTTATTGCAACAGGTAGGAGGTAGGTTGTTCACTAGGTGCCCTGTCCTGTAGAGACGTGTTCGCTGTCATCTGAATGAAATGGAAAATTGCATGCCTACATTGCGAATCCTGGCCTATGCGTGTGTTTCGTGTGGCTGTGTGTCATTCTTTATTTATGAATTATGTGGGAGGACATTGCAAATGTTTCATGTCGGTAACAATTGTTTTCTTTTTTAAACCCTAATAATCCTAATGTCAAGGTTCGGCCTTCGGTAGCATGATTGCTACGTAATTATCGTGGTTCCGCAACTCCTTTCCCACAACTATGGTGGTTGCCATGGCGTCTACGCTGAAGCAGAATACACGCACAACGCGCTCCAGTCAGTGCGTCCTCACATCGGGTACGACTTCTTGTCACCCTGGATACCCGACGTGGGGCACAACGTCAACACGATGTACTGCCGCACTCATGGACATAAGAAGTCACCTTACAATGGCAGCAATGCTTCTGATTATTGTTGGTGCTCGTTCATTTTTTGTGGTGCCTTGTTGAAGCTAAAACGTCTTGATCCCGTGCTTTTTTTACGAGACTGTCTTTGGGATCCTCCTTCTGGTCTTCATTCCTTTTATTCCTGGCTACGAACCTTTGTCTGTCCCTCCAGTTGATTTTGGATTTCCCCTGTCAGATGGTTGTTTCCTTGGATTACCCCTTTGGATATTTCTGAACGCTGTGTTGGGATTCATTCCTTGGATGCTATGCAGTGTGGACTGGTCTGCCTCCCTACTGTGCCCTTGTACCACCCAGGAACAGGTCCCTACTAACCTACTAATACCCCACTTCCCTCCCTTCCAGATATTTCAGTATTTTCTTGGATGTTCCTGCTTTAAACATATCACAGAGCATTTTCCCTACGTTAGAGCCTTTTTGTCCACCAGACTTGTAGGTGTATCTGCAAGGTCTTAAATCTCCTCAGGTCAGTGCTGTCCCCAGTTTTTGCTCATATAATGTTGCACAAGTTCAGATTATAAAGTCTTCCTTTATTTTCACAGCTTGGCGTTTCCCTGGTGGGATCTTTTGCTCTTTCAATTAAATTACACCTCTAATTCGTCACAGAAAATCAAATAGAGGAGTAGATCAAGGGAAAGGTTGCCCTCAAGAGAGGAGACCCGATTTTAGGCTCAGGTTACCAGTCTGCTGATCCTAAAGGCCTTGGTGGGTTCCCAGGGACGTGTTTGGTGAGCACTAACAGAATCAGAAGCCTCCTCATGGATGCAGACAATACTCTCGCCACCCTGTTGCAGTTGGAAACGGAACTGCAGAACAAAATGACCACCGTAGACATGGCCATGACTCTCAGGATGAATAAGTTACAGGATCTAGCACAACCCCTACCTCAGGGCGACAGACAGACAGGTGCCGCTGCGGTAACCCCAGCATGCCCTGCTCCTGGCCTGAATCAAGTACCAGTACTCATGTCAACTCAATTCCCTCTTGCACCACAGTGATCCTAGGGCCTACAGGACTTTAATTAACCAATGTAAGCTGCACTTTCTGTGTCGGCCTACCTCGTTCCCTGACCCTACCACTAAGGCAGACTTTGTCCTTTCATACCGTGGGGGTACTGCTGCCGCTTGGGAAAGTCCCGTACTCGAAACCAATAGCTATGTTCTGTATGATTGCGATGTCCTGATCACGGCCATGAATGGGGTTTTTGACACTCGTTATAAGACACAGGCTACTGATCTGGAATTCCTCAATCTTAAACCGGCTCACACATAGCTACTTACTTATCTAGCCAAGTTCAATCAGTTAGCAGCAAAGACCAGTTGGCCAGAAGATAACAAGGCTGCTGTTTTCCACAAAGGGCTGTCTGACAATTTGAAGGACACCCCACCAACGGTTCCTGTTCTACCAGTGGCGTTTCCTGAATTACTAGACCCAGTTTTACGAATTGATGCCCGAAAAGAAGAACGAAAGGGTGAACGTAGACCACCTACCACAGCTACAAGAACCGATCCATCACCCGTGAATACCCTGGGCACTGGACTTATGCAGATAGTGTCAAGGAGTTCCTCCCTTCTCACCTGGGTCCAGTGTTTGCCAGTGTCTTTGATCGCTGCCTTCTTGCGAACGCTCCTGGTCTTGAACAGTGCTGCTCGTAATGCTCGGAATCAGGAAGGGGGAAAGGGTCAGGAGCGGGTAATAGCACTGGGACAAAGGAAACAATACTGCGAGCTACGAACACACGTCTGAAGATACTCTGCAATAGGATTGAGACGCGCGGAGCCGTGGAAGGCGTGGTCTATAAATAGATCACGCTGCGTTCAGCGCATGGAGCGAGCAAGGGCTTCAGCTCTGGACGGCCATGTTGGAAGTAGTACGGAATGTAAGCCCCGTTGAGACAAGGACCAGGAGGTCCAAAAGGGGCGTGATCTGAAGTTCATGACAGCATGCCTCCTCCGAAGGCCTTTTCCTCCAGGTGTATTAGGTGCCCGGGTGTATTAGGTGAAATCTTCTGAGCAACCGAGGAGCCTTGATATTTGAAACAGGTTCCCAGGTCCTTTCGCTAGGAGGATATCCTTTCCACTCCACTAGGTATTGAAGATGGCCCTGCTTAGACACCTCATATTCCAGTTGGTTGTCAACCAGTAGAGGAGGAGGTCTACTGGATTTTCGAGGGGATTGGATGTAGGGCTTCAATAGGGACGTGTGAAAAATTGGATGAATTATTTTCCAGGAGTCAGGTAGCTTGATTCGATATAAAACAGGATTGATAATCTCCTTGATGGGAAATGGACCATAGTAGCGGGGAGCCAGCTTGTTTGGTCGCAAGTGTCAGGGTAGTAGTTTTGATGACAACCACACTCGGTCACCGACCGTATAGGAAGGACCTGGTCTTCTCTTGGAATCCGCATACCTCTTGGTCTGTAATCTGGCTATCTCTAAGTGTTCTTTAGCCTCCCGGTGAATGTTGATAAGAGTTTCGATCCAGGAGTCAACAGTAGGTACTGGTGTAGGGTAAGGAAGAACCGAGGGTAAAACCGATGGATGGAACCCCTGACTACAATAAAAAGGGCTAGTCTGTAGCGCTGAGTGTTCGGAGTTGTTGTAAGTGAATTCCGCAACGGGTATCAGGAGAGACCAGTCATCCTGGACCTTGGTGGCGAAACATCAGAGATATTGTTCCAGGGTCTGATTTGCACGTTCTGTGGCTCCGTTGGTTTGGGGGTGATATCCTGAAGAGAGGGCACATTGGATTCCTAGAACCCGACAGAGATGTTTCCAGAATTGTGAAATGTATTGGGGATCCCGGTCAGGTATGATCTTGTAAGGAAGCCCATGTAGTCGAAATATGTGTTCCAGAAATATTCCAGCTAGGGTAGTTTCATCAGTGACGTAAAATGGGCCATATGGGTAAACAAATCTATGGTGACCATGATGGTAGTATATCCTCGGGAAGGTGGTAACTCCACTATGAAGTCTGTACCAATGATTTCCCATGGTTTAGAGGGTAGAGTGGGCTGCAGAAGAAGACCCGCCGGTCTTTTGTTATCATGTTTATTTTGGGCACAGGTCATACAAGCCTGGATGTATTGCTGTACGTCAGACTTCATTTTAGGCCACCAGAACTGTCTCTGTATAAGACGGAGGGTGTTGGTGATACCTCGGTGCCCGGAATGGAGTGTGTCATGACAAAGGTTTATTATTTTCTGCTGTAACTTCCGTGTAGGAATGAACAGTGCATTGTCCTTGAATAAGTAGCCTTCCTTGGCTCTTAATTACCACTGGTTTCATCTTGAAATGTCCTTCTATATTTCCAAGGATTGGGTTTGCGATCGGACTTCTTCCAGGAGATTAACTGCTTGGGCTACGAAGATCGTGGGAGAAAACATTTTAGGATATGCCTTATCTTCAGTGGTCACGTAGTCAGGACGGCGAGACAAGGCGTCAGCGATCAGGTTCTGTGATCCAGGGACATGAGTAATGTGGAACTGATACTGGGCAAAAAAGTAGGCCCAACGTGCCTGACGACTGTTCCTGCACTCCAGTGACTGTAGAATCTGAAGGTTTCGTTGATCAGTTCGGACTTGGACAGGATGTCTGGCTCCCAGAAGTAGGTTTCGCCATTCAGTGAAGGCTTGGCGAATGGCTAACAGTTCCTTTTCCAGGACGGAGTAGTGTGTTTCACTCGGAGTTAAGGTTCTTGAAAGATAAGCAACGGGGTGTTCCAAGTCGTCCTCCATTTTCTGCTTCAACGCTGCTCCTATAGCGTAATTAGAGGCATCCGTTTCCACTAAAAAGGGTTGACTTGTATCGGGTTGAGCCAAAATAGGAGCTTGTGTAAACTCAGTCTTCAAACGCTGGAATACAGTTTCTTGTAATGTTGACCAGACAAAAGGGGTATCCTTCTTTAGCAAAGCCACTATAGGTTGTACAATCTCGGAAAAGGTGGCTATGAACTTTCGGTAGAAATTGGCTAGTCCTAGGAAGGATTGGATTTGTTTCACGGACGTGGGAGTAGGCCATGCGAGAATGGCCTTTACTTTTGAAGGATCCATGCCAATCCCCTCTGGACTAAGGATAAATCCCAGATAGTGCACAGAGGTAACGTGAAACAAACATTTTTCAGGTTTGACTAAGAGGTGATGTTCCCGGAGTCTTTGTAGAACTGCCTTTACATGTCCTTCATGCTTCAGAGGGTCCTTGTAAAAAATCAATATGTCGTCCAGATAGACAATGACGAAGAGAAACAACATGTCAGAGAACACCCTATCCATAAAACGTTGGATACTGCTGTGGCGTTGGCTAGTCCAAAGGGCATGACCAGGTACTCGTAGTGGCCAAAGGGTGTTCTAAAGGCGGTCTTCCACTCGTCTCCTTCCCGGATAGAGATCAAATGGTAGGCACCCCTGAGATCCAATTTGGTGAATATTACTGCACCTCTCACGGCTTCCAGGATATCCGATATCAAGGGTAGTGGGCATCGGTCCTTAAGAGTGCATTGATTTAGGCCACGATAATCGAGGCAAGGTCTAAGTTCCTGGGTGTCTTTCTGAGGAACAAAGAACAATGATGCGCCTGCTGGTGACTTTGAAGGTCTTATGGTACCGTTTTCAAGGTTTGTATCCAGATATTCTTTGAGGGCCTTTTTCTCAGGTTCGGAAAGGATAAACATCCTACCGAAAGGGATCACTGCCGAGGGTTCCGTTTCAATTGCGCAGTCTTCGGGTCTGTGTGGAGGTAAGGCCTGGACTATGGCAGTTGAAAAGACATCGGCGAATCCTTGGTAGGCCTCCAGAACCTGTATTATATTGGAAACCATGAGTGGAGTTTCTTGCTCCTTAGGTGGTTCCTCAGGGGGTGTTTAAGGAAGTTCCAGGGATAGACAATGAGACATACAAAACTCCGAGCCTAGCAATAGTGATCCTGCTGTCCAGTTGATATACGGATTGTGTTTTTGTAACCAGGGCATACCCAAAACCATGGGGTAGTGGGCAGACTTAATGATATCGAATCTGATTAGCTCTTGATGGTGGTTTATTGAGAGCTGAATTTCCTTGGTCTGTAGGCTTATGGGCCCTGAACTGAGGGGTCTTACATCGATGGCTTCCACAGGCTGCATGGTGCTTCGTGCCTCGTATGGGATTTGATGACTGACAACCCATTCCTGATCTATGAAGATTCCCATAGCTCCACAGTCAACCAAGGCCAGAATGGGTCAGATTTTACTCTTCGAGGATGAAAGAAATGCCTGGAGAACGACCAGTTTGTTTTGTCCAAGAGAGTTCAAGGATGGAATTGATGTGGAGCAAACATCTCTCGGCCGAATCTCTGCTCCATTTAAGATCGGGAGCTGGCATTTCCCGAACGCCGAGGAGGTGCCAGAGGACATTCCCTGACCAAATGTTTGTCTGAAGCACAATACATACACAAACCCGTATGAATCCTTCTCAAAAATTTTTGAGGTGATATGGGTCCACGAAAGGCTCCAATTTGCATGGGTTCTGGTTCTGAGGCTGGGCTTGGGTTTGCGGCTGTTCTGGCTGTGCTCTCAAAGGACGTCTTGGGTGGGTTTCCCCTGGATTTCTTCTTTTCAGCCTTCCTTTCCTGGATGCGAAAGTCTATTTGCAAGGCCAGGTCCATTAGTGCTTGGAATGAATTTGGTCGAGCCAGACTGGCCAGTTCATCCTTGATCTCATCGTTCAGGCCTCTCCTGAACAGGGTAAAACTAGCCTCAGAGGACCAGTCTGCTTCCTTAGCCAATTGTTTGAATCTGGTCACATAAGTGAGCATATCTTGGGAGCCCTGTTGAAAGTCCAGCAAGCGTTCTTGGCCAGTATAGACCTGCTCTGGATGGTCAAACATGCCTTTAAGGGCCTGTATGAACCCATCATAGTCATCTAGGAGGGCATCGCCGGAGTTAACAAGGGGTGTTGCCCAAGTTAAGGCGTTGCCGGAAAGGTGGGATATGATGAAACCCACCTTAGCCCTAGGAGTCGAGAAATAATAAGGCTTAAAGGTAAAGTGGACCAGGCATGAATCCAGGAATCCGCGAAGTGTTTTTGCCGAACCATCATACTTGTCAACAATACCGCCCAACAGGGCACCCTCCTTTGTAGCAGAATCCCGGGATAAGACCAATTGTTTGAGCGCGGCGTTTTCCACCTTAAGATTTTGGACCTCGGTTGATAATTCTTGCATGCGTCGCATTAAGTCCTGCACGGCGGCTTCCATCTCGTTTTTAGGTACGATCGGGTGGCGTCTCAAACTGTCAATAAGTTCCCCCCTTCTCACCTGGGTCCGGTGTTTGCCGGTGTCTCCGATCGCTGCCTTATTGCGAACGCTCCTGGTCTTGAACAGTGCTGCTCGAGTCTCGTCTGGTTCCAGGTTGTGTTTAGTTCCGGGAACGCAGAGTCCAGGAATCCGGGAATCTGGGAAAAGCTATTAATGCTCGGAATCAGGAAGGGGGAAAGAGTCAGGAGCGGGTAATAGCACTGGGACAAAGGAAACAATACCGCGAGCTACAAACACACGTCTGAGGCTACTCTGCAATAGCATTGAGATGCGTGGAGCCGCGGAAGGCGTGGTCTATAAATAGATCACGCCGCGTTCAGCGCATGGAGCGAGCAAGGGCTTCAGCTCTGGACAGCCATGTTGGAAGTAGTACGGAATGTAAGCCCCGTTGAGACAAGGACCAGGAGGTCCAAAAGGAGCGTGATCTGAAGTTCATGACAGATAGGAGCCATCCGCGGTCCTTTATCAAGTGCAGAAAGAGAGAATAGGTGCAAGTCAAATCTTTGTATGTACTGTGGTTCTGCTGAACATTTTCTGCAAAATTGTCCTAAAAGACCAATCCGTAAGCAGGGAAATGCCAAAACTCGGCCGTAGATGGAGTCCCTCTCCTGAGTTCTTGTCCTTTGGACTCCCCAATCTTGCCCACCTTATGCTTGGAATTTCTACCGATTCTGATTTTGTTACCTGAAGAAAACTCCCTACAAACCTGTGCTGTCATTGATTCTGGTGCTACTGGTAATTATACGGATGTCCAGTATGCCCCAATTGCAATGTTTCCCATTGTCCCAAAAGAACGACCAGAGATTGTCAATGCGGTCGATGGTTCGGCTCTTGTTTCAGGCCTGGTCACAGAACAAACTGTATCTGTCCTGATGTCCACTGAAGCCGGTCATCGTAAAAACATGTCCTTTGATTTGATTGCAGCCCCACAGTATCGGGTGATATTCCGGTTGCCTTGGTTAAGGACCCATAATCCACATATTGACTAAGGTACAAATGAAGTGGATTTTACCTCCAATACTGTAGCTCGCATTGTTTTGTCTCTAATGTTGAAATGTCGCATTCCCCTTGTAGGGCTATCTTGGACACTGTTTCATCTATTGGAGCAGTTTTTCATACAATGGATACAACATTTCCCGAGGTACATCAGTCATTTTCTTACGTCTCCATAGAACTGATCCCAAGTTCCAAAATACCTAGTGGTCAGGTTTATTCGCTTACCCTCAAAGAAAACAAAAAATATATTGAAAAAGGCCCTAGCCAATGGGTTAATTTGCCCGTTGAACTCACTGGTTGCCTCTCCATTGTTCTTTGTACCAAATAAAAAGGGCAACTTAAGGGCTTGTATGGATTATAGAGCCCTTAATGTTGTCACCATCAAAAATCAATATCCCTTACCACTCAATTCCGTCCTATTGGATCAGTTAGGCTCTATAGTGCTATTCACCGAATTGGACCTCAGAGGGGCCTATAACCTGGTTTGCATCCGTGACAGTGATCAGTGGAAAGCCACACAATGGATTGTTTGTCTGTAATGCTCCGGCAACCTTTCAATTCTTTATGAATGACATTTTCCAGGATATGATAGACCACTATGTGGTGGTATTTCTGGATGATAATTTGATTTATTCAGCTTCTTACGATCTGCATCTGGTACATGTCAGATCTGTTTTACAAAGGTTGAGGGAGAATTATATTTTTGCGAAACCCGAAAAATGTGTTTTCAATTCCACTGAGGTTGCATTTTTGGGCTATGACATAATGAACCAGGGAATCAAAATGAACCAGTCCAAAATTAAAGCCGTATTGGACTGGGAGGTTCTGACTACTGTGAAGGCTCTGCAAACCTTTCTTGGTTTCGCCAACTTTTACAGAAGATTCATACACTCCTTCTCTGCTATAGTCTCGCCACTGACCGGATGTACTAGTATCAAACTGCATTTTCAGTGGAATCCAGCCGCCAAAGAGGCATTCGATGCTCTGAAATTGCCATTTACCACGGCTCCAGTGTTGCAGCACCCAGACCCTCAATAGCCTTTTATTGTTGAGACTGACGCCTCAAGCATACTGGTTGGTGCTGTTTTGTCTCAACGGTGCCCTGGTACTGGTACCATCCATCCTGTTGCATTCTATTCCCGCAAGCTCTCCCCTCCCGAAAGAAACTACACTATGGGCTTCATTATGAGTGTGCCGGTCCGGAAAGAACAGTGCAGGTAAAACTAACAGCACTGTTGTTTCCAGGACCGGCACACTACGACTCAGCGGGCGGGTGCTGCCCTGCCCCCGCCAGGGTCAGACCTGGCAGGCAGAACGGCACCCACCCGCAGAGTTTCACAGAAGCACTGGCACCTTTGTTAATGGTGCCGGTGCTTCCGTGTTCCCCATTCCCATGGAGTCCTGTTGGACTCCATGGGAATGGGGAATTACAAAATTACCGTCGCCTGACTTACAGGCCACCGGACTCGGAATAGCCCGGTGGCCCCGGGAAGTCAGGTGCCGGTAATTCATTACGGGTCCGGTGGCAACCTGCCTGTTTTACCGGCACGGTTACCGCCAGACCCGTAATGAGGCCCTATGAATTATTGGCTATCAAGGATGCCTTTGCAGAGTAGAGACACCATTTACTGGCTGCCTGTCATGTGGTCACAGTCTATACCGACCACCGTAACCTACTGGCTCTTAAATCTGTCAAGTGTGCCACAGCACGACCGGCATGTTGGCATTCCTTTTTGTTCTTATTTGATTTTGTCATCTCTTTGTGGTCTTTTTTCACTTGTTCCTGCGATAGAGTTTCATAAAAAAGAAAGTTGTCCCGGTAGTCACTTATGTTGCTGAAAACTTACTGTTAGCATCTAATGTTGACTGGGTTCAGCTTGAGGGTATCTTTTGGCGAGAAGTGCTAAAACTCCCTATGGGAGTTCCAGAATCTGTAATCAGGTACGAGCTGGGGCAACTGTTGATTTTATGTTTCTGTTATATGGAAAAACTTGATTTTATTAGCTAAAATTGTATCCGGTGAGGAATCTACAATTTGGTGGCAGCTAAAACAGATTATGGACAAAAAAATCACCACACCATTTAACAAATGGTGAATATATGGCTTGATATGTTATAACCCTGTTAGTCCCAAATATGAGGCTACTGCAAAAAAATGAAGACATCCCAGTCATGAACAAATATATAACAACAGTTTATTATCTTCACTTAAGCGGACCCAAATTCATCAATGCATGTGTACAGGCATAGAGAAGGTAAGCGAAGGCATGGGGGAGTGAGCGTGCTTTATACAAACATAACAACATGGTGTATTCGTTCTAGTCCATCATGTGATGATTTGTCATGACCTGTGAACGTGGGTATTTTGCTATGGCAACACATGTTGCAGCGCTCTGCGTCATCCCTCAGACAATTTCCCCTCTGGAAACAGAGATGAGTGGGGAGTAGGAGTATATCTTGTTCCTAACACAAGGTAACAAACCTCGTGATTCATTATCTATATTGTTCTTTCAACTAAAAGGTCACTCTGCATTTCGACTCAGTAGCTCAGGATTTTAGGAATGCACATGGCATGAATTGTGCTTCTTTTAACCATCTAGACGCACATTCATAATTAGCCACAGAAAGTCAAAGAGTCAGGAAGGCACCTAATTTACAGATTAGCTAACTTCATTCCAGTTCTTCAAGGCTCTAAGTTAAAGACAAAGGGCCTCATTACGACCCTGGCGCTAAGGGGTCTGCGCCAGCGTTAGCTGCGCGGACCCCTTACCGCCAACTACGAGTTCCTGGAGCGCCATGGTCATTTTTCCGCCCGCTTTTTGCGGGCGGAAAAATCCATGGCGCTCTGGGACCTTGGTGTTAATTACGCCACCGTATTTTACGGTGGCGTAATTAACTCCTTCCCCACTCCCATTGAGCCCTATGGGGCCGAAATGGGAATGGGGAAGGGTAAATGGGTCAATGGGGACTTACCGCCCCGCCGACCTCGGAATGGGGCGGTAAGTCCGCCATCCGCCATGGCGTAAAGGGACTTTGCGCCATGGCCGGAAAGTCCGTCGATGGCGGAAAAAATCCGCCAGGGTCGTAATGAGGGCCAAAGAATGTACTCTGCAGATTTAGCATTCCTGTGCAGGGGCATGTTTGAAAAGCTTTCGGAGTGGTGACTTTGTGAATCTTTACCACGTTAGGAATGAAAACCCGGTAAAGTGAGCAAAACGACCAAGATGGAGTTCGGAAGGAGCAATTGCGTGATTCAATGTGTATTTGTATGTGCTTAGGCCAACATAAAATAATACAGAATGGATGTACTAATTGATGTGTGATTTTCCACAGAAATCACATAAAAAACTCTGGGAGTTGGATTGGATTTGTACTATGCAAGAGGTGTGCAAATATCAGTAGTAGTACTCAGGGATTTTGTTGGATGTGAGGCCCCTTGGATTGCTGCCTCATTATTTATCTAAATTCACAAGTTAATTTTGGCGTACTCAATTCTTATGTTTACGAATTAATTTTTTCCCTACCAAAGAGATTTTTGGAGCTAGGGAGAAAATCCAAAGAGAATTGAGAATGTGTGAGCATTGCCAAGAAAAGGAAGCATTGAGGCAATTTACCATCAACTGTTAGAATGCCAAGCCCTAACTGCTCGACGCTTATTATATTTTGGAAATCTTCTGCAGGATTTTAAGAATCTATCGAGTAGTTTAATATGGCTTCAGACCTTAATTTCAAGGTCAAATGGATAGCGATTTGCTGCATTGTGCTTTTTAAAGGAATTGTTTCCTTGAGGGTGTTAACTGTGTTTGCTGCTGACTAATGGCCACATACTAATTCTTTCACTGTATGCTTTATTTTAATGATTTGTCTGAAAATGTGATAATGTGTGCTTTGCTGTTCATCATTGTTTTATCATTTATGGGCGAAAATGTTTTTAATTTGTCAAAAAGCATTTTCATGTGTTTTTATGTATGTTGAGAACCGTTTGAAGATTTGATATCTACCCCGCGGTACTCTTTTTGTATTTTTTTTCCTTTTCTTCTTTTGTTGCATAATGTACTTTGTAATGGTGCCAGTGACAAAGAATCATCTTTTGTACTTACGTCTGTTGAAAAGTTCTTTGTGGTTGAACTAATTAACTAATAAAAAAATAATAATAATAATAAATTTATTGGAAAGATTTCCCAATACTCGTGTTGTACCAAGACCCCAACATAGGATGGGAAATGTTGGCCACAGTGTACGCATTGTGTACTGCCTAACATCTAACAGACTCATCCCCATCCCTTATTGACATAGAACAAGCAGCCTACCTGCTGGGAGGTCTTCGGGTTTCCAAAATTCCTCCCTCCTACCGTTTTCACAACAAACATAGCATAGCTCTCTGCCTATGTCCCATACAGAATCCTTACATCTATCTCTCTGTGCTTTCTCTAGCAGCCGGGCCTTCACAGGCCTCATAACAGGCCTCGTAGGCGGGGGCATGTCAGTATGCCTGACATATAACTAATTACCTCAGTCCTCCTGGTCCCCACCACCAAATGTGAAACCATCAAGGTTCTCCATGGAAACAAACAATGGCCGCCTATTTCTCATTCTCCCCATTGCTTCTCTCACAAACATACTTTTTTGTTTTTTTTTATTTTATTGAGCATTTGTGAGGCGCCTATGCAACAGAATTGTGTTTCCAGGCGTCATATGCCCTTAGTCTAATATTTAATTAGAAATGCCCTCAGAGCATATTTAATAACGTTCCTTTTTACAATCTGAACGAATTCTTTGCTTGTCTTGGTTGTTAAATTGCATTAAAATGACAAGACAAAGGATTTGGCTGGAGCCGAATAGCAAGTAGTTATTTAGTTGGAGCCGAATAGCAGTTTTTCTGCCGGAATTTAACTGAGTACTTACTCTAAGCCGAAAGTCGGTATGCTCCTAGTAAACAGTCTATATGTTTTGTAATGTAAATATTATCTATTGCTCGTTTCAATATCTTGACTTCAGAATAAGTACCAGTTTAAGAAGAAACGTGTGCACCAGATTTTAATCTTATTTTGGTCTGACCGAGGAACCTAGCTGTATTCCATCTTTATTTCAGACATTGTATTAGGATACAAGTCTTTTAATTATACTGGGCAATTGCTTCATTTCGGTTTCAGGACACCATTGTGGAAAAGCAATTAGACTATTTTTCTCCTATTTCAGAATTCCATGAAAGTGATGTTTAAATGCCTTTGGAAAAACTGTGGGAAAGTTCTGAGCTCTGCAGCAGGGATCCAGAAACATATCCGCACAATTCACCTTGGGTAAGTCATTGATCTAATCTTAAACTGCCAATTTGTTCTGATAGCCTGCTGATTATCTGGCTCAAAATAGAATAAACTCTCTCTCATTCCGTGGCGAAACATGCATTATAGTAACATGAAAGATTTCCTAAAAATAAATAAAACAAAGGCCAGGCAGTGCAAATGTTGACATGCATACTCACATAGCAGGGCAACATTTGCGTCTGGGTTAATCTAGTTAGGCTTTCCACCAATGTGTGTGATCTACGGAAAAGCACTATTTCCCTGTTCCACAGATCCTTAGTCTAGCACAAAATCAGACCCCAAAGAGAGAGACTCAACTCAGTGCAAGTCTTTGACTGTTAGGAGTAACTGGGACACGGACACCAATAAGGAGAGGCTACACCACACAGAGGAGCAACTGTACCTATTTGTATTCCCTCCTTGCTCCTCCCCTTCTGTTTCCTTCTCTTCCTCCTCCCTCCTGATTGTTATGTACTGGCCCTGCGGTCACCCAGCTGACATCCAGTGACAGGGAGCACCCTGTTAGACCGTGATCACACGGGCGCTTCAATGGCCTTGGGGCACCCAGGCCATTACCAAAGACGGCGACTGAGTTGCCCAGCATGGGCACTGGCACCTATAATCAGAGTTGCCTTGCAGGGGCTGTGCAGGCACATAGATGCAGCAGCAGGCCTTATGCCTGCCACGCAGCGCCAGCATCACACAGCAGGAAAAGATAAACATCAGGCAGGAGTCAGTTACCATCGACTGACGAGCCGGAAATGGCTCACTCCTTTTATTCTTTAAGTCATATTGCCACCGACATGTGAACTTAGCACTAGCCCTGGGAAGGGACTCGTTCCCTCAGAAGGGGTGGCACATCACACTCCTCATTTTCCATAACGAACAAACAAACGGCAAACACCACTGGACATCAAATCAATTAACAGTCACAAACAGTAAGACTTTGAATCTGGGTGAAAATAATAGTCATGTACACTGGAGCTCAGGTTAGGACAATCACTCCCTCCGAGTTTACTTTGGTAGTTTCAACCATAACACACATACTAAGTATTGGTACGCATTTAGGGTGACAGTCAGGGTTGGTGGATGCTGGTGACACGTTGGAAATTCCACATTACAAAAGATCCTCTATTCAACTGGGTGAGTGCAATTTAGCGCACTGAATGACACCATTGTTTTCTCCTGGCATCATTTCAAACATGCCCACAATATGTAGGAGCACAGCTTCACACATTTTAGCTGGGGCCAAGTTAAGCATGTCCATTGTCTGCAGGCTCCCAGCATTTCTATGGATGGCTTCTGAGTCCATTTTGAGCACTTGCTGGGCTTTAGGAGACCAGCCCAACACACAATGGTATTGGTTCAGGACAGTTCAGTCCACAAGTGGGGGCCAGCAAAGGTGCACCTGAGGGCCTCAGGGGCCACAATGACCTGGCCCATGAATGGTGGGGGGGGGGCAGGCAGTGGGTGGGTACTGGTGGCGGGTGACAGGCCACTTCGTCACTTCCCCTTCCACGCATGGGCTTCTGGGCGGACACTGCTGATGGCAGGGGGGGGCACAAGTACTTGCAAGATCTGCAGCCCTTTTCGTCTCTTTCCCTTCTCCTTTCCTTTTTTTTT
This sequence comes from Ambystoma mexicanum, assembly GCF_040938575.1. Taxonomy (NCBI): domain Eukaryota; kingdom Metazoa; phylum Chordata; class Amphibia; order Caudata; family Ambystomatidae; genus Ambystoma; species Ambystoma mexicanum. The sequence goes on along the minus strand of NC_090933.1, from coordinate 779,837,937 downwards.
TTTCTTTGCAGTCACTGCGACCTGGCCCTGAGATGGCACCAGGACGGCAGGTTCACACTGGTGTGAGGCCTGCTACTGTGTGGTGGGCATGGGCAGCCACGCACTTTCTTTAATGCGCACAGTATTGCTCCTAGCTGGAGCCTGCAGCCAGCACCCCCTTCATTTTCTGATGTGACAGCCCCATACTGGAGCACGGGAGCACGACAAAGTGTGTTCCTTTATTCTTTTAAAGTTCCCCACGCTTCCAAAATACCGCCCGCTGCCCGGGGAATTTCAGAGAACCATTTCCTCTTGCCCCACCATGGAGGGCTGTGCCGGCACAAAGCGCTTTACTTTTTTTTTTTTCATTTGCACTCTCCACCAGTTGGGTCCAGAATCTTTAGAGGGCCATCATCATTTTATTAGCCTTGCGCCGACATTGTTGTGGGCGAGCCCGTGCCTCGGGCCGCCCCGTACTAGCACACACGCACGCACATTCATACAAGAAGACACGGGACATGCGTGTGTGTCTTCCGGAGTCCCGGCGGCAACTGCCGCACGGACGTTCTTTATTCCGAACGCGCATGCGCGACACAGAGCGAGGCTCGCGCATTCGTTGTTCGTGATTGCAACGTCACATCCCTTTTTTTCTTTAATCAAAACAACATAACCATTGCCAATGCAAAACAGTGTAAACTGTGAATACAGAACATGTGACCCAACATGGGTTGTAGAACTGCTGTAACCTCGGCTCAATCTCCAGAGTCCAGGACGTAGTCCTTGAGGCGAGCAGGCAGTCTTCGCTCTCGTCGTGCGGGGTACCGCGGGGTACTTGAGGGAACTACGCTGGGACCCTCTGCTAGCGGAACCGCATCCCGCACTGCGTCCTCCACTGGATTCTCTTGGACGGTTTCGGAGGAGGTGCCTTCGCCAGGATCAATCGCATCAGTTGAAGTGTCCACCTTCTTAAAGAAGGACCTATTGCGAGTAACAGTCCCTCGTGCACATGCCGCCGTGACCATTGTTTCCTTCACGTGCGTGACTGTCCACGCGTGAGGTTCATAGGGAAGGGACAGTTTGCCTTCCGGTCGGCGGTTCCGTACTAGCGCAGAATCGCCTACGGCTACTTCCTTGTCTTTTAGACCCCTTCTTTCGCTCTCCCTCTGGTTGCGTGCTGCTCGCTCTTCCCTTACTTTTTCATTGTCAATGACCCCAGGTCCCCGGCCTTCTATTTCGGGTATCATTCCGTGGGGGCAGCGCCCGAAAAGCGCTTCAGCGGGGGCAACACCAGTTGACTGGTGAGGCGTGGTCCTATACTCTCTCAGGAACTCCACTAGCTTCTTCTGTAGGTCCTCCGCCCAACTTTCAGATATCCTCAGCACCTTGTTCAAAGTGCGCATGAGCCTCTCGGCTTCCCCATTTGCACAAGGCCACAAAGGTGACACCCTCCTGTGCTGGATGCCCCTCTCTGTTAGGTACTGAGCGAATTGGCTGCCCGTAAATGGAGGGCCATTGTCCGAGCATAGTAGTTCAGGGAAGCCATGTGTTGCGAACATTCTGTCCAGGGCACTAGTGGTGTACACAGTAGCCGTGCCTTCCACTACCTCCACCTCGGGATATCTGGACCGTTGGTCTACCACCGCCAAAAAATACATGCCTTGCCCCGTCGATCCAAAATCCACATGGACAGTTCCCCAGGGCTTTTCGCTCCGTTCCATCGAGCTAATAGGTGGAGCTCTCTCCCCCGGACTCGCTACTTGGCATGGTAAGCACCTTCTCACAAAGAGCTCAACCATTCCCTCTAGGCCGGGGAACCAAACCTTGGGTCGGAGTCTCGCTTTGGTCTTGGCGACCCCTTGATGTCCTATGTAGGCTAGTTCCATTACACGAGTTCTCAGTACCTGTGGGATCACAATTTGCCTCCCTCTCAGCAGTAGTCCGTCGTCTAAAATGGACAGTTCGTCCCTCACCCTCCAAAGTGCCTGAAGGTCTCTTTGGGCATCTGCCTGCCACCTAGAGTTGTTCTGAAGCACCTCTCTCCAATCACCGCTTCTTACCGCCGTTCTAATAATGTGAAACACTTCATCCTTGGACGATTCTGTCGCTATGGTGAGCCTGGACAGTGCCACCGGCAAAGCACCCTCCACCACGTGACACAGCAGCCCTTGACAGTCAGATGCCTCGTTGGTCTGTTCCGCCTTCTCATGGTTTGGGTGGCGAGACATATAGTCCGCCGGATTATTGGTCTCCGGTCTGTACACAAGCTTGACCCCATATTCCATAAGAGCCAACATCCATCGTTCTATTCTGGGTGGTGGCTTTGATGACACTCCCGCCAGGATGGGCAGCAGGGGCTTGTGATCAGTCACGACCAAGACAGGCTTGCCCAAGATGTATAGACGAAAATGACGACAGCCCCAAAGAATCGCCAAGGCCTCTCTTTCTATTTGCGAATATTGCCTTTCCGTGGACGTGAGCGCTTTGCTCGCGTAAGCGATGGGTCGCATATCCCCTCTGTTGTCCGATTGCATCAGGACCGCCCCAACACCCACCGGGCTGGCGTCAACAACAATCTCGGACTCTGCGGTGGGGTCTAAGTACGCCATGGTATCTCCATCCGACAGGGCATTTTTGATGACCTGAAAGGCCTCCTGCTCCTTCCTGTCCCACACCCACACAGCGTCATTCTTAGCGCCCTGAGGGGTTCCGACAAGGAAGCCAGACCCCTAATAAAACGCCCACAGAAGTTGACCATCCCCAAGAAGCTCCTTACCTCCGTGGGGGACTGGGGTGCTGCGGCCTCACGGATGTCCTTTACCTTTGCAGGATCGGGTGACACGCCGCTGGCATGAAAGATAAAACCAAAGAAACAAATTTTGTCCTTGAAAAACTCACACTTTTCACGGTGGAGGGTAAGACCCAACTCCTCCAGTCTCTTCAGGGTGAGCTCTAATCTTCTCATGTGTTCTGCCTCAGATTCGGCAAAGACCAAGATGTCATCGCTCATATTTAATACACCTTTCAGTCCTGCTAGCGCCCCCCTGATTGTATTTTGGAAAACATCTGCAGCAGATGAAATGCAGAAGCTCAGGCGCTTAAACTGATAGAGGCCATCATGTATCGTAAAAGTTGTGATATAACGTGAATCTGGGTGGAGCTCAAGCTGATGGTAGCCCGGCCTCAGATCCAACTTCGAGAACACTCTCACCCCTTGCAGCTCTCCTATAATGTCATCCAGAGTGGGTGTTATATGTCTCTCCCTTTTGATAGCCGCATTCGGGAGGCGCATATCAACACAAATGCGCACCGCTCCCGGCTGTTTTGGCTTGGGGGCCACAACTATGGGCGAGACCCAGGACGTCGGACCTTCCACCCTTTCAATGATGTCCATTTGGATCAGTGAACAGAGTTCTTCCTCCACCTGATCCCGGAGATGAAACGGGATCCGTCGATGTTTGAGAGCCGTAGGCCTGATGGTACCATCAATGTGCAGACGAACAGGAGGCGCTTTTAACTTTCCCACTCCTTTAAAAATGCCCGAGAATCTGGCCAACAACTGCTCAATATCTACTTGATAAATTTCAAACGCAAAATGTACAAGGTCCAATGCCTCTGACGCTGCACAACTGAGCAGGGAGTGGGGACTAACGTCAGTGACGAAAAACCGGGCTTTTATGGTCTTGTCGCCCCTGGACTCAGGCGCCACGAACACGCCCTGAATGGGGAGTGGTGTGTCTCCGCCAAAAGTGAAAATCTTCGCCTTGGATGTGTCCAATGAAGGTGGCCCCGGGATTGACTGATAGTGATCGGCGGCAAGCAAGCACACCGAGGCTCCCGTGTCTATCAGCACTTGTGTCGGCACCCCTTGAATGTCCACGACACACTTGGGCTGCCTCTTTTTCTTTGCCCCTGTCGCTATGTTCGAAATAAAGAACACCTCATCTTCCTCCTCTTCTTCCTCGGCGATGTTTAGCTTTTGCACATCCTGTTCCAATGTCGCAATGCTCCTTTGCCTCCTTGAACCGGCGCCCATCAACCTGGCCGGTCCCCTTTGTATAGCGATTGGTGCTGGAGCACGACACATTCGGGCATAGTGTCCTGGACCGTTGCACCTGCCACAGGATCTCGATTTGGCGGGACAGTCCTCAGAGTGTGGTAAATCATACCCGCTATATTGACATATCGACGCAGCCCCTTGCGTTGGACCCACTTCCTGGCGTTTCTGGCTCCACCTCGCCTTCGACAACGACTGCTTCCCGATAGCAAAGGCCTCTTCTGACCTGCCGGGACGCACCGCTGCGTCCATTTTGGCACCCCTTGATTCAGCCAGTTCATACATTCTCCCACTGTCCAGGATCTGTACAAGAGTCCAGCCCGGCTCCCTCAACACCTGTCTGCGGAGCTTGCCCGAGCTGCAACCCTGGATCACTTGATTTCTGATCATGGCCTCATCGTTGTCCCATCTACAGGTCATGGCCATTTGTCGTAGGCGCGCGCAGAATTGGTCAAATGACTCCTCTTCCCGCTGTTTTTCACCACAGAAAAGGAATCTCTCGTAGTCTACATTGGACAATGGAATGAAATGATTCTTTAAGGCAGTTATGACTGCGTCATAGGTTACCACTTGCAGGTCAAGAGATTCATAAATGCGCAGGACGTCCATACCAGCATATAGCAGAGTCTCCCTTTTTGCGTCGCCGTTGGTTTCTCCCGTCGCAGTAAAGCACATGTCCAATTTTTTTATCCACAACAACCATTTTGGGTCCAACTTTGAGGGGGGACCCTATGTGTCAAATTCTTGCATGGGTAACAAAGACCCCTGTTGTCTCCACACTACCACCTGTGCTGCCTCTGCTTCTCCTTCACTTTCCGCCATGTTTGCAGGTCGCACAGGCACCTCCTACCGGGGTCAGAGGCCGCAAACCTGTCTTGGACAGACAACTAGACGTACCTCAACCCACTGCGCCGTGAGGAGTAACGTAGCCGTAGGACCTTCCGGTTGTTGGGTGTTCCTCTATGCTTCTGTGTCCATCTTGTCACCACTCGTGCCGTGGTCACTGATTAAAGTGCAGTCCTCTTGGATGCTGAAGACTGTCAGGGTTCAAAAAATTGGGATGGTGCTGTTCCTTTAAAAATGTGGGCAGCGCACAAGCACCTTTCCAGGCCGCTACTGCCACACACTTTTCATGGAAACACATCCGCTTTGTTCGCGTTGGATTCAGGGAACGCAACGGTGTAACATTGCAACGGTTGACACGTAGCGTTGTGTCAACGAAACGCTCCGTTCGCGTCCCGCCTCATCGCCAGATGTTGTGGGCGAGCCCGTGCCTCGGGCCGCCCCGTACTAGCACACACACACACGCACATTCATACAAGAAGACACGGGACATGCGTGTGTGTCTTCCGGAGTCCCGGCGGCAACTGCGGCACGGATGTTCTTTATTCCGAACGCGCATGCGCGACACATAGCGAGGCTTGCGCATGCGTCGTTCGTGATTGCGACGTCACAGACATGGAGCACTCTGTCCCCTTTATGGTTGAATATCAAACTCTGGGACATGCAAGCAGAGGCACCCCCAAGCTGTGGGTCTCCACGTGCACAGCTCCAACACCGCAGCTCTTTCTTTGTCACAGCCACTACACACAACGCAGCACCGCAGATGGGCCAGGGATCTGGAGGGGCCCTGTTTATATTACCACTGCAGCGCTTCTTCATTTCATGGCACGGCCCGGGATGTCCCATTTCTTTTTCCTTCCGACAGCTCCGACACAGAGCGTTGCCATCCCGCTGCACCCACACGGAGCGCTGAACTGCCATCACTGCCGCAAGCCAGGGAACTCTTAGGGGCCGATTCATGGAATTATGTGCGCCGAAAAACATGCTTTGTGCGCCATTCTGCCCGCAAATCCCTGTTTCACAAATGGGGATTAGCGAGCAGAATGGCACACAAAACCCATTTTTTGGCACACATAATTCCATGATGGGCCTACCGGCACTGCGCTCTCTTTCCACATGCGGCAGAAGCCACCGAGCCTCCCCGAAACCTCCTTCCCATCGAGACTCTGATCACAGAGCACACCCGACTTGTTGGTAGCTGCAGGGCACTGTGGGCTGCCGTGTGGCCATATCAACACCACGGGGCTCAGACCCCTCGTCACCATTGTCATGTCCTGTCCCTGCAGTCATGCAGGCCAGGCAGACCAATGCTGGGAGCACCCAGCCGACATCCAGTGACAGGGAGCACCCTGTCAGCTCGTGATCACACAGGTGCTTCAAAGCCTGGGGGCACCCAGGTCATCACCAAAGATGGCGCCGGATTAGCCCAGCAGGGGCACTGGCACCTAGATGCAGAGTTGCCCGGCAGGGGCTCTGCAGGCACATAGATGCAGAGTTGCCCAGCGGGGGCTCTGCTGACATGGGGGGGCATCATGGACAGCCTTGCCCAGCAGGGGCACTGTCAGGGTGGAGGGCGCTGCAGCAGCAGGCCCTCTGCCTGCCACGCAGCGCCAGCATTGCACAGCAGGAAAGGACTCACATCAGGCAGGAGTCAGTTAGCATCGACTAATGAGCCGGAAACGGCTTGTCCCATTTATTCTTTAAGTCACATGGCCACTGACATTTGACCTTAGCACGAGCCCTGGGAGGGACTCGTTCCCTCAGAAGGGGTGGCACACTACAATGATGACTCCCGTCCGTGTTCACATTCCTTAAAGGACCAGCACGGGTGGTTTCCATCAAAACATCACCCCCTCACAGATCTCATTTAAAGCCCTCATTGCTCTTCGACTAGGTTTGCTGGTTTGTTCACTTCCTGGTTCAGTCGACCCATGTCTGGGTGACACTTTACTTCCTTCAGTACTGGGTCAACCAAACTCATCAAATCTTCGCTTGATTTGCCTTCCTTTGGGGTACGTTGCATCTCTTCCTTCTCCCCTGGTGGGGTAGATAGAAATACTACAGGTCTGGAACTCCATCACCCTGCCTGCACTTTACTTCCTCCGACCAGCTCATCTGCCCATGCTGGCAGCAGGGATGGGGTGTAAGCTATGAAAATAGATCTGCAGCTGTTCTTTTCAGTGACTAAGAGGATCACTGCCTGCCACCCGTGGCTCGAGTAGAGGGACCCCATTGCTTGTTCTGAACTTTGCCTCTTCTTTTTCCAGCTGCAGGTGGGAAGTGCAGAATAAAATGTAGCATCCTCAGGTGGCATTCTGTATGCCTTATTTGAAAGATATTTCTTTATCTAAAGCCTGCAGTTTAGGCTTGTTTCTGGCAATTGGACTTCTGTCTGTTTCTCTCCTCGCCTTTCATTAGTTTCCTCGCCCCCTGTTTTATGTGCACAGGGGTGGACTGGCCTATAGGGAACTCTGGAGATTTCCCGGTGGGCCTCACAAGTGTAGCATCAAGGGCCTGCTACGTAATATTCAGTTTTGGCATTGAAGACCCCCGTAAAAAACAGGTCATTGGACTTAAATACTAGAAATGTTGTGCCCTAGTGAGTTGTTAGGTTAAAATGACAGGTATCTTGCATTCCCCTACTTTGAATGCAATTGGCAGGTGTGCAAAGGGTTTTTTACGCACCTGAGATCATAAGTTTCCGACTATGCAGCTAAGCAGAGTTGTACATCTTCACAGGTTTTTACAATTATGGCATGTCACTTCCAAAGGATCAAAAGACAACTCAAGACTCAAAAATAGGATTCAATCAGGTTTATTTTACCACACAAACTGACCTAGTGTTTGGGGTGTATGTGTAATGGAATGTAGGGTGTTCAAACAAATCAAAATGGGAGCAGTAGCAGCTTGGCTGCTATTGCTCACTGTGGAGTAAGTGAGGGATGAACTGATGGTACATCAGTCCTTACATCACTTCCTTGGGGCTCAGTATGCTGGCAGTCAAAACAAAAGTCCCTTTCACTCTGCAGGGTTTTAAGGGTCTGCTGCACTTCTTTCCTGGCGTAGTTAGTTATATCCCCTGTTTTCCTTGTAGTCAGGATGCTGAGTTGTCTGGTTGGTCTTCCCACCTGCCGAATCTGAGCGGTCCATGCTTCCTTTCAGTGATTCTACACCTGGGTCAGACTTTGCCAGATCTCACTGGGTGCAGGGAACTTCAGATGTCAGCCCAAACTCCTGTCACAGTTTTTACTGACACCACAAGGTTAGGTCCCCTTTTTGCAAGACCTCTATAACGCCCTCTTCTACTTCCTAGTCTGGGCCACTGTATTTCTTACCGCTTCTCTCCTCCTCAGTACCCTGCAATGATTAGGCCCTCTTCACCTACCCTCTTAGCTTATATTCTTCTCCCCTGGATCATTGTTTTCTTTCATCCTTCTGTACTCTCTCCTTCTCTTTTTGCTCCTCACTTGGATTTACTCCCCTCTGTTTCTCCTCCTCCATCCTGATGTATTTTCACTGTCCATCTCCTCCATTATCTACTCCCGTCTACGGTTCTTTCCACTCTCTACTCAGTTCTTCTCCACCTCAACTTTCAATTCCCCTCCCAGGATCTTTCCACTGTCGTTTGGCTCTGTACGCTTCCACTATCTACTCCTCTCCACGTGTCATTCAGCATTTCACTAATTTCTCCACCTTTTCCAATTTCTATTCCCATCGACAGATTTTTCTACTCTCCACTTTGCTTCTTTTTCCTTCCTTACCCCTGTCTATACCTCTATTCAGTAACGTTCTTCACGCTTCTCCTGCTTGCTCCCTTCTCCTCTCCTCACTTGCCCTTCCTCTCTGCTCCATATCGCCACAGCTTTCTTCCTTCCATCACAGACACCCGGCATTGACTGTAGGGTGCTTGTGCAGCTGCTGGGACCCACCGCCCCGGAGCTGCGTGCCCTGAGCTGCCATCAGCTATTTCGCTACCTAGGCTCTGCATTGGGATTGGTTGACAGATTTTCAATAGTTCTTCACAGTTGTGTTGAGTTACTACGTGCCTCTTTATGGTGCTCTGCAGACTCAGTCCTTTAGAGCGTGGTCCGGTCCATCTCTTGGATTTTATACTGGTCCACCATGAGACTACCCCTCTGTGACCCTCGCTTGAATGTCCTGATCCGCACTCTACCCCTGGGAGCAGTTTCGCTACCAGTCCTCGGCTTGTCACAGGGAGGTACATGCCATCCCTCCTTACACTGAACTATTGTTGACTGCTTGGCACTTGAAAGTGGCTGGGCTCCGCAGTTGCAGACCCTTCTCCAGGCCCTGCTCATTCAGGCTGACTCTCTACTGAAAACTGCTGATGACAAACAACGCCTGGCGAAAGGCTCTCCGTGCAGGATTTCTGCAAATTCTGCTTCCGCTCTTCAAAGAAGTGCTGCTACTCTGCTGGTCTTTTATGCGCCGGCAGTCTCTGCGCTGGCATCAGCAAAATGCAGCGGTAAGTGATATTTTATCCATCTAGAAAGAATAAGTGAAATGTGAATTCAGTGCTGCATTTCTTTTCACTTTGATTAACTATTTTCAAAACCTGTTCCCTTTTTATTCGCTCTCTGTTTTTTTAATGTGAAGTGTGCATTTTCTTAATTTGTTTAATTATTTTTAACTCATTTTCAGTCTATTATATTTTTCTCATTAACTGTGATAAAACAATATAGGTAACTCGCTGTAAATAGTTTTAGCTCTTTGTAACTGTTTTTAATAATTGTTTAATTTGAAAAAATATTGTTTACTCTTTTTAACATGTTTTTTTCATTTTTTAAGGGTTATAGGTTTTAAATATTGAAACCTTTAAGTACTTTAAAGTACGCTGTTCGATGTGGCACACGTTTGAAAATCGAAAATCGTTTTGTTTCCTGGGAAGACTTTTTGAAGTTCCACGGACATTGCTTGCTGCAGAGGACTGCTGTCTGGTGGAGGACGTACTTTTCTGGGACACACAAGTTGCCTGACTTAGAGAGTCAGTGATTGGTGTGGTGTTATTGAACCCGCCCCCTGACAGTCCCTCCCAGCAACTACAAATACCCAGGGTGCAGCGCACATGCGCGCGCACCTTTAAGTACTTTAAAGTACGCTGTTCGCTGTGGCACACGTTTGAAAATCGAAAATCGTTTTGTTTCCTGGGAAGACTTTTTGAAGTTCCACGGACATTGCTTGCTGCAGAGGACTGCTGTCTGGTGGAGGACGTACTTTTCTGGGACACACAAGTTGCCTGACTTAGGTGATTGCGTTTGGCTCTGTTCAAGCTGTTTTAAATGTAAAATGTCATCACGCCATCACGCTGTGTTAATGCACTGATTAGCTTGAATTAGCACACTTTATTGGTAACGTGCGCTGCCGTGCTAACACGGTCTCCCTTTCTCTTTGATTCCTAGAGAGTCAGTGATTGGTATGGTGTTATTGAACCTGCCCCCTGACAGTCCCTCCCAGCAACTACAAATACCCAGGGTGCAGCACACCTGCGCGCGCACCTTTAAGTACTTTAAAGTACGCTGTTCGCTGTTAACTGAGAACAGAGAACGGTGAGCATGTATTCTAGTTCCAATTAGATAGTGTATTTTAAGAGGTTTTCTGAGATAAAGCTTGCTTGGGTGATGTAGCGCAGTTTATACTTATGCTTACATAGGGTTGAATTCAAAGTATTAAAACTAACAGTGCTTCCTAGATCGATTATCGTGAGTGCTAAAAGTGTGCATGGTAATATATCTCCAACACTGACTTATTCTTTGAAGTAAGTGCAGAGGGGACTGGAGGGTTAACTTATTGTCTTGTGTCTGACGCAATAAATATTTTATGTTGCATCACCTATATACTTTAAAGTCTAATATGCCGTCAAAATTGGAAACCCTTAGACTGGTACAGCGGCTAAAGTACACGCCACTTAAGGAGAAACAAAATAGTGCCAGACTGAAAAGTTTGGCGGGAGGAGCTTTGACCGCAGTGTCCTCAGATATCCGCTCCTTCTATCCAGTGAGCGCAGGAACAGTCCTTACAGCCGATGCAAATATTGAAACTGTGGCTGCTACAGATGTAAGTAGTCCAATGAAGGGAGTTACTCCTGCACCCACAATGGAGGCATTAGTGACTTCCATCCCTTTGTTGGAAAGACTTAGCCCTAGTCTCATTCATACCCTACCGGATCAATTGGTGATGGCTGCAAGCCTAGGTTCTAGTGCACTGCCGCTAAAAACCGCTAACACTAGTTCGGTTACAAATCTCATTGATTTGATTACGAACTGTTCAGCTGAGAATAATTCCTCAGCACAAAACAAAAATTCCATTATGTTAGCTGACAGTGAGGCTAGCAGTCCTATAAAAAACATTTCAGCATCACAAAATGAAGCCATCCCTAACCACACCCCAGTGAATGCGAGAATCCCTAAAGAAGGGACTGGGGATATCAACGTATCTCACTATTCCTCTCTCTCACAATCTCCTACTTTATTCTCTGCCACAGCTCCTATTACTTCACCATTGTCAATCTCATTTTCGGAACATTCACCGCTGAGAGGCTCTGATAAAAAAAAATCCCCTGTGATAAAGTCAGTAATGGAAGCTACATTACAGCCCACATTAGTGGCCATGAATCTGGCCCTTACTACGATGTTCAAACTGTATGAGCACATTGATGCGAAGTTACACTCACAGACAGCCACACTCCACACTATAGCTAAAGAACAATTAGAGACTAACATAACCCTACATAAGCTCTTTACACAACGTCAAACATTGCAAAAAACCTTTGAAGACAGCCAAAAATTGATATCGACACCCGCAACTTTGGTAAGCCCTAAATTGAAAGGAAAAGAGCTGAATTCACTGAAATCAGCGAGCCCACGATTCTCCCATGTTGAGATCTCGGACTCTTCAATGATTTGTGTCTGTTCTCAAACTGTAAATGACAATCTGACTTCGGATGATAATGCAAGTGTTAGTATGTCCACTAGCAAAGAATCAACCTTTACGCCTTTAAATGCAGTAGGTACAGTTGTGGATTTTGGTATTTTTTCTAAAACTGCTAGCGCATCACGGAAACAAATTAAGGACGTAATACCCGTCAAAAAGACGAAGAATCACAAGAATCCTTCATTGCCCACTAGCACCGCATCCAAATCATTTATTAAAAGTTTAACTCGACCTAATAAACAAATTCTAGATGTAAGTGCTGCCATCAGCAAGAAATATGTGAACATCAGTAGGAAAAAAGTAAATAAAACCAAAAATGATACCTTGCCTCCAGTTACTGACTTGGCACCCCGAGAGCCTTTGGATGAAATTCTAGAGGCAATAAAAACAAATGAGATCCCGACAAGCAAAGATCTTACTGAAAAAGGGGCTACTTTTGCTCCAAATCAATCACTAGTGCCACTCAACCAGTGTGCCATTGACATGTCTAATATGCAGGAAAAAAGGCTTGCTGACATGGAAAGGTTAATGCTGCACTTTTTCTCTGGTCCAGGAACTGCTAATCAAACAAAAGACAATGCAATCATATCTGGTTCACAAAAGCAATCTGGTACACATCCTCAAGATGTTAAGGGGTCGGAGAGAAATTTACTTACACCCATCATAAGTGAGAACACTAAAAGTCATTCTGAGCATAACACCAAAACAATTCAAAACAGCTGTCAATTTTCAAAACCTCCTCCTTCCCACACATTAATAATACAGTGCAGATCCGATATAAACCAGAGATACGATCTCAACAGGACCTCTGTCTTGAACATTCTAACTGATGTCATATCTTTGGAGGATGTATCAACCACAGACATAGATAGGGTTGACTTTCTCCATGAAAATGATCTTACGAGTGCTAGATTATGGATACGATCAGGAGCTATTCTAAATCTTATATGGCAGGCAAAGGATGACATCTATAGCTTGGGCTTCACATTGACTTATGAATCCGAAGCAAACTATAGCAGCTTAGTGGATAAGTTCGCAGGAACTTTGACACCGAACCTGCAACTTTCGACCAGAAATTCCAACAACAGAGATAACTTACAGACATCAAGTAGAGCTTACCAAAGCCGTATGAATCTACAACATCAATGATGTATTGAGAACTCATAGCCATTAAGAACTGATTCCATCACACCCTTATCTCTTTTATCTTGGAATACCCGAGGTCACAGCCATCTGTTTAATAACACTTCGAGTGGGTTGGATGATTTTGATATAATTGCATTACAGGAAACATGGTTAGGCACGCCTCCCGTATGGAATAACCACTCGATTGTTATTAATCCAGCCATAAGTCCTGCAAAAGGTCGACCAATGGCGGGACTACTTGTGGCTGTCAAAAATTCTAGTGGTTTAACTTTGACGAATTGGGTAACTCCAAGTCCATATATTCAAGTGGTCAAAATCGTGGTGTCATTTTATACCTTGGCACTGGTGAATATATATTGGAATCATATGGCAAAGAATGAGGATACTTTTTTTGAACTAATGTATGCAACTATGGACATGATTGTGGCTGATATGTCTATTACATCTGTTATTATTGTGGGTGATCTCAACTTACATGATCTGTCTAACACAAAGTCTTCGTATAATGAGACGGAACGTAGATGGGTTGAATTCATGGAAGATAGGCAAATGTTACTGCTCAATGGTTCAGTTGAAGGTGATGTACCCGCTCAGCCAACTTGGCGAAGGCAAACCCAACATGCAACCTTGGACTATATATATGTAGATCATAACATGTTTACATGCGTAAAGAGCTTCAACATTCGGAAGCAAAATCAAAGTGACCATGAGCAGCTTATTATGTCTTGGTGTTGGAACCTACCTCATATCTTATCAACATCAGATAATATGAGTGGCCAAATCCATATTAATAGTGGACGAAATCGTTTGATTTGGAATCACGATAAATTACAAAGTTTCTATGACAACCTATCAACACACTGGTCCGGTAAAAACAGGTGCGGACCGAGAAACTGTGATTATACATCTATACTACATCTATTTGTCGAGGTGAAAACACAAAGCAATAAACCTGTTTTCTGTCACAAACATCAATATGACCCTGAGGTCAGAACAAGAAAAACTCTTTTAAGAAAAGAAATAAGGAATCTTACAATTAATAAATCACATAATCATTTAACATTAATAAAAACTCTTAAAAGTAAGTACCAACATTGGATTAGGGCACACAAAGCTCTTTTGCTACAACAGGACAGCGAAATGCTTCTTTGTGCGGTGGCTTCCAAGAACTCTCAAGCAATATGGCACTTGCTGCATAGAACATCTTTAACATCTCAATCATCCTTACAGATAAATGCTGTCCCGGAGCTGGTATGGATGAATCATTTCTTAGAATTATATGCTGCCAAAGACGAAAGTCCATACATACCATCTTATGGCAGCTTGCCCAAAGATTTGTTGGCTTTTGACATAGATGATATAAAATTCTTTATAGCAAAGTTGAGTTCTTCGAGGGCCCCGGGCCCTGATGGTCTTTCCAATGTTACCCTGAAGACATACCCTGATATATGGGCACAAATATTGTTCTTAATATATTGCGAAGTTTGTGATACAAATCGAATTCCATCTAACTGGAGGAAGTCTATAATTGTGCCTATTTTCAAAAAAGGCAATAGACAGTTACCCTCTAGTTATAGACCGATTGCTTTATTGGATATTCCAGCAAAAATATTCTCGCGAATTATATTGAGACAACTCACCCTGTGGATTAACAATCATACTTTGTTTGACCCACATCGGACGGGTTTTGTCCCATGAATGGGCACTTCCATTAATCTCATATCCATAACAGCAATTCAACAACAAATAATTAAATCAAAACAACCAATATACTTGGCGTTTGTCGACTTCAAGTCTGCTTTTGACTCTATTAGCCGATCTCTAATGTTGCAAAAGTTAACAGCTGCCGGATGTCCAGATGTCTTACTTTCCTTCATAACACAGTTACATACAGATACGACCATACAGATCAGACTTACAACAGATGGCAAGTTGTCACTGCCTGTCCCGACATATCGTGGACTGAAACAAGGATGTGTCCTTGCCTCTACCATCTTCAATTTTTTTATTGCTGATTTGGGAGTAGAATTTGCATCTGTACAGTCAAACCCTCCGAAACTTGGTGCTGCCCCACTTCCGTGGCTTTTCTATGCAGATGATTTGTTATTATTGTCTAAAACTCCGGTTGGATTACAGAGACTACTAACCACTCTGCAAGAATACGCCATCAAAAATCATTTAGAAATTAACATTGAAAAAACCAAGATCTTATGCTGCCTTCCGAAATCTCAGACTAAAATACAAAAATTTAAATGGCACCTTAATGGTAAAACACTTGAGGTTGTTGACCAGTATACATATTTGGGCATAAATGTTAACAATAATGTCACAGATCTACCATATGTTAGATCTGTAGAAATAAAGATGAAAACAGCAGCTGCCCAAGCTAAGATTATACAAGCGAAAATGGGAAAGTTTACTTTATCTGCTGCTACTACATTTTACTTACAAAAGGCTACAGCAATTACACTCTATGGGTCTGATACCAAAGCACCCAGATCTGAGAAATTTTGGTCTAAAATTGAAGGCTTTTACTGGAAAAGTATCCTTGGTCTGCCGAATAGTTTGCCTATGCCGATATTACGATATGAATTAGGTCTGCTGTCACTATTTGGAATGTATACTTGGCGTGTAATAAACCTTTACAGAAAGCTGGTCATGGCTTCACATACAGAGTTGCTAATAAAGAAAATAGCCATGTATATGCTATTATCGAATCACTCTTTTCCAAGTACATGGAGAGAACTTGTTCAACATGTAATGGACGCAGCAAGCATCACAATTGAGCTCCTTGTATCTAACCCTACTAAAGCAAAGACTAAGATATGGGAAACTGATTGGATTAATACGATAGAACAGTGCAAGCGGTACACATCATTTAAGGAAATCCCATTTGAATGTAAAAAGATGGGCAGGACCGAGTCTTACTTACTAAAATTCCCTGACGTCAAACTAAGACGAACATATTTACGCTTTCGTCTAAATTTATCTAACACCAAACAAATACAGGCCCGAAGAAGGCTCATATCAAATGCTGAGAACTATTGTCGATTCTGCTGCGTTCAAAACCAGAAAGAGACTATGGAACATTTATGTACGGAATGCTCTGCTTTAACGTTGAAACGGATATTGTATTTCAAACCGTACTTTGAACATTATAGATCATTGACATCTAATGAACTATGGACAAAGCTTTATCATACTCGCCTCACTAAGGTTCAGATAGCGATTGTGAAATTTATTACCATATTGGAATTGAGACATAACATAAATGTGGTGAATGTTTTCACAATTTTTCTCTTCTTCATCTAGTTCTTTTAATAGCAGCTGCTAGCTATTAGTTATTAGTGACAATTTGAATTACTATATATGTTTATATGATAATGCATTGCCTTCTTAATCTTTGTATATGAACTAGAAAGAAGTTTAGTTTTTTTTTAACGTATAAGGTCGCCTCTTTCAGTTTGTGTACATAGTACTAAGACGAAAATTATTATTTTTTATATTTTTATATTTTATTTTTCTCATGTAATTAAGAAAAGAGGAAAATTACTTTTAACATTGTAAAAATTCTTTTATTACTTAAAATGTTGTTTATTGAAAAGTTGAGATTCAACTAAATCAATAAAAAAAAATAAAAAAAAAAAAAATATTGAAATTGCTGGCTGGCCTTCGTGGAAGACAGTCAGAATGGGAGGGAGATCAAAAGTTGGAGTAGGCCAGTGGCAGCAAAGATGTAGTGCCAGGAGAGTATTGTGTTTATGAACTATTACTACAAGCATAGTATAGTACCAGTCCCCTATTATAAACAGGAACCATGTATTCTCAAAAATTGCAGCATTGCAAAGGAGAGTTTGTCTCTACAGTGAGCGTACGTAACCTGTTGATGGCACCATTTTCAATAAGTACTTCCAAATTTGAAATTTTTCAAAGATGGCGCCAATGACTGAAATTGTTGCCCGCATTTCTACAAATACACGTGTTGTATCTCCGATTAGTGTTGTACACACAGGTAGCCATCCAATGTGTGGAAGGATTAGGCTGCAACACCTCAAGTTCCGTGCCATCAATAACAAAGTACTGAGGACCTATAACAGGGATACAGGTTGGAACAGTCATAGGAGCTTTCACTTCTCTGAATGTCAGTGACTTTGAAAGGGGGTTTCTTACTCCCAATGCATGACTGGTTATGATTGTTTTCACCAACATTAACCAGATAGTTAGCTTTGGGAAATAAAAACTCTCTCTGACAGCATGCCATTGCATATTCCGCTATCGCTAATATTTCCGTCTTTGACAGATACCACGTCCTCCTGTTCCCCTGGGGCCCTTCTCCTCCCAATTGATCCTCCCTGCTAATGTCGTCCCAGGGTCAGGGTCAGGATCAGGAAACAGCTGCCTTCCCCTGGCCAACTGGGAAGAGACTTTAGGTAGGGTCTTTGTGAGGACTCTGCAGGATTCATTGCAGAGGGCAGGGGGTGTCTGAAGGTGGATGGCAGGGAGTGAGAAATGCATGGCAGAGTGATCAGTCCATCTAAGTGGGCAGGTGAGGGCAGAGGAGATTAGATTGGTGGAGCAAAACACTGCATCCAGGATGTGACCTGCTATGTGGGTGGGCCCGATATAAGTTGGGACAGAGTGAGGGCTTTCAAGTTGTCAATGATGAGGAAGGTCATGGGGCTGAAGAGGATGTGGCAGCAGATGTTCAGATCCCCTAGAAGGGTGAGTGAGGGGTGTGAGATCATAATGGCTGCTACAGAGTCAGAAAGGGAGTCTGCAAAAGTTCTGTTATAGCCCGGGGGTTTGTAAATGAGGAGGAATGAGTGGGTGAAAAAGGTAAACATTTGAAATTTGACTAGTAGGGATTCACAGTCGTTGCTGCAGAGTTGTTTCTCAGAATGTAGCGGTAAGAGGGGAGGTTTGTGGAGGATAGCTATACCCCCCGCTATGTTGGATCTGTTGTGCGTGATCAGGGAGTAACCGGTGGGGGGAGGGCTTGTAGGCAGCAGGAAGGAAATCGTCAACGAACCAGGTTTCAGTGATGAAGAAATGTTGTGAGGTTTTCGTCGGAGATAAGGTAAAATATCAAGTGCTTGTTTCTATTCACCTATCTGGCATTAATGAGTATGCATGAGAAGGGTGGAGGGGGCTGGGGCTGTGGCCTGAGTGGGAGACGGGAGGGTGCAGGGGGAGTAAGGGGGTTTAGCGGGGTGAGGTTGACATTTGAGATGGCAGGGAGTTAAAAGGGGAGGGGAATGGGTTGGGAGTGGGGGTAGCTTGAGGGAGAGGAGGGGAGGCCTGCAGCTTGGTGGGGGTGAGGAAGAAGGAGGTTCATTTTCTTTTTAGTAGAGTGGAATAGAGAATGGACAGGGTGTGGGCTGTGAGGGGTGGGGGTTGAGATATAGGTGAGTGGGAAGGGATGCGATCTGGGAGAGAGAAGGGGGAGGAGAAAGGGGAGGGGTGGCCTGCATTTGGAGGGGTTTCTGTGACAAAAAGGGAATGCCAGAGGTGAGTGGGAGAGGGTTGGATGGGCTGTTGAGAGGGGAGTCATAGCCAGGGCTGCGTGGGCTGCACTGAAAGATCTGAACGCTAAGTGGCAGGCTGGAGGGGCAGGATGGGGAACAAGTGCTGGAGGGTGGGTGGTTGAGTGGGGATCGGAAAGGGTGGGTGTTCAGGAAGGGGGTGGGTGGGCTTGAGGCTGTAGAGGAGGAGCAAAGGCCTCTACTGGAAGTCCCACCCCTATCTTGCCTATATGTTGGGAACCGGAAAAGGCGACAAGCACGACACCGGTAATGATGCCTATAATGCAGCCTTTGAAGTAAAGCATCCATTGAGAAAATCATTCTTCATGTATCCACGAAAAGCTGCCAGTCTTTTAAAAGAGATCGCTGAAGAGCATGTAAAGACGGATGGAAGAGGAGACTGGTGACGTCACAAGAAGCAAGGTGACACGATAAGAAGAGATGGCAACAGAGAAGGTGAATAGACCATATAGAATCTCATGACAAAGTAAAGAATCGAGTGACCCTTTTACGTGTGAAATGAAGATTGCACATGTAAAAAGCACAGAAGAAAATGCAAACCGTTTTATACAGATACAGATGCAGTAACGCAAGTAGACTAAATATTCATGAAGGCTTGCTATACGTAGTGAATAGACTGCAGGCGGTGCTGCCAATATATATATATATAAATGTATAGAATCTGTATGTTCCCATCATGATTTAGAAAACTGGGATCCTATGAGCAGAAGGATTGAAAGTGTGGCATAGCCGAATAGGGACGGCTGGTGATGGAGGAAGAATCGAGAAGATTTGTCTGGCCAGTGTCAAGGGTTGAGGCAGCCAAGAATTTGGTTATCTATCATGGAAAGATACAATGAACATGAAAGGCAAGGCAAGCTCCTGTTAAGGTGCAACGAAAAGACAATGATTGCCAAGTTTTATTCATTTTAATAGTATTAAATGCAAAGGAGGAGCTCAAAATGTGGTCTCCAGTCACATGGCCTAAATGGAAATAGACTTGGGCATACTACGCTGAGACTTGAAGATAAGGGCATGCTCACACTTCCTTCCATTCCGAGGAGCAGTGATACTTGTGAGGCCAAGTTCAAAGACTATTCTCGTGGCAGACAGCTTTAGTGATGATGGATGATGGGCTAATTGGGTGGGGAGGTATGGTCAAGTCCACCCCTCCATCACCTGGGGTACTAGCTTGCGGGCTGCTAGCAAGTGGAATATTCCAGAAGGGTACAAGCGTTATATTAACTAATTATAGAGGGCCACGTATCAAAGAGCCCTATAGTTTGAGACCCAATGTAACATTGTGTAATTTATGACAATGACTTGCACTAGGGGTGGGCATAGTTGTCCACCTGACAGTAGAGATCCAATCACAATCCCATACCCCATAGAAAGTATACCTCTATGTTCCCGTTGTCCTACCACAATCCCATTTAGGTTTTCTTATTTTGCCACGTAGTATGATGTCAGTGATGATGAGTTTTTAGTATAAAAGTATGTTTTGTATGTAAATCTTTGAGAGCTATACTGTGAGACGTCCATTGTACTCCCTGTTTTAGATAATTGTTATTAAAACAGGTAACTATTTCTCAACTTCCTGAGTCGGTTTTATCATTGATGTTTGAGTAACTTCTGCATCCCCATCCTTCCTATAGAGCGCTACCTCATCTTAAAGGGCCTACGGGTTCAAGGGGGTGTTAGAGAGTGGAGGGTGGAGGGGGCTGACAGTGGTGTGATGTGGGGGCATTAGGGGTGGAGGTGGAGTTGGTCGGAAGGATTGAGAGGGTATTAGGGTGTGGTAAGTTGAGGGTGCTGGCTGAGGTGTGTTGTCGGGGGCGATGGGAGGGAGGGGAGGACAAGGAGTTCGAGAGGAGGCTTTCTGGTGTCTGGTATGTCAGAGGGCTCCTCTGGCCTTGGAACTGTTTGGCATGGCAGAAGGAAGGTCAGGAAGCCGGGGGAGGCAGTAAAACTTAGATTCAAAGTTGCATAGGTTCTGGAATTTACACCTAGACTCGAAAAGATGCCAAGGGCCTAGCCCGGCAGCAACCATTAATTAACAAGAGTTTTCTGTAAGTAAACGTAGTTCCACAGGTACCTAGGGGCTACGTAGGCAGCAACAGTTAGGTAGCCAAGGTTTTTAGATTCAACACTGAATGTGCACTTCAGCTTACACCTAGATTCAGAAGATGTGCAGGGCCTAACCAAGCAGCAATGATTAACCAGCAAACGCATTTTGAAAGTACTCTTAGGTTCTAAGGTGTACAGGTTCTGTAGATTATACCTGGATTCAAATGATACACAGGGCCTAATCAAGTAACCCCTAGATTCCAGACAAAAGAAAACATGCTACGGGGAAAACTGTTTGTCAACCCGCAAACAACCCTCACAATCACAACAGATATATCACTCTGAGGTTGGGGAGCCCACTATCTCTAGCATACAGCGCAAGGAATGTGGTCTCAACCACTTTCACAGAAACACATAACATTTTCTGGAATTTCTTAGAAGTTTACAAAGCGCTATTAGCTTTTCAACATCATTGTAAACAGTTACAAATAGCCTCTAGGTTCAGCCCCATCTGGAAAGAATGGAAGGAAACAAATGGATGAGAGTCCAACACAGAGACAAAAGTTGCATTCAGCAAACATTATTTATTTTCACTTAAGTAGGAGATATACGACAAGCAAGCTTTCGTAAATCTCTGATTTCAATGCACAATGGATGCATATTTATACCTTAATTTCCTGAAACTGCGTGCAAAGTTGTAGACATTGCGTGATAGTTTTATCTCGCTAGGTCTGCACAAACATTCCTCGTGTCAACATCTTATGTGTGGAAATATACATTGCACGTCAGGAGTATGTATTACAGATTTATGATTCATTCTTTACAGTTGGTTCAAAATAGCATGTGCTCTGAACGAAGGTTCCTCACCCTGTCCAGCTAACAAGCTTCCCTTGTGAAACATGAAATCTCTTCTGGCATCTATTTATGTATGCGCTTCGCATTGCAGTTACTCAGGGAAATATCTTGAGAACGTTTTGCAAAAAGAATGACATCTACAATGTCCTAATGTTCAAGCTGGCACGGTCCAAAGTTCACATCTTTGTATTACTCATTAACCAAGTAGATTTTTGACTGGGGCATGCATTGTGCATGGTACGCACAGTAAATACATTGCGAGGCAAGGCCCATTCATTATTTAGAAAAGCATTCAAAATGGCTTTAGCAATTTACAATGTAAGTGTTAGGCACAATCATAAGCAGTACCCTTCGGGAACACCACACACAATTAAGACTACAAGTGCAAGTACAAATTCACCTTTGGTACAAGCCTGTACTACACAGTAAAGTGGTAGCGATGGCTGAGCAGCCGGACTTATCTCAAGAGTAAAGTGAGCAGTATCAGAAGTTACACAAAGGACAGCAATTACTATGGTGCACTGCCCAGGGAAGAAGCCAGCAGTAGAGCAAAGCGTTGAATAAAAGGTGCGCTCCTTAAAAGCACAAATGGATGCTCTCTAACTGGCTATCCGGTTTCCTGTAGCACAGCAAATTCAACCAGGCTGAAGAGGAGGTCGAAGGGCTTTGTGAGCTGATTGGTCCCACCAGGCTCAAGGGGAGAAGACTCCTTGCGGATCTCTTCTGTCGTCAAAGTTTCAGGCGATTCGGACCTGCAGCAGGGCTTCACCAGGATGTCCAGTAGTTGCAGCAGTTGTCTTCCTTCAGCTCCTTGTTGGTTCTCTCGTTCCAGTGGTGACTCTGTCTTCCAAGTCCCAGAGACCTGCTTTTAAGTAGTTTTCCCCCATTCACACAGCATGGCTGTCAATCAAACAGCAGGGTGGCTGTCCTGGCAGGACAGTCACCTAGCCAATCAAACTAGAGAGCGATTTGGGTCTCCAAGGAGACCCTGTGCAGGGGGCCTCAAACCCTTCCCTCACATCCTGTCCACCCAGACACTCAGGCGCCTAAGGAGGGCTTCTGTGCAGAAGCCCGCCAAAGGAAAAGGACGACGAACAAAGGAACCAAACCTGGTTTGGTATGCAGAGTAAAACACGAGAAAGACCTTTAAAAAAAGAAATGGTGAATAAACCCAACAGGAACAAAATAAAAATAAAAGGGGTCCAGCGAGTTTAGAGTTTGAGGCTACCACCATAGCCTATAACAGTACCGAGGCTATTTTCATAGCTCGCGGTAGAATAAAAATGGTAGATACCACTGCCATCAGCCAAATCTTAGAGAAAGGGGAACGAAATAATATTCCATGAGAAACAGACAAAAGGGATAACTATTAACCCTTCCAGTACTCTATGGAAGATAGTTTGTACTGGGTCTGTACATTTAAAAAGACTAGTAAACTCAATGGCAACTTTACATGTTCTTGGAGACAGTGGTCAGTCCCAGAAAATGGAGTTTAGGGTGGGAAGTCTAAAAAGACAACCCTGTGTCACTGCACTAAAGGTGCTGTGTGACACACAGTAAAAAGATGATGCCTATGGAGTTGGTGAGACTCCATATCCATGAACACAAAATGTACAACACACAGCAAAAACACATGTAAGAGTGGGAAAAAAGGCTCACACTCTTACCAGGTGAAAAAATAAATCCTAGAAATCCAGCAAAGCTGCTGAGGGACTCAACAGGTAAGGGAAATTAGCCGTTCTGGAGAATTCTCCCTAACAGTAAGAACTAATGGGCATATAATATAGAATCACTTTTCCACAAAGGGCCTTTATGAACATTAGTTCTACAATAAGAGTCTCAGGCTATATCCACGGAACAACCTCATACAATTCTTCTTCCAGGACAATCACATGTGACACATAGTCAGTGTCTTCGCTAACAGTGTGAGGGGAAGGCGGAGGAGATAAAGGGGGAACACTAATGTCTATCTCAGTAATGTCTATCTGCATCACCTCACGTATGGTGACATCTTGTATCATGCGGGCATTGCCTCTGGCAACAGGGTTTGGTCGCGGGGCACACAGTTGAGCTAGCCACTGGAAGTATTCTGGCAAGCAATTAGCAAAAGGCAGCAACCTAAGATTAGTAGGAACACCGTAAGCAGCAGCATTCCTATTTTCCAGCCCCATAGGCTAAAGAAACCCCAAATGGAATGCAAAATGTCCCATGAGCAAGTGTCTTTGTGTATTTGGGAACCAATTCCATGGAGCCTTTTGATAGACTCACGCACAGAGCTAGAAACATTGGGTACGTAAGAGCAACAGGAAGACCCTATGATTTTGCTTACACCTCTGTACTCAGCTAGCATCTTGTCTAGCACCATCCTGTTCTGAAGAGCCACTAACCTAATGGCTTGCATTTCAGCTGTTATGTTTTCCAAAGCATCTGCTCTCTCAGAGATTGTGGCCTCCAAAAGCCGAGCTAATCTTCTAATACTACAGGATTTCATAGTGGGCCCATACCAGGGTATAAAAGCTTTCCGCACATCATCTGCAATATCAGCAGCAGAGTCTCCTTGGTCCACCAGATCCCTTCGGGGGTGTGGTAGGGATTTAATGGCGGGTTGTTGAACAGCAGTGTTGCGTTTCATAGATATGGCTGGCAACACGAATCCTAGGTGACACCTTCCTGTCCAGCCTTTGGGAAGCCATGTGTGTGCTTTGCCACCGCAGATAAAGTAAATAGAATCCCCTATACACATGGAGGTGTCCACAGAAGGATGCAATACAGGCATGTGATAGGTCATGTTGCAATCTAAGCTATACCCCACATCAAGGGACCCAGAACCTTCTATACAGATACTACCCTGGATGCTTACGTTCCTTATTTTAAGGAATGAAATCGGGTTTGTGGTGGTGGAGTTCACACGGAGCTGCTCGGGAGAGAAAGGAGCAAGGATGTCTGTAGTTTCAGTAAAAGGTGAGAAATAGGAAGAAAGACTAAAAAGTAGCATTGGGTACAGTTACCAGGGTACATTGGTCATTCTTAAGGACATGTTTGTCAAAATCAGAATATGTGCTTTTGTGAGTCAAAACAGTGATGCGTTTGGTGCCAAGTCAACCCTCTTAGGGTATGCACTAGCTCAATACGCAAGAAAACGAAATAGAGCGCATAACAGGAAGGAAATAAAGGTAACAGTATCTGTTGCAGGGGCATCCCTTCCCCCACAAACGCAGGTTTGCAAATCCAGCAATAAAAATCCTGCACAATATTATGAGTGTGATGTAGCAGGGAAATAAAGGAATTCTCACTCATTTGTTCCCTATGAGACAAGTCTTCAGGTGATGGAGTATGCACAGGGTTGGCAGAAAATGGGGGTGCAAGTACTCTTTCTAGGACATAAACTAAACCCAATAGGAAGGCACTCAGGAGTAGGAAAAGCAACAGGAGTTTGGGTTTGGAGCGATACCAAGGTTTGGTTTCAGTAGCAAGCATAGAATAGGTACAGTTTGGAATAATGAGAGAGGTTCTGGAAATGACCTAAAAGAATGAGCTAGATCAAGGGTTATAGGAGTTTCAGGAGTTTCCATATGCCTCAACCCAAAGACAGACCATTAAAGATGCCGGTATTCACCACCCTGGACAATCCGTTGCAGAGAAGGAAGCAGTGTCAATCAGGGAAAGGAAGCAATGTCAATCAGCACAGTCACTTCTGCTTTGGTGGCCAGAGGTTATACCGTGGTCCCTCTATCACTCCTGTGATGTCTTTGGGAGGCACAATACCTGGGGAAATGTTGCACGGAGAAAGTCTTTGGGAGCTATCAGTCCCTTTTGGCACCGACTCCTCCCATGGTAACTCGGTAGACGTGTTCTCTGCCAGAAATATAGGAGCCTGCTTTATGTGGCTCGCATGTATCCAGTTGCGGTGTCCTTCGCACCTGACAGCAGTCTAAGTGGCGAGTAAAACTTTCACAGGGCCTTTCCACCTTGGCTCTGGGCTGGATGATAACTGAAAGTTCTTCGTAAAGACCCACTCACCAGGCTGGATGGAGTGGCTTGGGCCTTCCAGAGGTTTATGCAAAGAGTCTTTGACCTGTTTATGGATAACGGACAGTCTCTTAGTAAGCTAAAAACAGTAATCACTCAACCAAGAATAAGGGACATTAGACAGTTTTCTTGGGCTAAGGATTCCTTGTATATTGGTGGGTTGTCCCATTAGAATCTCATAGGGTGACAAACCTACTCCTGAGTGTGCGGGACAGTATGTGCGCACATTAGGGTTGGAGACAAGGCATCTACCCACTTGAGAGTGCTACTAGCACAGATCTTGGCTAATTTGCTTTTGAGTGTGGCATTGAATCATTCTAAAAGGCCATCTGCCTGCGGGTGGTAAATTGAGTGGTATTTCTGGCGTATTCCTAGTGCATGGCATATTAGCTCTATGGTTTTGTTAACAAAGTGAACACCATTGTCACTCCAGATTGAATGAGGCAGCCCATTTCTTGGAAAATACTCTTTCACCAAAGTCTTTGCAATACTCAGAGCAGTATTATCCACCATATGGAATGCCTCTACCCATTTACTGAACATACATACTACAACTGGAACATATCTGAATCTTTGACATTGTGTCATTTCTATGTAATCCATTTGGAGGCAATCGAAAGGCAATTCTGGGGGCCTGAAGTGACCTCTAGGGGTAAGTGTACTCTTTTCTGCATTGTATGTTAAGCAAGTAATACAATTTTGACATGTAGCTATGGCTGTCTTTCGAATGTTAGCATTATACCATACTTCTCCCAAGAAGGCTAAAATCGCATCTGCCCCTATGTGGGAAGGGCCATGTGCCATAGTGACTATCATAAGCATATATTTGTTAGGTAGCACCCATAACCTCTTCTCAAACTTGTGTACATAACATCCATCATCAAGGGTGGCATTACTATTCCATTTCTCAATCTCCTCTTTGGATGCATCTGCTTGTATCTGTCTGACACATTTAAGGGAGTTATCAAATTCAGTGTTTGCTGCGTGGCTCACTGACACATAGGTTGAGGTGGCAGGTGTCTGGGCAGTTAATTTGGCTGGCCTATCAGCAAAAGCATTACCTATTCCTACTTCATTGGTTACTTTTCTGTGGGCGCTACATTTTATGATAGGCAGCTATATTGGTGCTGCTACTGAATTTAGTAACCTGGTGATCAGCATTACGTCCTGTATTTTGGTGCAGTGAGAAGTAAGGAAACCCCTCCCAGCCCATAGTCTTCCAAAATTATGCGCCACGCCAAATGCATACTGGCTGTCGGTATAGATATGAACTCAGACCAAGGCTGAGCTCACATGCTCAAGTTAATGCAATGATCTCTGGGCAGAGTGCTGTAGTATTTTACAACTTTCAACCACAGTTTTCAATGTGGTTATAGCCAGGGGCGTTGCTGGGGGTGCTAAGGGGGCTATAGCCCCTGATCTTTTGGTTGTAGTCCCGGATAGAATCTCAGGAGCTACAGCCAAAAGACTAGCTAGCCCCCAGTCCCAACAATTCCGACATCAGCTTAGCCCCAGGTCTTTTCCAGACCTAGCAACTCCCCTGGTTATAGCCTAGGCAACTGTGGAGGTACCACATGGCAATTTAAAACACAACCCATCCATCAGGATCAATCAAAGGTACATCAGACAAATCTATTCGTCCCTTTGTTTCCTCATCTGTTAAGATACAATCGTGCATTACAGTGAGGTCATCATTAGAAGGGAGGCGTTGCGCTGTGGCAGGGTTCAGTGAATTACATATTTTTATCGTTATGTGTGGTGCGAGTAAAGTTAATTTGTATCTAGGCAATCTAGCATTTATCATATGCTGTGTTTGGGTCTTATTCATTAGTGAATCGATTGCATTAGGGACCATCAAAAACAGTGGATGTCCCTGAACTGTGCTTTCAGATTGCTTGACAGAAGGGGCAGCTGCTGTTACTGCCCTGAGACATCTTGGTAACCCTTTTGCCACTGTATCTAAGGTGGATGAAAAATAGCCACAGGGCCTGTTTTTATCTACTTGCAATTGTGTTAGTACAGACAAAGCACACCCTGATTTTTCATGCACAAAGAAAAGGACTTGGCATAATTGGGGGTACTTAGGGCAGGTGAATTGCACAAAGCAAGTTTCAGCATATCAAAGCTTTCTTGGTGTTCTGGCAACCATGGCATTGGGGTCGGAGTCTCTTTAGTGGTAATTTGGAGTAAGAGTTTTTCTAGGAGAGAAAAATTGGGGATCCATTGCCGGCAGAAAGAAGTCATACCCAGGAAACCTCTCACTTCTTGCTGAGTGGTTGGGGCTGCTGTTCTAAGTACTGCTTGTATTCTCTGTGGCTGTAACCGCCTTTCACTGTTTGACAGGAGATGGCCTAAATGGGTAACTTGCTGTTGACAAAACTGTAATTTATTCTGTGAAGCCTTGTGACCCAAGGGTGATAAGAAATTCCATAGCTGGACTGTACAGTTTATGCATTGCTCGTTGGTGTCAGCAGCTATCAGCAAATCGTCTGTATATAGCAAAAGGGCTGTTTCACTGGGGAGGGGGAAACACTCTAGCTGTGCCTTTAAAGCTTGACTGTAAATACTGGGGCTTTCTGTGTAACCCTGTGGAGCTCAGCAGAATGTATAGGACCTTCCTTCTATGTTGAAAGCAAACAGATACTAGCTTTCCTCATGGATTGGGACACTGAAAAAGGCCATCTTAAGGTCAATGACTGTAAAATACTGGGCAGTAAGTGGGAGCATGGTAAAGAGAGAACACTTGTCTGGTACTACAGGAAATTGGGGCAGCATTATCCTGTTAATAGCACACAGATCAATAATTAGTCTCCATTCTGGGGTGCATCCTCACTAACCTTTTTCCGATTTGGAAGTATTGGGCTGGTACAGGGGCTACTTTCTATCTGTTTGATGATGCCCTTAGCTAGGAAATCCTTTTATCAATGGGCGGATCCCTTACAGTGCCTGTTGTATCATTTTGTATTGGGGTATTCTGGGGTAGATGGCACCATCTCTTAGTGTTATGCGAACAGGTTCCACCTGGAGACATCCTACATCATTTTTACCTTTGGCCCACACTCTCTCATCAACATCTTGTAATTCCTTTGGAAGGACACCCGTGGTAGTAGTAGTGTATGCACAGCCTTTTTGTAAGTAATCAGACATGCAAGTGAAGTAGACATCATCAGGTGTACAGTAAATAGTAGCATGCAATTTCTTAAGCAGATTCATTTCCAATAAATTCAAAGCACATTTGTCAGTAAACACAAAAGGAGCGAGGCATGAAATAGGTCCTATAGAGAACTGTACAGGCTCTTAAATAGGACTATGAACAGGAGTATTAGAAAAACCTACTGATGTTTTTACCTTCCCAGAGAGGGGTACAGTAGGTACTAAATTATGGGAGATAGATGTGTGTGTAGCCCCAGTATCAAGTAAGACCTTGATTTTTCCTGGTGATAGCTCGACAAATGGTCCTTCTGGGTCTACTGGTATCTGCACTCTCTCCTTTCCCTTTCTTGGGCACCCCTATTCTACGTAATCATCTGAGTATGTATCATCCTCATAGTAATCCCGTGCTGAAAACTGCTGGCCTTGTCTGGGATCAAAATAATTCTGCTGCTCTTGGGCAGTTTTAGCTTCTTCACCATTGCTTTGTCTCATCTGTCCTCTGGCAAACCCTCACCCTACTGACCTGCCTCTTCCTTTAGGCCTCACGGGGCAGTCAGGGATCCAGTGGTCCGACTCTTGCAATAATGGCAACCGTCACCTGAATCACTCCTTCCACTGAAGGGTGGTGCACTTACACCTCTTCCTGTCCTTCTATACATACCTCGTCCCCTCTGTATACTTGCTCCTCGTCCTCTGTCTGGAAATGCTTGCTGCACAAAGCCCTAGTTTTCAAACTATTCAGCTTTCTTTCCTTCTCAGTCTTTTCTTTAGTGTATCTATCTGCATAATACCTGGCCATAGTTAATATCTGAGCAGCGTTTTGGGTTGGTCATGTGGATTCATATGTTTGAATGTCATGTTTAAGGTAAGGGAGCAGTCCTTTTACAAAATGTGAACAGAAAGCCTTTTGGCCTTCTATGGTACTCAGGTCCATCCCGCTGAAAGAGCTAAAAGCCTGCTCCTTCCTTGCAAAATATTTCTGAACTGATTCCCCTTCCTCCTGTCTGCAGGAGGTTAACTTGTCACAGTTCATTTGTTTTCTGGGCACTGTCTGTTCCATTCTCCTCATTATGTGTTCTGGATGGTATAGTCTAAACAACCCTGCTCATTCCTGAATTTATTTACTTTCTCGGTTTCTAAGGCATCCCATTTAATGGGTGGTTCTTCAATGTCCTGTTTTCTGCACTGCCTCCAGATGCCTGGAGGTAATAGGAGCTGATCAATATCACTTAGTTTTAGGGTCCAGTTTTTAGGACGTGGTTAGTTTGGCTTTAGCATTGTTCTGGATTCTGCCTTATAGGAAAGTCCTTGGTAAAGGATAATAATTCCATGTGGTTCCAAGGCACATGGACATGGTGCGTGGGGTTATTACTGTCAAAACCTGGCACTTCTGTCATTGGGAGTTGGTGTGATGCAAAGAGGGTGAGGGAAGGTTAACAAGCCACTGTAGTAGTGTGAATATAATATTTGGGCATTGATCAATAGGAATAACCCCTTGTTGGCTATTCATATCTATATCACTGTAGCACTCTGGCACTCTGGAAGACCATATACTTCCTTTTTCCCTTCCTGATTACCGGTAACCTCTTTATAGGCTAATCACACTTTAGTGCATAAGTGTTTTAGAATTAAATTTCTCCTGCATGGGGTCTGGCATGGATTCACATGCTCATGAATATTCCCCGTCGTCAGGCTGGGAATCCTCGGTAAAGAAAAAATCAGTTTCAGTTTCGTTTCTGAACTGTCTTTCCATTAGTAACCAATCACTGGTCTCTGGGTCATACTGCCCCAAGCCAATGACTATCCTCTACCTAAGCCCCTCCTCTGGCAGCCATATTCAGATTTTTACCACACGTTCAAGTGTTGGGAGTCATCGTGCTGTAGCTCCCGAGCTTTTACTGCTTTTTGTGTTTTTTCGAAGAGTTTACTCTTATATTTTCGGTCAATCGAGCCTCAAGCTCCACCGATTCTACTTCCAATCAACAGGAACACGTTTTCAGAATTTTCAACACCCCTCAAGGGCATCTTTTCGTCGAATTTCCACTTCTTGGAGGATTCCAGAAGATCTTTGAGGCCTACCCCGCGTGGACATGGCCCAGGACAAAGGAAGCATGACGCCTGTTGGATCCAAGTTGTTCAGGCGCTGCCCTGGATGCGAACTACAGAACGTCTTTAAGGAGAATGAGCACTCTCAGTGCCTCTACTGCCTTCACGACAAATCGCACGTGGAGAAGGACTGTGCGTTTTGTAAGAACATGTCTGATCAGACAATGATGGATCGTCGTACTCGGCTCACCAACTGGATAGAGGGGATGAGCCCAGCAGCAGGTGAGAAGAGGAAGAAGTCCGAGCAGTCTTCTAAGACCTTTGAGGGCGCTCCGGCGACGGGGGCCCAACAAAACGCAAAGCACCGCAAGTCCGCGGGCACCGGGAGTGCCGATCGGTCGGGCTCCTCGGCTGCCAGGCAGGGCGCATCATCACCGACGCCATCAACCACGAGCCAACGCTCTGGCTTGGTGAAGAGGAAGTCGGAGAACCAGGGTAAGCTTCGGGAGAAGCCCCGGTCGATCCCGACGGAGACAGCCGAGGGGGAGCGAGGCGGTGACCTTCCCCCCAAGGTGAAGGCCTCAGGCACGCCCAAGGTCATGAAGGCCCTGATTCACCCGGCTTCGGCCTCGATTGAAGGAGTCGTGGCAGCCCTGGTGAAACCTACGTAGGCTTCCCCAGTGGAGACGGCTCCAGGGGCTTGAGTTTCCCTGTCACCCCGGAGGGAATCTTCTTTTCTGCCTATCGAGAAGACCCCTGCGAAACCCCAGCAGGAGAAAGATGGGGGGCACGGTAGCCATAACGGACACGGATACCACCTCTGAGGATGAGTTGGCTAGCGTCCAAAAGATCCTGGACAGAAAGTCTGACGAATCCAGGGCCCACAGGAAGGATCCTGACGAGGCCGATGAAGAGAGCAACGGGGCAGCCGACGAGGAAGATAGGGCCGCAGAGGGCCCCACGCCCCAGCTGTCGCCCCCGTTGCAGCCGGTACCCGTACCAGGGGACAATTCAGGAGCTATCTTGATGGCTATACAGGCCCTGTGTACGGAGATAAGGACAAGGATGCCCTTACCCCCCACCGACGACCCAGCGGAGCATGGACCGTCGGGGAGCCCACCTAACAAGCAGAAACAAGTCCATCCTCCTCCCCGCTTCTAGCCTTCACCCCCATCCCCTCCTCCGAGGGATGAGATGGGAACGGAGACGGTGACGACGGGGACAGACGATGACGGAGGTGAGGACCGGATGGACCTCCCATCACCACCTCCCCGGGCCTTCCCCCCCGACAAAATTGGCTCCTTCCACGCTATGATCGTCAGGGCATCTGAGCTTTTCCAGCTCTGCCCCGAAGAACAGAAGAAGGATGGCTTCCTCTACCAATGACGGTAGGCCTTGAGGAAGACTGTCCTCTTAGTCCCATTGCTGGACGACATCTGGGACGAGGGGCTGGCACTCCTGAAGAACCCGGCCACGGCTCCCGCTAAGAGAGACCGGTACGAGAAGAAGTACTGGGTCCCGGACTCTGCCCCTATGTGCCTCAGAGCACAGCCATCCCCGGATTCAGTGGTCTCCGCGGCAGCCAAGAATAAATCGGCGGGAGCAACGGCCTCAACTTCTACATCCCCCCCACCCATGGGACGAGGGGTAATCTCGTCAGTAGCGATGACGATTAAAGCGGCCAACGCCCTCGCGATCGTGCCATGCTATGACAGGGAGCTGTGGTTCAAGATCGCTCTGCTCCTGGACTTCCGCCCGGACGACAAGAGGGCTGAAGCCCTGGAAATCCTACAGGAAGGTGAGGTGGCTTTGGACCAAGCCATAATGGTGGCCGCGGACATCGCTGACACTGGATTTCGCCAGAAGGGCAACAGCGTTTGCCTTCGCCGGCGCGGTTGGCTCAAGGCCACCCATTTCCGCCAGGATGTGCAGACCAGGGTTCTGGACATGCACTTCGACGGGAACAACTTGTCTGGCAAGACAGTGGACGAGTCACTGCAGGCCATCAAGGTGGACACCGAGATGGCTCGTGCCTTGGGCGTTCTTCAACAACGATGGCCGTCCTTTCAGAACTCCGTAGGCAAGCAATGTGCTTCCAAAGGATTCGGCGGTGGTTCCTCGTCGTACCGCCAATCGGCCCACTCCTCGTCACAGGAAGCCTACAGAGGATGCGGCAAGACCGAAGGATACCGTCGTCGTCGACAAAGAGGCCAAGGCGGCAAGACCGCAACAAAACAGGATTGAACCGGCCGTGGTGTTGGGCCCCCACCCGAGCACCCCGCTGGGAGGCCGGCAGGCAAAATTCATCTCGACCGACCGTTGGGTGCCGGATACCCTGGCCCGAGTGGTTGGCGACCCATCCTTGACCTTCGTCGTCTAAACAAGTACATCCCAGAAATTCCAGATGGTCACCCTCCAGCACGTGCTGGGACAGCTGGAGGAAGGCGACTTCCTATCGTCACTGGACTTGGAGGATGCCTACTTCCACATCCCCCTTCTAAAAGGACATCGAAACTTCCTACGATTTGTGGTCCAAGGGCGACACTATCAGTTCAAGGCCCTTCCCTTCGGATTGAAGTCGGCGCCCAGGGTGTTCACCAAGTGCCTAGCACCAGTGGCGGTGCAGCTGCGCCTGCAGGGGATCCACGTCTGCCCCTACCTGGTCGATTGGCTCATCCGAGCAAAGTCAAGGGAACTCGCCGTCGATCACACAGCGAAGACCGTCCAACTGCTCACGGATCTGGGATTCTCGATCAACTTTGCGAAATCCCACTTGGTACCGTCGCAAGACGCCCTGTTCCTGGGAGCCAGAGTCGACACAGTGGCACGATTGGCTTCGCCATCGGAGGAAAGGACGAAGGCCATCCTGGGCAAGATACAATGGCTGTTGACCATGGACGTGGCCAAGGTGAGATCCATCAAGTCCCTACTCGGAATGATGTTGTCGTGCATCTACCTCGTGCACCTATGCAGGCTACGGATGCAACCACTGCAGGAGTTCCTCGACACCCATTGGATGCAGGCGGCAGGCAGCTTCAAAGACAGGATCTCACTCAACAAGACTCAAGACTTTCCGCAAAGTGATCCGCTGGTGGGGCACCCGCGTGCATCTAGCGGCAGGCATGGACTTCCAGACCCCGGCACATCAGGAGACGGTGATGACGAACGCCTCCCTGGAGGGATGGGGGGTGCACACCAGAGATCTCCACGCAAGAGGCCTTTGGCTCCCAAAGGAGAGGTCACTACACATCAATGTCCTGGAGCTTTGAGCACTGTTCTGGGCCCTCAGGTCGTTCCTTCCGTCCCTCAAGGGCAAAGTGGTAAGGGTCTTCACCGACAACACCACCACAATGTTCTACATCCAGAAGCAGGGGGGCACCAGATCCCTAGCCCTATCCAAGGAAGCGCTGCATCTGGGGCACTAGGCCGTCGCCCAAAGGATGTACCTGGTACCCTTCCATCTGGCAGGAATAAAGAACACCATTGCCGACTCACTCAGCAGGGAGCTGCGCTCGTGCCACGAGTGGGAACTGCGGCAGGATCAAGTGGATTTCCTATTCCGACGATGGGGCAATCCCCAGACCAACCTATTTGCGACAGCGACGAACGGCAAGTCCTGGAGGTTCGCCAGCAGGTTTCCCCAGTCGGGGAGCATGGGCGATGCCTTCTCATTCTCCTGAGACGGACTATTCCTGTATGCGTTCCCCCCCGTTGCCGTTGCTGCTGCGACTCATCAGTCAACTCAGACGGTCCCGGTGCAGGATGATCCTCGTTGCACCGACACGGCCGAAGCAGATCTGGTTTCCGGACCTTCTGGACTTATCAGCGTCCCCCCCGGTCAAACTATCAATGGACGCGGATCTTCTTAACAGGGAAGGAGGCGCCTTCCTCCATCACGACCCAGGATCGCTGAACCTGCAGGCCTGGCTCCTGCAGCACTAGAGTTCGGAGGGTACGATATCCGGGCAGACTGCAAGGAGGTACTTGCAAAGGCCAGGGCGTCCTCGACTCTCAAGTGCTATGGAAACAAATGGAAGAGGCTCTCTGTCTGGTGCCGTGCACAGAAGACTAACCCTCTGCGGATTACGTCCCCTCAAGTGCTGCCGTACTTGCTGTCGCTGGCCAAGGCGGGGCTGGCGCATGCCTCCATCAAGATCCATCTGGCGGCTATCTCCCGCTACACCAGAACTCCAGGGCGGTCATCTCTATGGTCTCATCGCCTGGTGAAGGAGTTCATGAAAGGACTGTTCCGATCGTTCCCGCCGGTGAAGGCTCCGGCCCCGGCGTGGGAGCTCAACGTGGTGCTGACCAGGCTCGTGGGGCCGCCATTCGAGCCTCTGCATTCAGCACCGTTGAAGATCCTGTCATGGAAGACAGCGTTTCTTGTGGCCATCACCTCCACACGACGAGTGGGAGAGATCCAGGCCAGTTTATAGTGATATTTTTGAATTTAATAATTTCGCATGCATTAATTTCAAATCAAAAATGTCGAAAAAAAAATGTCAAATGTATTTTTTTCATTTTTTCTTTTTAATGGGGGTTCCCCCTAACCCACTGTTTTTTTAATAACCCTTTTTTTACTAGCCAAACCCCAAAAAAACATATAAAATAAAAAAATTAATATTCAACATTTTTTTTCTCGAAATTAATGCATTCGAAATTATTCATTCGACATTTTAACTGCACACCATCCAAGCCCTCTCCTGTAAACCTCTATACCTGACATTCCACGAGACGAGGATGGTGCTGAGGACTTACCCCTCCTTCATGCCCAAGGTGCCATCGGACTTCCATCTCAACGAGCCCTTGGTGTTACCTGTTTTCTTCCCGTCGCCTTTGTCGCCGGCTGAGAGGACTTTGCACTCACTGGATGTGGCTAGAGCGCTGAAGTTCTACGTGGACCGCACAAAGAGTTTTTGGAAGACATCACAGCTGTTTGTGAACTTTGGACCTGTGAACCAAGGGAAGGCCCTCTCGAAGGCTTCCATTTCCATCATCGTGCACTGTCACCGGTTGGCAAACCGCCCGTTGCCCGGCCGTCCGAGAGCCCATTCAACCAGATCGATCGCTGCTACCACGGCGTTCCTGTCTGGTGTGCCCCTGCTGGACATCTGCAGGGCTGCTACGTGGAGGTCGACGCACACCTTCACGAGATTCTACTGCGTCTACCGGGAATCCAGGGAGGAATCCAGAGTCGGCCAGGCAGTGCTACGCAACCTGTTCGCCTGAAGGTGAGCCTGGTGAGGAGGTAAGAGATGCTTAATGTTGAGCCTTGCAACCTCTCGTGGTTGTGCATGTGTGTACTGTTATGTATTCTTATATTCATGAGCATGTGAATTCATGCCAGACCCCATGCTGGAGAAGGAACAAGTTACTTACCTGTAACTGTTGTTCTACAGCATGTGTCTGGCATGGATTCACATGCGAACCCTCCCGCCTACCCCTCTGCGGCTCTTCTCTTGGTCCTACTGTCACTTTACTTGCTATCAAATCTGAAGATGGCTGCCAGAGGAGGGGCTTAGGTAGAGGGCAGTCATTGGCTGGGGGCAGTATGACCCAGAGACCAGTTACTAGTTACTAGTGGAAAGACAGTTCAGAAACGAAACTGAAACTGATTTTTTCTTTACCGAGGATTCCCAGCCTGACAACGGGGAATATTCATGAGCATGTGAATCCATGCCAGACCCATGCTGGAGAACAACAGTTACAGGTAAGTAACTTGTTCCTTGCCACAGGCTGTTCTACCTGAGGCGCGCTATCCTTAGCTATCCGAATCCCTTCTTCTCTTTTAGCTATCCAAGCATTTGCGAAGCATATGGCTTCATCCTTTTGGAAAGCAGTTATGCTGCAAGTCTGACACCTAGGGACAGCTGGTGGAGCAGAGGGTGCCTTTGACTCGTCACGCAATTCTGGGTGATTGTAAGGAGGCGGGAGAGGTCTTTTAGTGGAGAGAAGGCATTCTAATAAGGGATCAGCTTCTTCATCAGTGTGTGTCACGGGTGCAGTGGCATCAGTACAGGGCTTAGATACATATGCTCCTACTGCGTGTATCAAACACTCCCTGCCATCCTGTTGCCATCCTGGAGCTCATATGCGCTAGCTGTATCCCTTTCTGACTGAGGCTTTTCATTCCTTAGCTGCGCTTCTACCATTGATTTCTGCCTGGCATAATCCCTCATTGCTTGTAGGATTCCCACTGCAGTGGCCTTACCCCTTTCTCCCATTTAGCTGACAAAGTTTCCCTTAGATACTCTATGTTGTCCAAATGAAAAAAAAAACACGAAGAGGAAAACAAAGGTTAGGGTCACTGGCTGTGTACTTATGCCATTCACGCAAAAACAGGACTACACCTAGTCCCTTCTTAATCATTAATTCCCAACCTTGCATACCTTCTGGAGGTGTGGGGACATGCTGCTCTAAGGTATTCAAATGCTTTTTGGAGCAACATTTTAAACCACAACATTTAACCTTGGTACATGCACTTCCCATAATGACTCCTAATCACTTATGATCACAACATTATAACGTGCTCAGGATGTACTTAAAGGCAGTACCTATGCTAGAGATGTTATAATAAACAAATGCATTTAACCAATTAATCAATAATCATAATCAGTCTGAGTGGATTTTCCAGATGCCACACAATTACCACATGCTCAGTCTGTTTTGGAGCCTCGCAGGGCGAACGTTGCGCCGGATCTCAGACGCGGGACTTCGGTCACGATGTGTCTGTGTGTTGAGAAGTATGGCGGGTCTGGTCTAAGTGTCGTGGCTGCAGGAAAACCGGGACCTTCTTGTTGTGCAGTGGCCCTGACAATCGTTAGCCGCTTCTTATCAACCGTGGTGCAAGTCCAGCTGGAAACATCTGCGACGAAGTCCCACCAGAGTTGCCAAATTTGTAAACAGTTACAAATACACTCTAGGTTCTTCCTTTTTTGGGGTCCTAGACCCTTCTCTGGTGGTCAATGGGATTATTGTCGCCACTGCAACAAGAAAGATTTCCTCTAATACTTTCAGTATTTGCTTTCGGATCCCAGACCCTACTCTGGTGGTTAGTGGTTCTCTCTTTCCCACTGTGAGGAGGATGATTTCCTCTAATACTCTCAATATTTGCTTTCGGGTCCCAGACCCTTCTCTGGTGGTCAGTGGGCATATTGTCACCACTGCAACAAGGAAGATTTCCTCTAATACTCTCAGTGTTTGCTTTCGGATCCCAGACTCTTCTCAGATTTTACTGTGAGAAACCAAAGGGTGTCTGACTTGCTAGTCCTCTGGGACTTGTCATCCAGGTGGCCAGGACACGGCCATCGCTTTTGGATCCAGTTCCGGGGGGTTTGCCAGTGCGGGAGGATCACATGGGTGAGGGGTCTTTGGGGAGTAGCGGTGAGGTGACCGATGGTGAGACGCGGTTTTCCCCCCTTTCCCCGTACACCTGACCCATCCTATTTCATAGGATTCTCCAATGTCCCAACTCCTCCCCCACTCCCTTTCCACACAAACACTGAGCAGAGGAAGAGAGCGACTGACAGTAAAGAGGCTAACCCATACATATCTCATTGGACATGTCCTGCTAATCGGGTCAGGCACTTGACTTTAAGTGCATACATCTGGTACCAATTGGCTCTCCTCACATGGATAAAAGGTGGAACAAAGAGACACACTCTGAGCAAGGTGGAACACGAGCAAGAGCAGAACTTCTGGGGCAAAGGCAAACCTACTGGAGCAGAGCGACGGACCGCGGAACGAGAGAAAAGGGTAGAGAACTCCAGGAGTTCCTTGTAGGAGGCCGTTGCCTACAAAAGGCCACCAATGAAACATGGAAAAGGGCAAATCCCAAACCAGAAGGCTGTATTGTGTTTCATGGACGCCAGCGACCCTCCCGGTGAACGGCAGAGTTGAGGAGGCGAGGCTAAGCCTGTGGTACTAACCTTGACTCATGGATGAAAAACTGCAAAAACAAGAAAGAAATTTACACAGCCAGTGAGCTGGCAAGTGACATGAAAGACCAGTGTGTGCTAAGGAAAGATTGAAGTTGCAACAGTATATCGCACAATTGAAGGCTGCACCCGTGTGGATGCGACGCAAGGAAAAGGCAGACCTGTGATGAATTTTGAATTCTTGATAGCTGTGAAACCAGCGATACTGTGTAACAGAGTGGTCCGTAAAAAAGGAAGTAGCCCACTCGAATGTCTAAGTAAAGATGAAATGTTTGCGTTTGATAAAGTGAATGAACTATAAAAAGCAAAGTGATCAAAATTAACCCCGGGGAAAAGGGGGAACGTATAAAGATGAATGTTGAGCTTTTGTGCTTATGACATCGAACTACCCAGACCAAGAGACACTGGTACAAATAACACAAGCGTGAGCAGAAGGGAAAGTCAAAGTGGTCCTGCAGAGGTGTATAGTAAAAGTCACGCCCATTCGAAAGTCTTTGACATCAGGAAATGGTCCAAGCCTGACTGAGGGAGGCCGGAAGTGTAATAAGTTAGTGGAAGGGAACCCCTAAAGGATGTGAATTAAGCTTGGGAAAGGGAACCCCTGCAAGTGTTTTGCTTTGAACGGTCCAAGCTCAACTGAGGGAGACCGACGTGAACATTTCCTTGAATTGTGTTTTGAAAGTTGGAAAGAGAGACTTTAACCTGGAAGGCCAGACGGGCCTCGATTCACGTTTTGAACTGCCTTTATGTTAAGAACCTGATCCAGAGTGTGTCATTCTGTCTACGGGGACCACCTTTCTCTGTGCTTTTTAACGTGGGGAGTAGCGCTGACTCAGACACATTTATTATTTATATTTGAATGCTGATTTTCCTTTTCATACATATTCTACATTACACACTTTTTATACAAGATGTAAGCCTGTGGGTGAAAGGGTGCACATGTTTGCTCCTGCCTCGGGGAGCCTGGAGTCTGCTTTCCATGGTCATACTGGCCTTACTGTTGCTGCTGCCTAAGCCCCGCCTCCAACAGGACATAAATCACATGCTGCACCTGCGAGGGTGTGAGCCCGCGGGTGAAAGGGCGCAGGTGTTTGCTGCCGCCTGGGGGAACCTGGAGTCTGCTTTCTCTGGCCATACTGGCCGTACTGGTGCTGCCGCCTAAGCCCCGCCCACAACAGGACAAAAATCGCGTGCTGCACCTGGGAGGGTGTAAGCCTGCGGGTGAAAGGGCACAGGTGTTTGCTCCTGCCTGGGGGAGCCTAGACTCTCCTTTCCCTGGCCATATTGGCCTTACTGGTGCTGCCGCCTAAGCCCCGCCCCCAACAGGATCAAACTCAAGGCCTGCACCCGGGAGGGTGTTGTCGTAGTTCCTGGATCCAGCGCAGAAGCAGCACAAACTCCTTCCTCCCCTTAGCAGTTTTGGGGCCTGGGACTTGATGCACACAGGACACCACAACCACCACGGGGAAAGAGGGCTTGGGTCCTCGGATTGGATGGGTACGGGGGTTGTAGGATCACCGGGTAGAGGTTAAGGTAGAGGTTATGGATGGGTAGGGGGCTTGCAGGGTAAACATGCTCCTGGTCTCTTGAAGGTGCTTGGTTGTTATGTGAACACCTTTTGAGGAGTCCTTTCATACATGCACTCCACACTCACACACACTTAGTTACTGCACTTTTTTAGGTGGATACTTAGCTTCTTGACACTGATTCAAAAGCTAGCGCCCTTCATAGCTAGCTTCAGCGGCATCACCGTTTTGATTTACACTTGCTTCAGTGTCGGACCAAATAGTGTTCTACAGTACTTCGTACATAACTCAGAATTCTCTACACATTAGGCATAGATGCAGGCTAGAACCCACCCACACTACGTAGCTAGCATTAGTGCACAATTGTTTTGGTTTTGTACAGGCCCCAGCACCTGACTGTCAATAACACGTTACAGATCTTGTGCCAATAGAACTGTAAAAATAAACTTAGCTTCGGTACTTGTCCCTGGTCCGGATTGTCTGTGCCCCCAGCGGTGCCTGGAAACCGTGAGCTGCGTCTGTCAAATGAAAAGGTATTAGAACGCTGTTCTCTAATATGTGCGTTTCACCAAAGATCACTCGCGCACCACTGTCAGAACGCTGTTCTCTGATACGTGCGTTTCACCAAAGATTAACTCGCACACAACTGTTCATGCGGTTAGTGCGCCTGTTGTCCAAGTACGCCCTATGGCTTTGCTTTAACATCGGGTGCCTCCCGAGACTCACTCCCCCCGTGCCGTCATGCAGTTAGTAGTTCGGGGGTTGAGAAATCTATTCTACGTTCCGTGCAGGGACGTTAAAAGTACTTAGCTTTTGAGCCGCGGGGCCGCGGTGAATGGATCTGGGCAAGGGATGGCCCTGCGCAGGAGTTTTGCCTCTCGGAGCTCTCCGTCCGTGAAAAGGTCGAGCGCGAACAAAGCCTTTGGTCTCTGCGCATGCACGATCATGTTTCCCGCATGCACGGTTGCTGGGGCGTTGTCCGTGTGGGCTGCAGGCCCGGTGTGCTCGTTCCCGGACACGCTGCTCCCGGGGGGCGCTGGGAAATGTAGTCTGGAGCTGTTTCTTGCTCCGGATGCTGCCTTAGTCCAGCAGATGCCATTCGTCCCCATCTGAGATATCTACAAGTGGCACAGAAATGGCATCTGCTGGATGAATAAGTTCCCACACTGGTGGCTGCCACGCTATGCCTCTGTTGGGCTCTGACAGGTGTAAGCCCGCTGGTGAAAGGGCGTGGGTGTTTGCTCCGGCGTGGGTGTACACGCTCCGCCGGTGGAGTTCCAACAGGTGCAAGAGGAAAGTGTTGCAGACTGCTGAGTGACTGTCATAAGGTGAGACTGACATCTCAGAGTTGAGCTCCCTGGCTTCATTTGACTTTATTGTGTGAGACGGTTAGCCTGCCACACAGTGTTGCTATGGATATGGCTGGAGCCACGGTAGGGAGGACCTTGTCCCCCCCCCCTCCTCAACAAATCTGGCCTTCTTTCGAACCTGCAAGTCGGAAATTTAAAGCGGGCCGAAGAAAGGGG
The DNA here is from genome assembly GCF_040938575.1 of Ambystoma mexicanum. Taxonomy (NCBI): domain Eukaryota; kingdom Metazoa; phylum Chordata; class Amphibia; order Caudata; family Ambystomatidae; genus Ambystoma; species Ambystoma mexicanum. The sequence continues at coordinate 779,796,303 of NC_090933.1, read as the reverse complement.
GGGCGCTGTCATGCAAAGCGCTGGGGAAAAGCCAGGGAAGTGGACTTTGCTTTGGGTGCTGTAACGTGGATGGAGCACCCACCAAATTACCTGCAGACACTGTTTGCGACCTGTGGGGGCCGATGGGGAGCCAGCATCGGAGATCCTCAGCACCCATAACCTTCAAGTGGGGCTTCTCCCTTTGGGCTTACCCTAGGTCCTGTTTTGAACCCACTCCTCGCTTCCACTCAGGTGAGCTGATTCCTGGATGAACATGTGCCCGATGATAACCTGCTAACCCCTGGAGGGGGTCTTGATCGTGTGGCCACCGCCGACCTTCTTGACACTCTGGGCAACAGCTGTGAGAGGATCATTATGGGCGTAGCCAAATTGACCAGAGGTTGCGCCCCCCGTTTTTATCTCCAGTGTCAACTTCACCCTACTTACCCTCTGTTCCAAACCCCGACCCCATCTCTAACTGTCTGACCACAGACTCACAGATGGTACTATCTGTTGCTGAAGACCATCCTCTTCCTTCTTTTGTCCCCCGAGCTGTGGATCCAATGGACCTGGGCATGGATGGATCGGGAGAGGGAAAGGTTAGCCCTCCTTGCAGCACCTGGAGCAAGCCCATGTCAGAAGCACTCTCAGGGGCTAGCTCCTTCTTATGTCTCAGCCCACTCTGGGTACACAATCCCCCTACCCGAGGAAATCAGTGCCCACCAACCTCACCTTCTACAGCACCTGTCAATCTGTCAAGCTGCTCCTGTCAACATCTGCTCTCTGAACTGGCTGACAATAAAAATCTACTATTGGGTTTGATTAAGGGGGTGATGGGGGCCAGGGGCTAGGGGGTTACGGGGAGGGGTGGAGAGGGTTCATCAGGGCTCTGGGGGGCTGGGTCCATCCACTGACACAGGGTCATACCCCTCCATCCTTGTCCCCCCCTTGCCTCTGGAGCCCGGATCGCCCCAACTACGAAGAGTCAAAAAGTAGTGGACCAACCCCTAATACCAATACCAATCTCACGGAGTGAGCCCATCGAGAGTACAACCTTGGGAGATGAGCCCCCACCACTCCGGAACCTTGCCCTTAGGGTCCCAGGAAACAATCGTCCAGTGCGGAGGGCGGGTAATGCTTCAATCCCTTTTCATTGGAGGTCTCTGTATAGGCACCTTGCACATGAAGGACTTAGAAGCTCTACAGTGTTCCTTCATGGGGTCCCAAAACTACCCATTGATAGTAGAGAACCAAGGGACGTCCTTTCGAACACATGCCTTCATTGGTTGCTGTCTTTAGGGGGCTGTGCATTTGTGCCTAAGGGCTCTATGTTGGAGTGCACAAGACTGTCCAAGGAATTGCCTGCCAAAGCTGACTCTGTCAAACTGGTCTTTAGGGATGATCATATGGCAAGGGCTGTTCTGGAAAAATGTAATTGCCATGGGCGGACCCTAAGTAGTAGGATTATAGCCAGCTCCTCCCCCAACTTTGCCCTTGCGCCCCTTCCTGGTGATTTCAACAGTAACAGACCTCTTTCTGGGGCGAACCTTACTCCCTTGGGCCTGAGGTGCTTCGGGAGTTAAAAGAGCCACGGGGACGGTTGTTTTGAATTCTGGATAAAGATCTGCCCGGTGGCACTCAAGGAGGGTGCTGCTCTTTTCATTGTTTTTTTTTTCTCTCTTTTTCTGTACTAGAAATGTATTGCTAGGATGTACTTTGATGGCCTTATAGGCCGAATAAAGTTGTTGATGATGATGATACAAGATATAGGGCAGGCATTAGGATTAGGTTTTGTTAGTGTAGGGCATTTTGATTTGACGGACTCAACTAGGACTGTTTTATTTATTATTTGATGGTAGATACTACTCCCATCCTAGCCATAGGGAAAAGTAGGAGTTTTTTCCAAACCCGGAAACTTTGATAAAGGTTTTACAAACTGTACCTTTTGTGTCTTTGTCATACTTGTGATACCATGCCTCCCTTACAATACCCAGTGACAGGCTTCACCACTACTGAGGAGAAAGAGAGCTTTGTGAACCAGACTCCCTTCTATCTTCGTGTCCCTTCCGGGTCACCCGTACCTCCTGTTACCTTGTGTGGGATCTGTGAGTAACCCATGGTATCAAAAGCAAGACCATAACACAAAAGAGCAAGTTCAAGGGTGTTTATTAAACAGTTTCAAAATGGTGGGAGATTTCCTACCTTGCCCTAATGCTAGAATGGGAGTAATCTCGACCATTGAAATTTAAGAAATTCAGTCCCAGTCAGTCTAGTCCAAAACAATAATAATCACACTAATAAACCTATAACCTGCCCTAAACTCATACAAAAAGGTGTGAGGGTAATGTGCTTAAGTAATAAGAAAAGTGTTCAACAAAAGAATCAGGATGGTAAAGTATTCACAGACGGGTTAACTCCCTTCCCCTACGATTTCTCCTTGAGATAATATACATTATAGTTAGGTGGCACAGTTTCTTTAAGGCACACTCTGGCTTACTGGAGTAGTTCAACAATTCATCTGATTTCCAGCTGTATCAAAATTAGGCTTCTCTCAATGTTCATTCAACAGGTTTCTCTCAGTGTTCAAAAAAAGGCTGTGGCCGGTAGAAAATAAATACTGCAAATTGCAAACAAGCTTCTTTCGCTTAAAAAAATAAAGGTACAAAGCTCTGTTTCTCTTAGCTCACTCAGGTTCCCCTTGCCCAAGCTTTCTTGATGTCGAAGACTTTTGAAACAGCATAGATTTAACTTCCCCACTATGCCTGACCACTCTGACAATTACTTTCTCTTCTTGTGTAGCAAAGCTTTCTGGTACTTGTAGTTTTACAATTTTGAGCTCCCCTCGATCGGGCGCAAGCTCTTTTGTCCATTTTCATACTCTTACTTGAAAGCTCCCCTCGATCGGGCGCAAGTTCTTTTTTTCTTCCTTCACACTTTATTCTTGAAAGCGCCCCTCGATCGGGCACCCCTCGATCGGGCACAAACTTTTTACATGGATACTGTATCACTGGTTCAGTTCTACTTTTACATTCAGAGACATTCGAATGTGCCGTCGTCACTACAGCATGACCACTCCGATACAGTATATTATCCTGTCGCTTTAAAGTACTCTTCACTCTTTCAAACGATGTTGCCGGTTTGACATGCAATTGTACTCAATACTGTTTCTTTCACAGCAAATCAACCAGGCTTTTGTCCTACTGTCTCGCATCACTCACCCGTTGTTGCTGTTCTTCAGTTTTCTTTATTCATGGAATTTTTAGGCTTTGTTGTTTATCGAACCTCCCCAAATTACATATGTCGGTGAGAGGGAAGCAGGCTTCTCATCAAGGACTTCCAGAAGGACGCTCTCTGGCTAACTTCATCAGCTGCCACTTGGAAGTGTGGTGTCTCGCTTGGCCTCCTTGCAGCCTTCCCACAGCTTGCTTTCCAGTTAGCCTGGTCCTGTCTTGCCTCCAGCTTCGCTCTCAGAGTGCTTGAGATTTAGGTAGGCATCCTCTGCACACCTGTGAGGTGTTAATTGGTTGCAGGTGTTTTGTCAGGTTTGGGCCTGCCTGACTTTGCCTGACTTTATTAGTGGCACAACTTATTGTTAGGATGGGATAGTCTGTCTTCTGTCTCTCAAAGGGTTTTCCCTCAGTAATCCTCATACTCTCAGTCCCTCTCTTCCTTGTCTCAGTCCTAGGGTATTTCAATAGGGGAATGGGATTATGGGAATTGTGGTGTTTTACAAAAAAGGGATAAAGCTGTTGTAGATTTTTGTCAGGAAATGGGGTTTGAATGTAGGGTTGTTGAAAAGTGGGTTTCGAGGAAAGAGGGGTAAAACTCAAGTTGGAATTGAGGGGTGGTCTTTGTTTTCTCTGATATATTCGCCGTCTTTTCGGTATGGAAAAGGTTTGGGTACAATGCGACTTTGGTGACAATATCCCATGCAGACAGAGGGGATGCCGGGTAGGGGTGTGTCAAAAGAAAGGGGATACAGCACTGCACCCAAGGACATTCCTTCTGCAGTCCCGAGGACCCCCTCCCCAGATCATCCTCCCTCGATTGTCCACCCACAGGGTTGGGATCCAAGGGTGATGGCCCTTCCCTAGACACCTGAACAAAGGATCCCCAGGGCCTATCCGTGAGAATACCCTCAGGTTTCTCACTGATCGTAGTCCATCACTGCAACCTCCTGGGACAGCGGGTCTTCTCTCCAGCGCTGCTGGTTCACTGCTGTTGCTCCGTTGGCTGAGCAGTACTTCTCCCATCTGTTCCACGGCTCTGCTCTCCTGCTCTGTCTTCTGCCCGGGTTTGCTCCTGAAGAACCTGTGGAGGGCTCCCACGGCACTTCACCTGCGGTCTTTCGCAGTGCCTGGATCTCTCGTGCTGGTGCCTTCACACCTGCTGCCAGACTCAGCGGGGTCTGACACAGCCGCGCTTGACATGGCTGAGCTTGACACATTTGATAGTCCTTTGTTACTTTTTGAATATTGTATCCAGTGACTCCCATGCATATTGGAAAAGTCCTTTGTCTCTATTGATGGCTTAATCCTCATGCCACCTGGTACTAGTAAAGAACAGTCAATGACCTTTGTGTCTCCTGTGCTCTTCCTCATCCCAGTACGTTTGGCTTTAGCTTTATCTCCTATGTAACAGCAATACATAGGTTTGCTTTCAGTAAATTGGTACTGAAAAGTGCGAAGGACGAAGGAATTTTGGACAGTGGCAACATTCAATGGGCTGTACCCCAGATGATCGTCCTTGTCCCCAAAACATGAGGTCCTCCCTCATTAAACCACCCCAATGGGGACTACTGGGTAGTGGCCACACCTCCATAGCCTCATAAAAAAGGGCTCCCCCTTCAGGAGAAGTGACAACACCTTGTGAATGATCACATAACCCACCCCCGGGTTGGGATTTAAATATTGTCTTAAGCAAGCTCATGGGCACACCTTTTGAGCCAATGCATAAAGCAAGCCTCAAACATCTCACTTACAAGGTCTCTTTCCTTATAACCATTACATCTGTTAGGAGAGTAAGTAAGCTTCAGGCGTTATCTGTGACAGCACCTTTTGTCACAATACATAAAGAAAGTGGTCTTAAGAACGCATCCTTGCTACTCGCCAAAATACATTTCTAAGTTCCATTTCAACCAATCCATTGAATGGCCAGCTTTCTTTCAGAATCCTGCTGAGAGAGCATTCCATACTCTCAAATGTTCGAGGGGCAGTCATGTACTAACTTAATAAAAACAAAAACACTCTGAAAAACAGACCAATTCCTTGTGTCTTAGTCTCTAGACACCGGACGAGAAGAAGGGTCCCATCTCAAAGGCTACCATTGCTAAATGGATTGTAAAGTGTAGACTGTATCAAAGAGCACACTACCATTTACACCTAAAGCACACTCTACACTGAGTACAGGTACAACTCTAGCATTCATTGCAAAAATACCAGTAGAGGATATCTGCAAGGCAGCTACATGGAGTTCATTACATACGCAGCATTATTGAGTTGACCCACAGACCAGAAATGACTCAGGTGGGTTAGGCAGTGCTAAAGCATTTATTTGTCTCTGTTCCTTCATCTAGTACTGCTTGCTAGTCTATGCAAAGCATGTGATTCTAAGCAGGTCCACAAACCTCAGAAGACAAACATTACATAACTGTAATTGTCTTTCTGATGCTTGTATATGCTTAAATTAACATACACTCACCCATATTCCCGTCGTTGGGAGTAGAAGGTACCATAGACAACAGGTTTTATGTGAGTGTTTTTCCACACATTTCTTCACATTCATATTTCACTATAAACCTTGTTTAGTGAACAGAGGATAGCACAGGGGCAACGTTCTGGTCTTGGAAGCAAGACCACACAGAGCAACATAGGTTTGAATCCCAGATCCGCACTTAAAAACCTAACTCAAGTATTAAGCGCGTTATAAAAAAAACAATAAAATAAAAATAAATAAAATGAACTCTCAAGGCAGAAAAATAACAATCTGAGGACCTTAACCTGTGAAGGATCATGGGTCCAGTACACTTCACACTAGGGATAGTATTACAGAAATGCCCTGTCGATGTCCCTTTTCGAAATCATGTAATACTCTGCACCAACCACCAGATGTTGGCCTATGCAAAGCTTGTGAATCTAAGCAGATACAAGCATTAGAAAGACGATTACAGGTATGTAATTTTTGTCATATTTCATCATCATGCCCTAACATACTGTACTTACCACTATTAAAATGAACCACTGGATACAGGCAAATGCATGTTTGTTGGGGTACTGCCTTCATGAATGTTTTCTTACAAGCGCTATAATGGCATTTTCTTTGTCCCTGGTGTATAGCTACAAAATGTGTTTTTCTGCATGTGTACTGCATGTTTATTGCTATGTAAAGTTACCTATTACGTTTGTCCTGTTTATTTGCTCTGATTTGTCTTTCCGTGAACGTTACACCCTTTCAATGACCTGACATAATAGCTAATTACATATAACAACTCAAACTTACTTTTCACGTATGCATAAAATCGCAACTAAAAAGTATAAGATAATATCAATAACTTAATAGCAAATTAAAGGGATCTTTGCTAGTTTATGTCAAGACAGAATCAGAAGGACCACTGCCAATATGAAACAAAAGTATTAATTCTTGGAAATATTTGGTGCCTTGTAGAGGGATTTCCATTTCAATTTTTTATATGCTGTAATGGATCACTTATTACTGTCAAAATGTAAATCACACTATAGCCCTGCATTTTTTAGGTCATTTCTATTGTGATTTTCTTTTTGATTTTAGCCGCTTTGGAGAATCAGAATTTAGTGACGGAGAGGAAGATTTTTACTACACAGAGATTAGACTCAACACAGACTCTGTATCAGAGGGACTGAGCAGCGCTTCCCCAGTCTCACCATGTGTAGCATCTCCGCCACCGCTTTTCCCCTCTCACGATGTTGGGCATGCTGAAACTGCATGTGCGAAAGCTGAAACAAAGTGTACAACACCTCTGAGCCACTCCGCTCCGCCCACACTCTACCTCGTACACACTGATCATGCATACCAGGTGAGTGAACATAAATTAAGACCGTGAAATAACACATGGCTATATTGGTAAGATTGTTGTATGTTATTGTTATGGGAAAAACAACCACAATTAAGACTAGGTGATTACTGGCAGTAGACAATACATATACATTGTCAAAGAAATCACATACTGAACGTCTAAACAAATAATGTCACAAAACAACTGAAGTACACAACATAAATGTGTCTCAATTATATACTCTATGGAGTGTATCATAGAAAATATGAGTAAACAGTAAATATAACCGCTAAATTGCAGGCCAGATAATGCAATAAGGTATTGGTGGTCACTGAAGAAGCAAAAACAGGCCAAATTTAACAGACAAAATATCATTGTAGTCTTTTAGAGCATATAGAATAAAAAAGATCCATCTGAATTTAGAAACCGATGCCAATGTGGTTTTCTGCGGGTCGGGAGCACGGAACAGTAGTCTGCCTTACACTAAAATAAGGGAGTATGCAACAGGGTGGTGTGATGTTTAAGATACCAATAAAGACAACAGTGATCACACAATGAACTCCCTAGCTCTCCGTTGATTTGGAAAGGGAAACGAACAGCAAACCACAGGATTAGCAATATTATTATGCAACACTGTTTTTACACAAAAGGTTGAACCTTAAAGTCAAGGTTGAACCTTAAAGTCGTGCTACAAAAACTTTTAATATTGAACTATTAGTCAACTAACCCGTTATTTATTTATTTCTATTTGTTTGCAATTTGTGCATGGATACACCCACTTACAGCAGCCTCAGATTTTGGATCTATCATTAAATGGCATACACAATTCTGTTAGTAATACAAACTGTTTTTTGCAATGGAATGGCTTTCAATTTTAAACTGGTTGCTATTATTAATCAGGGTCTCTGATATTTGTTTCACTGCTCTCTCCTTTGACACTTTCTCTTTCTAGCTGATGAAGTCCTCTATCCTTGATGTGTCTGCCCTATCTTTGGGTGTTTTCCCTTTCTCCTTGATCTGGACCTCTGTTCTCTCTTCTTCTGCCTTCTCCCTTGATCAGTGCCTCAGACTTCATCTTATCTATACTGTTCTTGCTCAACACCTCTTCTTTCTGTGGCTGTCTCTGAGTCAGAGTTTGGGCCCTTTTGGGAGGGGCTTTATCTGGGGCTATGGCTTCCACCCTTCTAGTGTCTGCCTTTTCATTAGTTCCAGCTTTAGCCACATCTTTTTTCATCTCCTCTTTGGCCAGGTCTCTGCCATTCCTCTCTCTTCTTTTCATTGGACTGGGGCTATTGTCTTCTCTCTTAATCTCTCCCTTGGCCACCATCTCCACTTTTGCTTGTGTGGTCGTTCCCCACACCACTGTCTCTGTCTGTTCGTAGGCCACTACTTCAGTCTCTTCTTTCTGGGCATAATGTGCTTCACTCACCTTCTTCTTTTCTGGGCAGAAGCCTACCAGCTGCCTCCCTTCTCTTCCTTTGAACATCTCTCCTTTCTGGGGATAAGGTGACCGTCCCCCACTCACCTTTTTCTCTCCTTGGGGTGAGGTCCCTTCTTGGCCCCTTCCCCTCATCAGAGGGTTTCTCCCCCTCTACTCAACTTTACTTTCATCGCTTCTTCTTATCTGCATAAACCCATTATCCTCTAATACTATCCTCTCCATTTTCTAGTTCTTAACTGTTTCCCGCAGCCAGGATCCCCTTCTCTGCTGCCCTCTACTCCAGTCAGCCTCTTTTCTCCTTCCCTTCTCTTGTATTACCTCTCCTTTCTACCACTCTGCCTCGCCTCTGATCTGGTGGTCTTCTCTGTGCCCTTTTCTCAATTTTCATCTAAGATGCTAACTTTTCACTCCTTCACCCCCTTAGGAATCGTATCCACCCTTCCTTCTTCAAGAGGTCTCAAGGTCTTCATCGCTGCCATTTGGCAGCTGGGTACTCCAGAGCTCCCTCTAACAGCTATCCTGGAATTGGCCGTTATAAAGGGCTGGCGCTGATTAGGTCCTCTCTCAGTGGCTGGAACAGTCCTGTGAAATGTCTCTGCGTGCTCAGTGACAGTGATGCTTTGTATTTCCAGGTTCAAGAGGGAAGGCTTTAAATAGGCCAGCCACCATTTTGAAACTCCTTTCTATGTTTGTGCGGGTTAGGCTGCTACTGCTGCTCTCTCCTTGTCCCTTGCTGGAGGACTTTGCCTCTATGTTTGTTTTTGTTATCTCCTGTACCCTGTATGCCAGTGTGTGTGCTGTACACTCATTTTAGGGGGTAAAGTGGCTGTCCTCCTTAAATGGGTGTTTTTCCCCATTGGTTTTAGATGGGGCTGAGCTGTTTTCTGGGTGCAGCTATGAGGGAAACAATTGCTGTGCTTTCATCAGGTTTCCCTTCCGTTTTCGGGGAGAGTTAGAGTCCCTTCTGTATGTTTGGTTACTGTAGTGTGAATGGCTGCACATCTCCCCCCCCCCTCTAAGTGTTAAATGGGAGGGTGTGGAAGGCTCTTCTTTTGGAGGTGCTCAGGACCCCTCAGTTTCCTGTCCGTGAATCTGTAACTGCATTTTCTGAACCTGTTTTGGATTTTCCTTTTGCAAGAGAAAGGGGATTATGGGAGATTTACTTCTTTCCTGGTGGGTTTGTTCAATGTTTTCAGGTAACTTGGGTTTGGAATATGTTCTCCAGCATCATTCCTGACTTCGGAGACCAAATTAGTTCTCCTTCGCACGAATTACCAAGTTACTCTTCTGGATCCATTTGGAAAGACATAGGGCTTCATTACGAATCCGGCAGTAACCCTGCCGGTGCTACCAGCGGGTTGCCGCCAGACACATAAAATGTTACTGCGACTTCCCGATAACAACTCCGTCAGCCCGGGAAGTCAGGTGCCGGTAAAATGTAAGTCCCCATTCCCATAGAGTCCCATAGGACTCTATGGGAGTGGAGACACGGAAGCACTGGCACCGTTGCTATCGGTGCTGGTGCTTCTGTGACTGGTCTGCTTACCGTGGCCGCTGCACCCGGCAGGGTCAGACCTGGCGAGCACAGCGGCCACGGCAGGCAAACTCTGAGTTTGCCGATCCAGAAACGAGGCTGCCAGTGATATTACCAGCACCCTTGTTTCCAGACAGGAAAACTTAGAATGAGGCCCATATTCCCTGAAGGTTCAGTTTTTCAAAATGGCCTGGGGATATAACTTCAAGAATCTCAGCTGACTTCTGAGGCGAAGGAATGTCTTTCCCATGAACATGTAACGATGACCACGGACAAACTTTGCCACAGGTCCGACTGACAAAGAAACACAAAACTCAAAAAGCACTAATAATATACTTCATTGAATTCATGGTTTAGAGAAATAAACAGGTCACCTCATTAACAAAAGTGCCTCAAACATTTCTTTGGCGCTGTGCGGCAGCACAATTGATGCCCTGGCTGGCCCATTGAATACTGCAGGGTTCTAAATTGAGATTCGATGAGCAGGAGCTGAAGCCAGCTCTTGGGTGTCGGGCATCAGCCCGTAGACAGGTGCTACTGAAGGGGAACCAGGAGCTACCTGAGATGCTCCTTTAACTTGTCCGTTTTATATCAACCATTGTGTTTAAATGTGTTTTAGATGTGTTCTAATTCTTCTTTATTCTCTGCCGTTTCGGAACAGAAAATAAAATGGCCACCGGGGAAGGGAAAACGAAGACCATTTTCCCTTTCCTTGGCGGCCATTGAAAAAAGTAAACAAAAAAATGGCTGCCAAGGAAACGGGGGAAGGGATCACGCGTAGTCCCTTCTCTCTTTCCAGGGCGCCCATTAAAAAAAGCAAACCAATCAAATGTCTGCCATGGAAAGGAGAGAAGGGACTACGTGTGGTGCGTTCTTCCTTTCCATGAGGCCGGTCGCAGATCAGGAGAGGACGCACTGGGGACAGAAGTGTTCCCACCATGTCCGCTTCCAGAAATGGACTGAAAAGAAGGTAAGGGGGGGGTGGGCAGCAGGCAGTTAATTCTGCAAATGGGAGAGGAGGGGGGGACCACACTTACCTCGTTCCTCTGCAGGGGAAGATGGCGGCCTCCAGCCGGGAGTTGGCATCGGAGCGGGGGATTGCTGCTGGTAATTCCCCTGTTTCGAGCCTCCTGATTGGCTAAGTGGCTGCCATCCCTGCCGGGTACTAGTAGCCAAAAATAGCTTGTGGTAGCTGTTGGTTTCAAGCTAACCAGGCTCTAGAAGCAGGAGCTCAATAGCTCCAAGCTCCCCTCAAATTCGAACCCTGATACAGTAATGTCAAGCTTGCTCCCAACAGTAATTTATTAAAAAATCTGTGAGCTTGTTTCTCTTTGATAGACAAAAATCGAAAAGCATTCCTAGCCCAGTTGTATGGCTCGAAATGCAAGCGGGATAGGATTGGTTCAGCTGTCCCATTTAAAAAAGAAAGCATACACATAAGGTTGCAAAATAATCCTTCGGTCCTTTGCCCCTCCTGAACCAGGGCCAAAGAAATGCCAGATGATGATTTCATTTTTTGATACATTGAAAAGCACATCATGTTTGTAAATTGTGATGCCCTTTACCAATACTGCCTGGTTTGCAGAACTGCATATAAGGCTATAGAGAAAGGGCATATGTAGGGTGTGAATGGGGCACAACATTTCTCAGGTTCGTGCTAGGGCATCACCTTACGTATATACGTAAAATGGTTAGTAACATGGGTCTTCTTCATCATCAAGAAAACTACAAGCTTCTATTTCAACTGGTTTATGGATAGATTTCCCTTTATGTTGTAGATATGGTGAAAAAATGTGTGGGGATAACGAGATTCCAACCCCAATTTGTCCGGGTCTGTTTGAAATATGCCACAGATGATGTGACTGTCAAAGAAAATCTGAAACTAGATTAAGATAATTCCTTGGTCAATTCCAAGGGTATTTTTTTTTTAAATAAGCCATGTGACTATTATTTATAATGATAATGATTTGTTAGTTATATAGCGTTTACGCCTAAGCTCTATACAGATAACATATTTATATAAAATGATCACCCAACTGAAGTTAGTACTCCTTTATCAACTTCAGAAGGATTAAAGGCTGAGTTGGCTTTGCCGGGATTCGAACCTGCAACCTGCAGATTAAACATAGATCGCAGCAGCAAGCGCTCAACCCGCTGACCTGTTAAAAAACGTATTGACTCTTCAAGGTCGATCATTAAAGAGGACGTCGTCAATAAGGTGTCAATAAGCTGCTTCCTTTTGCCTAGAAGTGGGGTACCGTTTATAACCTGACTTTTGCGCAACTTAATTGACCTCCTCTCACCACAACATCACTTCAGCATTACTCGACCACCCTCACCCTTGCCCCAGGTGCTTGGCCTGGGTGAAGGGAGCCTCAGTATCACGCTTAACCATGGTCTCTCACTCCACCTCCATTCCAAACTGCAGATCGATTCCTTCCTAGACAAGGAAGAGTAGAGTATTATGTGAGTATTATGTGGCTGATGATTCTCTGGTGTGTTGGTCATGGTCCTGTACCAGTGATCTAGCACACTGATGTAAAGTCAGCAATGTAAAGACCTATCACCATTTGCACCTAAACCTGATGTGTCTTGGAGAAGCTGCATAGGTTTCTGAAGTATTAACAACATCTCTAAATTCAATGCATACCTAATGCCCCAGATTGTCAAACTTGTCGAATGACTGGGGTAGTCCAGGTTTCTCACCACTTTATCCTTACAAAAGAATACTCAGAGGTACCATTGCATCCACAGGATAAAGGAAATGCATGTTTTTCTATCCCCCAAGGTCTTTTTTAATATCTTAGTGCTGTTCTTTGCACTCCGTTGCGTGCCCGCAATCTTCAAGGGACTAATGCCTCAGCTCTTTTTTTTAAAACATGTTTATTTTAAACCAAGGCAGGACGAATAACATACAGCATAGCAAAATATCTCTCACCTTTTTCCGACATTCCCCTTTGACTCGTATCCTCTCCCCCTCCCCCCGGCCCGAGGCCTCCTCCCCTCAGGTCCCTCGCTCCGCAGGCCCGCCCGCCGTGCCTCCCGCTCAGGAGTTCTCTTGGTCCTTCAAGACCCACCGAGTGTTGATGGGTTTATAGGTCAGGGCGGGGAATCGCTCATCATACTCCAGTACTGGAGCCCAGATGTTCTGGAAGCGGTGAAGGACTCCTGCCCTTGCCACTGTTACCTTTTCCACGATCAGTCTATCCCACAGCTTTCCCCACCACTGAGCCATACAGGGGCCGTCCAGGGATTTCCAGAAGTGGGTGAGCACAGTTTTACCTTCTAGGAGGCATTGAGTTAGCAGTTTCGCTCTGTTCCCAGAGCGCGGGTAGACCCCAGGGTTTGGGACCCCCAGAAAGATGGGTTCGGGCTCCAGCGGGAGTGCGGTCCCGGTGATCTGTTCAATAGTCGACAAGCACCGTTTCCAAAATTGCTGGATCTTTGGGCATGTCCACCACATATGGAAGAAGGAGCCCGGTTGGGCACACCCTCTCCAACAGGTATAGTCCACCCGGGGGTTCATATGGTGAGGCCTAAGGGGTGGGGTAGTACCAATGCAGCATGATCTTGTAAGCACATTCCTTGTTGGTAACACAGGTAGACGAGGAGTTGCCGCGAGCCCAAATATCCACCCAGGTCTGGTCGTCAATCGGGTGTCCCAAGTCGGCCTCCCATTGGGCCATGCATTGAGTTTTGAAGTTAGGAAGCCTCCCAGGAAACGTCTATATGGGGTTGAAATCCTGCCTCGGAATGGAAGATCTTTAAGTGTTAGTTCAAGGGGAGTAAGGGGCCGCGTGGCCGCCTGGAGGGTTTGGGGATGCGAGCACCAATGACGAATAATAATAATAATAATTTTGGCATTTATTTATATAGCGCTACGAACCCTCAGGTATCTGAGCGAAGCTGGATATATGTAAATCTGTCTCTTTCCTGGACTTGGAACACCTCCTTGCATTGTTCGAATGTACGGGGTAGGTTCCTTGCATATAGCTGTTCCAAGGTCTCGAGGCCTCCATCTATCCAGTTCTGGAAGCTACGGGGGTTCGCCCCGGGCGAGAAGGTTGGGTTGTGGAAGATTGGTGATAGGGGGCTCAATCCTCTCGGGATTCCCTTTTTGTTTCAGAGCCCAGTCCCAGGAGCTCAGAGTGTGTTTGGTTGAAAGCAGGAGTCTCTTCCAGCGCTCTCTGAGGGGGGGCGGAATATGTGGGAGAAACCGCAGGGGGAGCGGGAGTTGTGCTTGCTCCAGTTCCACCCATCTGGGGCGGTCCGTGATTGTCTACCCTGTAGATCGGGGACCCCCAACCCACCCAGCCTAGAGCTGCTTACCAATGTTTTATGGGGGATTCTGGCCTTTTTGACCCTCCAAATAAACTTCAACATTCTCCTCTGCAAGTCTTGAAGGGCTGGTGCTGGGATGGCTACTGCGAGGGAGGTAAAGGCATAGAGGAATCTCGGAAGCAAGTTCATTTTGCAGGCTGTTATACGTCCCATCAATGACATTTCCTGTGTTGACCAGCGCTTCAGATCCCCTTCCAGTTCCCGAAACAGTTTAGGGAAGTTGGTCTGGTATGTTTCTTTTGGGTTTGCCGTATTGTGAACTCCCAGGTAAGGGATGGTCTGTCTCTCCCATGTGATTGGGCACATCCTGGTTAGTGCCCCCCGTTCCTCCCGAGGGAGGCCGATGCCCAAGGCTACCGATTTGGAGAAGTTGACAGCGAAGAATGCCTCACCTCTTACAAGAGCCTACATATTTTGCAGGCACATATTTGGATCACATTGTTAAACATAGCCCCACCAGAGTAACATATGCAGCATCTAAGACTCACTTTTATCATTTTTTGGAAAGCAGGCCTCACATGAACCCAGCCAAGTGTACCTTGTCGCAGATGGCCGCAAGAACACACCAATTCCCAGATAAGGTTCAAGGATTTTTATTGTCAATTTAGCAATGCGCTTAGTGGCTGTCCTTCTCTCTCGGTAACCCCTGCTATCTAAAAGCTATCTGTCTATAGGTGATGGCCTGAAGGCAAATGCCTTCTCTATCTAGACTTCCTCTGGGGACAATCGAGGTGACACCCATCAGGGACCCCGGTTGGATAGTGCCTTCCAATAACTCTGGGCACTTGCCTGCTCTACCACACCCTTCTCCACCTTTCCCTACATCTTACTATCTCACTCCCTTTGTCTTTCTACACTCTGTTCCTCCCTTCCTACTCCACCATGCATCTTCCCTCGGCCTCTCCCTACCACTTCTCTCCTGTCCTTCCTATGGTCCTCCAACGATTACTCGCCGCCACACTCTGATTTTACTCCCTCCTATTTACACCTTCCTCTCTACAGCCTCTTCTAATACCTCACTACTACTCTCTATGCATCTCTCAACTACTACTCCCACCTTTACACTGTCACCCCTCCCATCTTTACGCCACTTACACACTTCTACTACTCCCACCTCTACCTCTTTCCCAATCCTCACACCACTATTAATCCACCTCACCTTCTTCACAATCACCCTTTTTTCACTCCCTCAGCCACACTTCACTCACTCACTACTCTCCTGCTATCACTTCCACTCGCACACCTTGCACACACATTCACAACACTGTACTACTTTCTCTCAGCAGCCAATACCTCACCTCCTCTGTAAGCTACCTCCACATCCCTTTCCACCATCCTTTCTCCTTCTGGTCTCTTGGTCTGCCAATCTTCCTCCTCCTTCTCTGACCTCACCTGAACATCTCACACCTTCTTGTTTTTTGTTTTCCATTATATCTTCCCCTCCTATCTCAAATGGCTCTCCCCTTCTGTTCCCTAGGCCAATCTTACACTTCCTTCCCTGCTCAGGAGGTGTTGCAGAAATCAGAACACATATAAGGAGTTCTAAGCCCCACTCCTTTGGATATACATGATTTGACCGTGGCAGAATTCTTCACAGCAGAATTGACGGTGGTCAATTTCACTGCAAATACAATTTTGCTGCAGTCAAACCCGGCAAAACTTTGACCCCCACACCCTAGTGCACCCCCTATCTCCCAAATACACCCCCACTTAATTTTTACTTCTCCGCTTCCTTCTGACCCTGTGGCCTCAGTTCCGTCTCTCTTACGCGGGTCGGATCTGACTCTGCAGCGTCTGTGTAAAGACTGGTAGGGGGTGTCTGTACTTCCGCTCTCTATATGGTAGAGGAGAGGCACAGAGGACCCCAGCCAAGATTCTCTATTATTGGTAACGTAGTCGAGCAATCAAGGCCTAGCTTCTCAGGAGGTGATGCGGGCTGGTTCTTAAGTACAGTGTAGTCCCCGAACCCCCACAAAGGAATGTCCACACACTGTATTACTGAAAACACAGTCTTTATATAATTAATATTCGAAGGTATGTACACGATCACAATAACGCACTTTGTACTCAAAAATCAACAATGATAAATATATACAATTCTAAAGTGGTACCACCAATGTTATCAAATCTCATTAAAGTGCATCAACTATACAGTTAAAATGTCACACAGATCAATAACGAGGAAACTAGCAATAGAGATTGGAAGGAGCGCAAGATGGTTGAAACAACAGGCAGATTTCTGACCCCTACCCTTAGGCACAGTTCTGTGTGGAGATCCCCCCACCTGGGCAACCTGTAAATAAAGATATATAGCACAAGCCCAGTCCCTATATGGTTCAATAGTCTTATTTCCTCCTATTAAGGTTTTACCCCCCCAATGTACCTGGTGGAGTAGAGTTCTTCGAAGATGCGGCGACCGATCCTTCTTGAGTGACTCCCTTTAAAGCAGGAGCCACGGATCATCGAGAGGCGTCGAGGAACTCGGCGTTCGGTGTCGGGGAATCGACGGCCCTTCTTGAGTGCCCTCCCTTCAAGGCAGGAGTCACAGGTCGTCGAACGTCCGACGGAGAACAGGTTGAACTACGGCAGTGAAGTGGCAGCTTCGTTCCTAGCGGTGCTCGTCGACGACGGAGCATTGGCGTCCTGCAAGGAAGAGGCATGCGGGGCACCTCGGTGATGATAGTTCTGGACCGCAAAGAGAGGATGAAGAACTGTGGCCCAGCAAGGGTGTCGAGTCGTCGGCGTCTCTGTGGTCTTTAGGTGGTGGGAAACCCACCGGCGGATGCTCCTCGGCGCGTCGACGGTCGGGCCTTCTCCAGCGGGATAAAGCGGGCGACGATGCAGACGAGAGCGTCCGATGATCAATTGAAGTTCTTAGGCAAATGGGAGCACGGCGGCTCCGGTCGGCGACGGCGGTCGTCAACAGTGGCGGACAACAGTCCGGGTGCTTCTCTTTGAGACTCCGCAGCAGTCCCCGTCTCGGGTCGGCAGCCTGTCGAAGGTCTGTCTACCAGGGAGCTTTGGCAAAGATCAGCTGGTGCACGATGGTCCCTCGTAGCTCGGGAAGAGGGCGCCTTATCAGGTCCTCTCTGGGTCAGTCCTTGGAGACACAGCAGCTTTCCGATTGTGAAGGAGAGCAACAGCAATTCTTCTCGTCCAGCAGGGCTTCAAGGTCAAGCTTCAGTTACTCCAGTTACTCGTCGTAGTGGACTTCAGCTTCTGAACAATTTCCAGTGGTTAGAGGTCCCCAGATATACTATTCGGTCTCTCATCCACACTGCTAGGTCACACTCATCAGCCAATCATCCAGAAGGGCATTCATGCAGTCAGTCAGCCAATCAGGCACGCAGTGCATTCAGGCCATCCTTCTCCCGCTCAGACACTCACAACAAGGAATGTGGATTGGGACAAGTACCCAACCATTCAACACTACACACTGCATTCAGGCCAGTTTCGGGCAGGGCTGTCTCAGTCTTTGTCTCTCATGCCAGAAACCAGACAACCAGAACAAGAAGTGCATATTGGTCACACACTCCATTCACCCAGGTCCCACCCACAGGAGTTACCCACAACATACATCACCGGGAAGGCTCCAGCTAGTCTGGCCGGGACTTCACAACAACACCATATATGGCACTTCTATCCAACAGCCAGTCAGGGGGAAGGGACAGAGTCAGGGCTTCCCAGGACTTTGGGAAAACAAGGTAATAGGTAATAGAAAGCAAGAGGCCACAGGGGCCGTTTTGTTTTCCATCAGGAATCAACTGATCCCAATGGCAGGGCCGGGGTATCCCAAAATGGAGGATACTCCGCACACCTGTCAAATTCAGCATGGAGCTGCCACCAACCCATACCCTGCTCTGGGGGCCACCCACAGGTGCCCATAAACATACACTAGGGGCACAGGGTTGTACCCCGCACCCATGGGTGCCATAAGGGTATCCCACGGGTCCATTCACCAAACCAAAAGAGAGAGAGCTGCACCGCCAGGAGTCCCACATGAACTCCTGCGCGGAAAACACGACAGAACACACGATAAAAAGCAGTAAAGGACAAGGATACAGAGGCCCTGTCCCTCTGATGCATTTCCAGCATCACAGTCGCGCCTCCCCCCCCAAGACTGAGGTGGAGGGTGCCTAATCTCCCACGGGATAGACACCCTCATCCAGACGGTCAACATACCTTCTAGAAAGGCCATCTGCATTATCGTGACTCTTCCCTGGTCTGTGCTCTATGGTGAAGTCTAGCCATTGCAGGCTAATGGACCACCTGAGCAGTTTCGGGTTCTCACCCTTCATCTGCATAAGCCACGTCAGGGGCTTATGATCTGTTTGGACCTTGAAGGTTGACCCCGTAAGGCGGTGCCTAAAACGGCTAAGGCTCCAAACTATACTAAAACATTCCTTTTCAACAGTAGCCCACCTAAATTCTCTACCCTTGAGTTGTCTACTGATGAATATGATAGGATGTTCTCTCCCTTTGTCATCTAACTGGGACAAGACAGCTCCAATTCCGGTGTCGCAGGCATCCGTCTGGACAATAAAGGGTCGGCTGTATTCAGGCGCACACAACACAGGTGCCCTACACAGACTTTCTTTCAAGCCATCAAAGGCCCTCTGACAGTCTTCAGTCCAATTAACCTTCCTAGGTTGTTTGGGTGAAGTCAGAGCTGTCAGTGGTGCAGCTATGGTTCCATAGTCCGCCATGAAATTGCGATAATACCCAGTGAGGCCCAAAAAGGCTCTCACTTGGGTTTGAGTAGTGGGAGTCTCCAAGTCCTGTACATCCTGTACCTTACTGGGGAGAGGTTGGATTTGACTCCTTCCTACCTCATGACCAAGATACGTGACTTTGCCCATAGCTATCTGGCACTTGGTGGCCTTGATAGTGAGGTTAGCCCTTTTCAAGGCCTGCAACACCCTACCCAGATGTGTCAAGTGCTCTTCCCAATTGGAACTGTAGATGGCAATGTCGTCTAAATAAGCCACACAAAAGGCTTCCAGCCCACTGAGAGCATGATTGACCAATCTCTGGAAGGTGGCAGGGGTATTCTTCAACCCAAAAGGCATGACCCTAAACTGGTAGAGTCCCTCTGGTGTTGAGAACGCCGTCTTTTCCTTGGAATGGTCCGTCAGAGCTATTTGCCAATAGCCTGAGGAGAGGTCAAAGGTGGTCACAAATTTGGCAGCACCTATGGTGTCCACGAGCTCATCAGCCCTGGGCAATGGGTGCGCGTCAGTTTTGGTGACGGCATTGACTCCTCGGTAGTCCACACAGAACCTCTAATCCTTGGTACCTGCCTGGGAACTTGCCTTGGGGACAAGGACCACGGGACTGGACCAAGGACTGGATAAGGGTTCAATAACACCCAGATCCAACATCTTGGCGACCTCAGCATGGATGTGGTTCTTAACCGTATCTGACATTCGGTAGCTCCTGCTCTTGACAGGCACGCTGTCACCAGTGTCAATCTCGTGCTTACACCACGGTGTAAGGCCTGGCATCAGCGAAAACAGAGAGGCATACCGCTGGAGCAAAGTCCTGCAGGACCTCTGCTGCTCTGTTGTCAAATCTGGAGAGAGATGCACTCCCTCCACTGAGCCATCCTGAGGGTTGCTATGCAGCAAATCAGGAAGGGGCTCACTCTCATCCTCTTCTTGCTCTGAAGCTAGCAAGAGACATGAGACTTCTGCTCGCCTGTGGAAAGGCTTGAGCCAATTAACATGGAATACCTGAGGGGCTACCCCTGGGATTCCCATGTCAACCAGATAATTGACCTCGCCCATCTTGGAGATTATCCTGAAGGGTCCAGTCCATTTATCTGCCAATGCTCGAGGCTTGGTAGGCTCCATCACAAGGACCTCCTGTCCCGGAGTCCAATCCACTTGCAATGCTTTAAGGCCATGCCAGTATTTGTTCAATTCCTGGCTGGCCTTGAGATTCGCTGATGCCTGACCCATCATCTGGGTCATCCTCCGTCTGAGGCCTAACACATAGTCCCCCACTCGCTTGGCGGGACCTGGAGGGGTGGCTTCCAAACCTTCTCTGATCAAGGCAAGGGGCCCCCTCACGGGATGTCCAAAGAGTAACTCAAAGGGGCTGAAACCAACACCCTATTGAGGTACCTCTCTGTAAGCAAACAGCAGGCATGGCAGGAGGAGATCCCATTTCCTCCTTAGGGGCTCTTCCAAAGCACCTATCATGCCCTTGAGAGTTTTATTAAATCTCTCAACCAGACCATTGGTCTCGGAGTGGTAAGAGGTGGAGAACTTGTAGGTTACTCTGCACTCTTTCCACATGGTCTTCATGTAACTAGACATGAAGTTGGATCTTCTGTCAGAGACAACCTCCTTGGGGAATCCAACACGGGTGAAAATTCCCAGGAGAGCCCTGGCAACCACCTTGGCAGTTACAGTCCAAAGGGGTATAGCCTCAGGGTACCTGGTGGCATGATCTACCAAACCAGGATGAACCGATGTCCACCTGACGTGGGAGGGTCAAGGGGACCGACAATGTCGATGCCCACCCTCTCAAATGGTGTGCCAACCACTGGCAATGGCTGCAGTGGGGCAATGACACTGCCTCCAGTCTTGCCAGAAAACTGACAAGTTGGGCAGGTCCTGCAGTGGGACTCCACTTCTACTCCCATCCGAGGCCAGTAGAAATGGGCAGTGAGCCTCTGCTTAGTCTTCGTGGTACCAAGATGACCAGCCAAGGGTACCTCATGCACCAACTGCAGTAGGAAGGGCCTGTAAACCTGGGGTACCACCAACCTCTTGAGGGCACCAGGTTCAGGCTTAGTGGGCTCACTAACAAGTTGCTCACCCTCCCAATAAATCTTCTCCTTGTGCCTGGGACAGGGCCTGTTTCCTCAGACCCTCGAGAGAGTGACACTCTCTCTGTCCTTTACAGAAGTCTGCCCGGGAGGGTCCCCCTTCAGCTAACAAGCATTGAAGATCAGGATGATCCTCCGGGTTCAAAACCTCTCCCACAGGAGAGTCTTCTGGCTCTTCTCCCACAGGAGTTGAGACGGGGTTTACCACTGGACCCAGCCCGTCCGGAGCATGGATCCCAATGGGTGCTGTAGGAACAGCAGGAAGAGAAGGAGCTCCCTCCACAGAGGTGGCCTTCTTGCTCTTCCTTCGTCTTACCTTAGGCCGCGCCTTCGGCTCGGGTACCTGACTCACAGCCAGACCCGGGGTCACCTGTGACCTAGTGACCGCAGCCGCAGTCATGGGAAGACCATCCGCGATCAATCCCAACTCTACTAGATCGTTACCTAACAGAATGGTAGCAGGGACATTGTCCTGAACCAGGACAGGAAGCTTTGCTGTCTTGTCTCCAATTACGAGTGTGACTCGGGCTACAGGCGATAATTTGGGAGGCCCACCAGCTAACCTGGTGGTTCTCAGAGGAGCACCTACATAGTCCTCTGGCTTGAGCAGGGTCCTGTCCACCACTGTCATGCTTGCCCCTGTGTCTCTCAAACAAGCAGAAGGCTGGCCATTCAGGAGGACACTTCTCAAAAATCTATGGGTGTTCTGTGGGATAGTCGCCAGTACTTCCGCGTACTTGTCCCAGGCCCCAAGGGACACTAAGGAAATCTCTACAGGAGCACCAAATGTGATCCCTGTAGAGGAGGGGAGGACAGTGGCCTCCACCTCAGACATGGGGTAAGGGTAGGTCAGGCTGACAGCCTGTACTCCAAGTGCCTTACCTTTACACTTGGAGTCACCCCTCTTGTGATCCAGAGCCCCACAGTCCCAACAAGTGCCGGGAGTGCGGGGTACGGTACTGGAACCACTGGGAGCCTGCTTTGCAGCACGTGGACCACCACTCTTAGTCCCACCCACAGATGACTTATCCCCACTAGATTTTTGGGTTTTAGGAGAGGAGGGTTTAGGTTTATTCGACTGTGACTGCTTTTGGAACTCCTCAGCTTTCTGAGAGGCCCCCTTTTCTTTGTCCTTGTCCTTCCCACTGGAGTCCTTAGGGGACACCCGGTGGGAGACCCACTTGTCAGCCAGCCTAGCCAGCTTAAAGGGATCCAAAATGTTCTGGTCAGCAACATACTGACGCAGCTCCGGTGAACAGGCTTCAGATAAATGCTAAAAAAACAACAGGTGGGACAATTCAACAAAAGTTTTCACCTTGTAACCATCAATCCACCCCATCATATTCATGTGCGCAGCACTCACCCAGTCAACCCAAGACACATTCTCTTTTTTCTTAAAATCCCTGAACCGTTTAAGGTATTGGGTAGGTGTCTTGCCAAACTTGGCAATCAAAGCAGATTTCATACACTCATACTGACCCCTTTCTTCCACACTCAGCTTCAGAATACAGTCATACCCAGTCTAAGGCACTCTGCTTAGCAAACACTTAGCCCAATCTCTTTTGCCAACATCATGAATTGCACAAGCCATTTCAAACGCTTCAATCCATTGTAGGATATCAGAACCCTCCACAAACACACTGTCATGATGCCTACCTCCAAGGAGCCAGACAGGGCCCGGCACCCTCAGAGGCAGGCAACATGTATACTAGGGAAGTCCCAGCCACCCCAGATAGGGGCTCTTCGGACTCAGTCCTGGTGCCGTTGGCGTCAGGCTCATAAGGGATAACAGTCCTGGCACCATCGGCGCCAGGCTCATACAAGATATGGAAGGAAATGTGTTTGGTGCAAACTTACCTGGCAGACCATGCTGCAATTTCCTTACCTGGCAGATCATTCTACAACTTCCAGATGAAAAAGGAACTACTTAACCACACGGGTGTGGCTGGTGGCAGGATACATACCTTCAGTGGAAGGATACATACCTGGGACTACTTGAAAGGCTATTTAAGCCACGCCCAGACAGCAAACCACGCTTCGCGTTGTTCTGCTCATAGCAGCTGGACGCTCACCGTGCCTGCTCCTGCTCCAGTCCTCGACCACGCCTGCCAGCATCCTGGAAACACCTAAGGATAGAAAAGGGAAGAAGAAACAGGTGAAAACAAACCTTACCTGTTAAAGCTGCATTCCGGATTCAGCGCGCCAACGTTCCTGCAAAAAGACATCATTTTAAATACTCACATACATCTCGGCGCACTTCTCTTACCTGCACGTGGCGCCTTCGGCTCTGCGACGCCCATCCGGATCTCCTGCAGCATTCCAGCACCTACGGGGAGACGAAGAGAAGAAAGCAAGGTGAGAAGGGGAAAATAACCAAGAAGCACTTACCCGCCAAGCTAATTCTTCTTACCTTCGGGTCGATGCCATTCCTTGGGCATTTCAGCACCCCGGCCCCTATGGGGAAAAAGCAAACATCACATTAGTGAATGCAAGAACCGTAGCAAACGAACTATTTTAAACTTACCTGCTTACAGGTCAGACTCAGCTTCTGCTTCGTACCGGCTCCATTTCTTCGGCAGTCTCGAACTCCGGCCCCTAAGGAAAAAGAGACAGGAAAAGACAGTAGTGGACCTACACCAAAACTCACCTGAAATCAGGTTTTCGATGGAAACCGCCCTCAGCCCGGAGTCTTCCATTACCTGCAAAAGAGAAGAGGAACAGTTTAGACTCAAGCTTGCCATAAACATTTACGGTACTTACCGGGAACAGACAAGCGAACTCGAACTTACTATCCAGTGACGTAACTGGATCCCAACGCGCCCCTGCATCAGAAGCAGGATGGAGAGCTCGCCTTTTCAATCCCTAAGAAGGGTATTCATCCGAGCCAGACAAGCCGGATTTGGGAACCCAGCCCACTCCATCTTCAGGGTGCTGAACATCTCCTTCGAAGAGGCCACTGCCGTCCAGACCACGCCCGCGCCTCCGTGGGAACCAGTTGAGCGTTACAGAACGCGAAGCCTACCCACAATTACCCACCCAGGCGCCATGGAGACTTCCGAAACAGACCAACTGGCCCAACTATTGGGGGAATTACGGGCGGAAGTTCACGCCGCCCGCCAAGAAACCAATGTTCTTCGAAGAGAACTGATCTTGTCCAAAGAACGAACCGATGACCTGGCTAAACAGCTTTTACAGAATCAGACTGGACAAGCGCCATTACCTGCTTCCGGGAGAGAGTCCACTCCTATGGCTTCCACTAACCCGGTGCAAATTAACCTGCCGGGAAACATACCTTTGGCCCCACCTGAACGTTTTGCGGGGGACCCCAAGAAATACGCTGTTTTCATGAACCAATGTCGTTTACACTTTTTATGTAGACCTGGGGCCTTCCCTAATGACCAAACTAGGGTGGCTTTTGTTTTATCGTATCTCAGCGGCTGTGCAGCCGATTGGTCTATTCCGTTGGTAAATCAAGACGATCCTATCCTTCGTGACTTTCAACGCTTCCAGGCTAGTATGGAGAGATTATTTGCCCGGCACGCCCAGGGTGAGGCTTTGGATAACGAACTTATGTCTTTGCGTCAAGGGAACCTAGACCTCCTATCTTATATCGCCACATTTAACAGAATGATCGTGGAAACTGGGTGGCCTGAGAATAAAAGAATCACCTTGTTTCATCGAGGACTTCGTGGAGAGCTAAAAGACGTTCTGGCTCAAATTGTGAATCCACCCCAACTCTGTGAGGAATACATTGATTTAGTGATCCAACTTGATCATAGACTCCAGAATAGAAAGACTGATCGGACTAGATTTGAAACTCGGGCTTTGGTAAAAACCCACGCAAACCCCAAGAGTACCGACACTTCGGAGCCAATGCAAATTGGGGGAGTAAAAGGACCCCTAACGCAGAAAGAACGAGAAAGAAGACGGCAAAACCAGTTATGTTCTATTGCGGAGAGTCTGGACACTTTCTACGAAATTGCCCGGTAAAACCACCCAAGAAGGTGGTTGGAGCCACAGACCAAAACCTTCCAAAATCTGATTCGGGAAACGATCAAGCCCGACAAGCGTAGAGGTCCGCTTGCCGAGCGTGAAGACAAACTCTTTGACCTCGCATTTCATCATGCCAATGACCCTCGTGGATCTAAAGCAGCCTCAACGATTACATGGCATAAAGGCCTATCTCGACAGTGGGGCTATTGGGAACTATGTTGATCTTGAATTGGCTTCCAGGATTGGTCTCCCTCTCCGACCAAAAATCACCAAAGATGTCATTACCACGGATGATGGGACCGAAATTGCCTCTGGGCCGATAACACATTCTACCACAGAAATGCCACTGGTTGGCCAAGATGGTCATAGGGAAACCATAGTGTTCGATGTAATCAAGGCTCCACAATTTCAGGTAATCTTGGGGATCCCTTGGTTAGAAGGACATAATCCTCGAATTGACTTGCGAGCAAAGAGTATCACCTTTCCTAACTGCAGACAAACTTGTTATTCCGGAAATCCACAAGTGGGTCTAGCCTCAGTAACCTCTGTGTCAGCACAACTACCACTTGAGTATCAGGACTTTCAGGACGTTTTTCAAAAAGAACAGGCCAACACCTTACCACCTCACCGGCCATACGATTGTCAAATTGATCTGGTACCCAATGCTCAACCGCCTTGTAGTAGGATTTATGCCCTTACCGAACCAGAGAATCTTCATTTACGCCAGTATTTGGATCAGTATCTTGCCAATGGGTTTATTCGCCCGTCAAAGTCACCGGCTTCTTCAGCTTTGTTCTTCGTGCCGAAAAAGGAAGGCGACCTTAGAACATGTACTGACTAACGCGCCTTAAATCAGATAACGGTTAAGAATCGTTACCCCCTGCCTCTGATCCCTGAACTCCTCGACCAGGTGAAAGATGCCTGCATCTTTATCAAGCTGGATTTAAGAGGGGCTTACCATCTGGTACGCGTCAGAGAAGGCGATGAATGGAAAACGGCCTTCCGCACCAAATACGGACTCTTTGAATACCAAGTGATGCCCTTCGTGTTGTGCAACGCACCTGCTGCCTTCCAGTATTTTATGAATGACATCTTTCGAGAACTCATAGATGTTTGTGTCATCATATATATTGACGACATCCTAGTGTACTCTTCCTCGGAATCTGATCACCGAAAACATGTTAAGGCCGTCCTGGAGAAACTACGCCAGCACAAACTATTTGCAAAGCTCGAAAAGTGCATTTTTCACGTCACGGAGGTTGAGTTTCTTGGTTTCGTCCTAACGCCAAAGGGAGTTCGAATGGACTCACGAAAAGTGGACGCAATCCTCAAATGGCCATCCCCTAGTTCTGTGAAAGGGGTTCAGAGCATGCTTGGTTTTGCCAATTTCTATCGAAGGTTTATCCCGGAGTTTTCTCGAGTGGTTCAACCCATCACAACCCTCTTACGGAAAAACAAACGCTTCGAATGGACTACGGAAGCAGAACAAGCATTTCAGGAACTAAAAACTAAATTCACCTCTGCACCTGTGTTAAAACATCCCCGTCCAGATCTCCCTTACGTTGTGGAAACTGACGCATCTAGTTTAGCCATGGGAGCGGTTCTATCACAGAGGGACCCAGTCTCGAACCAACTGCATCCTGTGGCCTTTTGGTCCAGAAAATTCTCAGCTCCAGAAGTTAACTACGCAATCACAGATAAAGAACTATTAGCTATCAAGTCAGCTTTCAAGGCTTGGCGTCATTACCTTCTCGGCGCAAGACATACTGTTACCGTAATTACAGACCACAGGAATTTACAATACTTAAAAACGGCCAAAGCTCAATCCTCACGCCAACTCCGTTGGGCCCTGTTCTTTGCAGAATTTGACTTTGTGATCACCTATTGCCCCGGCTGCAAGAATGGCAAGGCGGACGCACTTGAATAGGAATGGGCGATTCTACCCCAACTCTAGATCCAGTTCCGATTATTCCCGAACAGAGAATTTTGGGGGTGATCTCCTCACAAACTCTAGAGGATATTCAAACTAGAGTTAAATTGCTTTTCGACGCTGCAGCCTTGCAAGAATGGAGCCTGAAAGATCCCAGATTTTCAATTAATAACGATTTACCTTATTTCCAGGGGCGACTGTTCTTGCCTCAAAAGGATTTGCAAGATCTCGTTATTGCCCATCATCATGAGACACTAATGGAAGGACACCCGGGCATCGCTAAGACTGAAGAAAAAATTAAAAGGCATTTCTGGTGGCCCTCCTGGCGAAAGGATATAAAATCTTTCGTGATGACATGCGCAGTGTGCGCCCAAAATAAAAGTCAAAAGCAAAAACCAGCCGGTCCGTTACGACCTCTGGACATCCCACCGGCACCTTGGCACACTTTATCGCTGGATTTTATAACTGACCTACCTCCGTGTCATGGATTTAATACTATACTGGTAATTGTAGACCTCTTCTCCAAGATGGCCCATTTTATTCCCTTGAAAGGGCTGCCTTCAGCCTCCACCCTAGCCAAGGAATTTCTTGAGAACGTTGTTCGTCTACATGGTTTTCCATCCATATTAATCTCCGATCGGGGAAGCCAGTTTATTTCTCGGTTCTGGAAGAGATGTTGCCAAATGGCACAAGTTGATGTGCGTTTATCTACCAGCCACCATCCTCAGACCGACGGCCAAACCGAGAGAACAAATCAGACATTGGAACAGTACTTACGGTGCATATTGCATCAATCAGAATATAATTGGAAAGACATTTTATGGATTGCTGAATACGCGTACAACAATTCTGTGCATTCAGGAATTGGCCAGACTCCTTTTTATACCTTATTTGGCCACCATCCCAGAACTTCGGATCTTGAACCACCTCAAGGCCTTGAAATGCCCGCCGTGGATAACTTACATGCCACCATAACCCGAGCCTTCAAGGAAGTCAAGACTCATTTACAGCAGGCCAAGGACAAATATAAGGAAAATGCTGACTTACATCGGAGCGAAGTACCTCCTTACCAAGTTGGAGATCAAGTGTGGCTGGCGACTAGACATCTACCACTTAAAGGCCCGCGAACTTTTAACCCAAGATATATAGGGCCTTATCCAATCAAGGCTGTAATCAACCCGGTAGCCTTCAAACTCGATCTGCCCCCCAACATGCTAATCCATCCGGTTTTCCACGTATCACTGTTGAAACCTGTACAACCCGGAACCAGGCTACTCAAGCCACCAGAACCAATCCCAGTAGATGGGGAACTGGAATTCGAAGTTAAAGACATATTAGATTCTAAGATGTCCAAGTCAAAGGTTTTTTACCTAATTGATTGGAAAGGATATGGACCTCAGGAGAGATCTTGGGAACCAAGCGATCATATACATGCACCTCGTCTAATACAAAAATTTCATCGTAAGTTTCCACACAAACCAAAGCCTCTGGACAGTACGTCCTTGGGAGGGGCCTTGGGGGGAGGTACTGTCATGATGCCTACCTCCAAAGAGCCAGACAGGGCCCGGCACCCTCAGAGGCAGGCAACATGTAAACTAGGGAAGTCCCAGCCACCCCAGATAGGGGCTCTTTGGACTCAGTCCTGGCGCCGTTGGCGTCAGGCTCATAAGGGATAACAGTCCTGGCACCATCGGCGCCAGGCTCATACAAGATATGGAAGGAAATGTGTTTGGTGCAAACTTACCTGGCAGACCATGCTGCAATTTCCTTACCTGGCAGATCATTCTACAACTTCCAGATGAAAAAGGAACTACTTAACCACACGGGTGTGGCTGGTGGCAGGATACATACCTTCAGTGGAAGGATACATACCTGGGACTACTTGAAAGGCTATTTAAGCCACGCCCAGACAGCAAACCACGCTTCGCGTTGTTTTGCTCATAGCAGCTGGACGCTCACCGTGCCTGCTCCTGCTCCAATCCTCGACCACGCCTGCCAGCATCCTGGAAACACCTAAGGATAGAAAAGGTAAGAAGAAACAGGTGAAAACAAACCTTACCTGTTAAAGCTGCATTCCGGATTCAGCGCGCCAACGTTCCTGCAAAAAGACATCATTTT
This sequence comes from Ambystoma mexicanum, assembly GCF_040938575.1. Lineage (NCBI taxonomy): Eukaryota > Metazoa > Chordata > Amphibia > Caudata > Ambystomatidae > Ambystoma > Ambystoma mexicanum. The sequence goes on along the minus strand of NC_090933.1, from coordinate 779,767,102 downwards.
AAATACTCACCGCGTCGCATACATCTCGGCGCACTTCTCTTACCTGCATGTGGCGCCTTCGGCTCTGCGACGCCCATCCGGATCTCCTGCAGCATTCCAGCACCTACGGGGAGACGAAGAGAAGAAAGCAAGGTGAGAAGGGGAAAATAACCAAGAAGCACTTACCCGCCAAGCTAATTCTTCTTACCTTCGGGTCGATGCCATTCCTTGGGCATTTCAGCACCCCGGCCCCTATGGGGAAAAAGCAAACATCACATTAGTGAATGCAAGAACCGTAGCAAACGAACTATTTTAAACTTACCTGCTTACAGGTCGGACTCAGCTTCTGCTTCGTACCGGCTCCATTTCTTCGGCATTCTCGAACTCCGGCCCCTAAGGAAAAAGAGACAGGAAAAGACAGTAGTGGGCCTACACCAAAACTCATCTGAAATCAGGTTTTCGATGGAAACCGCCCTCAGCCCGGAGTCTTCCATTACCTGCAAAAGAGAAGAGGAACAGTTTAGACTCAAGCTTGCCATAAACATTTACGGTACTTACCGGAACAGACAAGCAAACTGGAACTTACTATCCAGTGACGTAACTGGATCCCAACGCGCCCCTGCATCAGAAGCAGGATGGAGAGCTCGCCTTTTCAATCCCTAAGAAGGGTATTCATCCGAGCCAGACAAGCCGGATTTGGGAACCCAGCCCACTCCATTTTCAGGGTGCTGAACATCTCCTTCGAAGAGGCCACTGCCGTCCAGACCACGCCCGCGCCTCCGTGGGAACTAGGTGAGCGTTACACACACCAACCAAATCTTTCATAAACTTGGTGGCTGGGGACCTGCCACTCTCAACTGGTTTCGCTGAAGTCTCCACTCTAGCTTTCTCTAGCTGGATTCTCTGACATTCAGTGTCCTTGTCTTGGAGTTCAAGGTCCCTATTCTTGAGCTCCACTTGTTGAGCGAACTCCTCCTTCTTAAGCTCAGCATCTATTTCCAACTTGCGATATTCAAAGGCCAATTTCATCCTTAATAACTCAGGCTCCAAGGAATTGCTGGGGTTCGGAATAGAGGCAGCAGGAATGGTGGCATTCCCAGAAACAGATTCAGTAGAAACCCCAGGGGCAGAGTCCTCATTGGTTGCATTCCCCCCCTCATCAAGAGTTTCACCATCAGTCTGGTAGTCCACCAGGGCAGCTATCAGCTCAGCCCTAGACTTATCCACAAAGTCTAATTCCCTGGCTTCGCAAGCACTCTGGAGAGCCTCTAAGCTCATCCTAGTCAATTTACCATTTGCAATAGACTCCATTGCTTGTAATGCAGTTATTTTGTACACAACCAAACCTTAATTTAATAAAGTGCAGATATTTTGTAAGTGGCACGGTTATACACTGATTCTTAAAACCATAAGCATCCCACCCCTGCCACCAGTGTAAAGACTGGTAGGGGGTGTCTGTACTTCCGCTCTCTATATGGTAGAGGAGAGGCACAGAGGACCCCAGCCAAGATTCTCTATTATGGGTAACGTAGTCGAGCAATCGAGGCCTAGCTTCTCAGGAGGTGATGCGGGCTGGTTCTTAAGTACAGTGTAGTCCCCAAACCCCCACAAAGGAATGTCCACACACTGTATTACTGAAAACACAGTCTTTATATAATTAATATTCGAAGGTATGTACATGTTCACAATAACGCACTTTGTACTCGGAAATCAACAATGATAAATATATACAATTCTAAAGTGGTACCACCAATGTTATCAAATCTCATTAAAGTGCATCAACTATACGGTTAAAATGTCACACAGATCAATAACGAGGAAACCAGCAATAGAGATAGGAAGGAACGCAAGATGGTTGAAACAACAGGCAGATTTCTGACCCCTACCCTTAGGCACAGTTCTGTGTGGAGATCCCCCCACCTGGGCAACCTGTAAATAAAGATATATAGCACAAGCCCAGTCCATATATGGTTCAATAGTCTTATTTCCTCCTATTAAGGTTTTACCCCCCCCAATGTACCTGGTGGAGTAGAGTTCTTCAAAGATGCGTCGACCGATCCTTCTTGAGTGACTCCCTTTAAAGCAGGAGCCACGGATCGTCGAGAGGCGTCGAGGAACTCGGCGTTCGGTGTCGGGGAATCGAACGTCCAACGGAGAACAGGTTGAACTACGGCGGTGAAGTGGCAGCTTCGTTCCTAGTGGTGCTCGTCGACGACGGAGCGTTGGCGTCCTGCAAGGAAGAGGCGTGCGGGGCACCTCGGTGATGATAGTTCTGGCCGCAAAGAGAGGATGAAGAACTGTGGCCCAGCAAGGGCTTTGAGTCGTCGGCGTCTCTGTGGTTTTTAGGTCGCGGGAAACCCACCGGCGGATGCTCCTCGGCGCGTCGACGGTCGGGCCTTCTCCAGTGGGATAAAGCGGGCGACGATGCAGACGAGAGCGTCCAATGATCAATTGAAGTTCTTAGGCAAATGGGAGCACGGCGGCTCCGGTCTGCGACGGCTCTCGTCGACAGTGGCGGACAACAGTCCGGGTGCTTCTCTTTGAGATTCCGCGGCAGTCCTCGTCTCAGGTCGGCAGCCTGTCGAAGGTCTGTCTACCAGGGAGCTTTGGCAATGATCAGCTGGTGCACGATGGTCCCTCGTAGCTCGGGAAGAGGGCGCCTTACCAGGTCCTCTCTGGGTCAGTCCTTGGAGACACAGCAGCTTTCCGATTGTGAAGGAGAGCAATAGCAATTCTTCTCGTCCAGCAGGGCTTCAAGGTCAAGCTTCAGTTACTCCAGTTACTCGCCGTAGTGGACTTCAGCTTCTGAACAATTTCCTATGGTGAGAGGTCCCCAGATATACTATTCGGTCTCTCATCCACACTGCTAGGTCACACTCAGCAGCCAATCATCCATAAGGGCATTCATGCAGTCAGTCAGCCAATCAGGCACGCAGTGCATTCAGGCCATCCTTCTCCCGCTCAGACACTCACAACAAGGAATGTGGATTGGGACAAGTACCCAGCCATTCAACACTACACACTGCATTCAGGCCAGTTTCGGGCAGGGCTGTCTCAGTCTTTGTCTCTCATGCCAGAAACCAGACAACCACAACAAGAAGTGCATATTGGTCACACACTCCATTCACCCAGGTCCCACCCACAGGAGGTACCCACAACATACATCACCAGGAATGCTCCAGCTAGTCTGGTCGGGCCTTCACAACAACACCATATATGGCACTTCCACCCAACAACCAGTCAGGGGGAAGGGACAGGGTCAGGGCTTCCCAGGACTTTGGGAAAAATAGGTAATAGGTAATAGAAAGCAAGAGGCCACAGGGGCCATTTTATTTTCCATCAGGAATCAACTGATACCAATGGCAGGGCCGGGGTATCCCAAAATGGAGGATACTCCGCGCACTTGTCAAATTCAGCATGGAGCTGCCACCAGCCCATACCCTGCTCTGCAGGCCACCCACAGGTGCCCAAAAACATACACTAGGGGCACAGGATTGTACCCCCACCCATGGGTGCCATAAGGGTATCCCACGGGTCCGTTCACCAAACCAAAAGAGAGAGAGCTGCACCGCCAGGAGTCCCACATGAACTCCTGCGCGGAAAACACGACAGAACACACAATAAAAAGCAGTAAAGGACAAGGATATGGAGGCCCTGTCCCTCCGATGCATTTCCAGCATCACAGTCTGCTTTTCTCTTTGTTTTCTTTTTCCTGTCCCCCGGCTCCAGTCCTTAGTAAGCAGGGGACACCCCTACTACCCTTCAAGGTAAACACTACCAAACATGAGGAGCTCGGGACACCCCCGCAACTCCTGCTTCCCATGTTCGGTATTGATTAACACATTTGTTTGAATTTAATCGATCAAATGGTACTGGTCAAATTCGGCCAAATTTAGCGAACAAATTGGGTAATACCACCCTTTTCTCATGTGGGACCACCATGGGTCATCGTCAAAGTTCCAGTTTGTGTGAGTATTCATGTCCTTGGGATGATAGTCGTTGTGAAAGATCCAATTTGCGGCTCTGGTATTGTTAAGCGGTTGCTCTTTTCTAAGTGCCGGACAGTCTGTGTTACAACGCTGCTGCTTAGATCTGCTGCCGATGAGGCTGCTTGTTGTGCAGAGTGGATGGCATCATCCACACATGCTCTGGCACTTGGTCGTGTTTGTTCTTTATTGTCGTGCAGTGGTTTCATGGTGTAGCACTGTCAGTAGAGGTGCGCTGGCACTGGGTACCCGTGGAGAGGATCTTGTGGGCTGTTGTTTCTTTGATCCTTCACTGGGTCTGCTCATATCTGCAGTTCCCTGAAACAGAGAAAAACTGTCCTGCATTTGGAAATTGAGGCATGGGGTAGTTAAGAGTGGTACCATTTTCAATCACGCAGGCACATAGAGAAGAGACATGGACTGAGGCCTTCTTAACTGCCATCTTCCACCTCTTGGGTAGGACTGGCTCTAACTTCCACTTTGATAGGCTTCTCACCCCAAGCTGAGAGAGGTTCCCATCCCTTCTTGACAGAGTCAAACTACTGACCCTGTCACAGACCTCACCCCTTTTCTCCAAGTCCTCCTCGTCCCCAGGACAACTACCTGCCTGAGGATACCACGATAAAAAGTCAATGTTGGCTTGTTTTGTCCCTACCCTTTTTCGACTCAGAAGGAGTAGCGCTGCAGGGCTAAAACCACCTCAAAACACAGGGGCTGGTGTCCTTGTTCTGGCCCATACAGACCAAGGGGGCATGGTCATTGATGAGTTTGAATTAGCGACTGGTGACATAGAGTATTTCAGACTATGGACTGCCCATTTGATTGCCGGGTAATACAATTCTTCCATGGGATAGTTTCTTTCACAGAGAAATAATTTCAAGTTGATGAACATGATGGGCTTTTCTTCCCCCTCGTACATCTGAGGTTGTACTGCGCCAAGGTCAATAAAATAGGTGTTGGTTTGCAAGATTAATTATTTTATGAAGTCTGGCATGACCAGCCCCAGGCTTTTCGTTGGAGCGTTGGTGAGATTTTGGAAAGCCAATTGGGCCTCAGGGGGTCCTGTTGGAGGACATTAAGGTGAGATTTGATTAATTTGTCAGTTAACAGGCAGTGTGCTCTGAAATGTTTGGTATGAACTTCTGGTATTAACCAATGCGCCAGAGGAAGACTTATATATCCTTTTTCATTAGCAGCCGTGATTCCTTTTGATCTGCTTCCACCTTGATTTGTTGTGGCAGCACCTACCAGCTTCCTACCTGGAGTCCTAGGTATTTAAAAAATGATCTAGCTAGGTGACACTTAGCAGGGTTGCCAGTGAGATTGGCCTTCTGTAGCTGTTTGCATACCTTTTCCAAGCGTCACAGATTGTCTTTCCAGGTGGTCGTGTTGACAACAATATCATCAAGATAGGCTCCTGCAAAGCCTCCTCCCAGGTCCAAAACTTGATCCTTTAATATCTGAAAGGTAGCTGGAGCGCCACAGAGAACAAAATGGAGTACAGTGATGTGGATGAGCCCATCTGGAGTTGAGAAGACAGTCTTTCTCTTTGTGTCTTCGTCCAATGGCATTTACCTGTACTCCTTAGTTAGGTCCATTGTCGAAATGAATTTGGTTCTACTAAGGGTTTCCTTAAGGTCAGTGATTCTGGGCCTCAGGTAAGCATCACATTTTGGTATTTCATTGAGCCTTCAGAAGTAGAGGAAAAAGAAAATCGAGATGTTATCCGGCTTTCGGCACCAGGAAGTTAGGGGTTGACAATTCGCGTTGGGGAATCTCTATGACACTGAGCTCAAACATATTCTGCGGTTCTTCCCTTACAATTGATGTTCTGGCCTCCCACAGCCAATAGTTTCAGAAGGACGACTGTGCAAGGCAGTGTTTGGATTTGGTGTACCACACCTCGAACTCTCCCCAGCTTTGTAGAGAATAACTCTGGGCATCTCGCTAGCAGTTCGGCTAGCTCCCGATGACTGGATGTGGGGAGACCTGGTGGCAGTGGAGAACTTAGACCATTTTGAGAGAAAATAGGAAAGATATGACACTTTGATATCTTTGGACGTTGACATTCTTCACAGTAGCCCAAAGGTTGTTAAATTGAAATGTTTGGGCCTGAAGGCGCTTGAAATGAGGTTCGCACCCAGTGTGTATGTTTTATGAGTTCCTTTGAACAAAATCTCTACAAGTTCTGCAAATTATATCTGTTTTTCAGAAATTTGAATTAGACTCTTGTGACTGTCTAATGGCTTTAAGTGAAAAAAGTATTCTTTTGCACCGTGTAAAATATTCTTTTTGAACATGTACATAACACTGTCTTTGACCTATGAAGTAAAATACTTGTACAGGGAAATCATTTGGTTATTTGAAGAGTAAATGTTATATTTTTGTCTGACAGGCTACATCGCCAGTGAATATTCCAGGATCAGCAAACTTTGCCCCTAATGGCAATAACTTTAGCATCTCTTGGCAGTCTCCTCCAGTTACATTCACAGGTGCCCCGGTAAGTATGTTACAAATAATGTTTTCTCAATGATAACAAATTATTGAAAGAAATGCCTACATAAGAAAGCCAGTACACAGCTCGCCTCTTACAGACTAGTAGTGACATAAAACGTGTCACTGCTAGTTGGTAGCAATGTCTCTGCAACCAGAAATCACTTATTTCATCATATGTCCTTCAGCAGAAGATGCGTCTCCTCCAGTGATCTCTCACATGGAGATGTAGCGTGACGATTCACACATTTCTAAAGCATGTATTAGCTGTATAGGAGCACCACCTTTAGACAGAGCAATGGGAGAGAGCCTGAAAAATCTTGGTTACTTTTCGTGCTCTAGCAAGCAGGCAAAATAGACAGGACGCTGGCCACAATTCAAACTCTTTTGAACACGACTCCTGATTTTTGAGATGGCTAGAGAAAATGAGGCTGTGCGAACAAAGGGAGACCAGGTATACTGCAACACTTGCGGCCTGCAGTCGCCCATTTGACTATTGGCCCCCCTTCAGACAATATCTATTGGACGTTGCTCAGAGGACACAGTCCCCAGATTCTTCCTCAGGTCTCTGACTAACACTTAGCGGCCCATACCCGCAGCGAAAGTCACAGTGGGGTGTCCTAGCTAAGATCTCTTGGTGCCTCCCAAGTGGTATCTACTAATCCAAATGAAATATGTGGTTGTTGTTGTCTTCTTGCTGCAACCTTGTGAGAGTCGGAAGGAGGGTGATGGGGTGGGGGTGAGGATGGGCTGTTTGGTTTTGACTTGTACTTGTTAATGGTAAAACAATAAAGAAAGTTTAATAAAATCCTAAAAAAAGAAATTTAAAAAAAAGAACATGACTCCTAAAACACTAATGTTGTTATTTTTTCCTTGAAATCTGTGCAGATACCCCTTACTGCAATTGAACATGTTCCCAGGTAATACTCTGTTACGGAAACTTTGATAGTATTCACTCTGGCTAGTGTATTGGATTTACACTGAAATGGAGAGTGCTGAGCATGAACGTCAGACTAGGGAGAATGTAATACTGACCTTTGGTAATTTCCTGGGACATGAAAAGGAATTACGAATTCTGGAAAAAGACAATAGCAGATACTGAGGTGAATGCAACCAGATGAATGAGACGCTGGGCCTGAATGTGGGTCTAGTTAAACTGAAGATTATGAAGCAGATTCCAGGGCAGGAAAGAATGTAAATTCCAAAAGCGCCCTACATATGCTCACATCTTCTATACCTCCGAAAGACATTGATCCTGGCTGGATTTGTGAAGGAGTGTACCTGAATACAAAAAGAAGCCATGTGCCCAGAAGATCTACAGTGTAATAATAAGACAAATGTATAGAAATGTGCTGATGAACCATTACAGGCGGAGTGAGAGCAGCAAAAAAGGAAGGGCTTCTGAGCATGGAGGTTGAAAGAGGAAATCTGCGGGCAATCAGCCAAGAGTGTGCTTGCAGAAAGCAGGCCAACACTGCTAATTAGTGGCCACAGACCCTTAGCAGTCGCTGTGGAAGAAGTGGATGCTGTTGACAATGGTTGAATCAGGATCCAAGATTTAAAGGCGGTGGCAGGAGAGCCACATTTCTGGAGCCCCTATCCACAGCCACTGTCTGAGAGAAGTGCATGCTCACAGTTACCGAAGCCATTGGTGGAGATGAGACCCACACATCTGTATTCACCCTGAATAACGGAGAGGCAGCCCATACACAATGGAGCCGTGCACTGAGTAAGTGAATGGAATGCACACTGGCATCATCCATAAAAGTAATGCTGCATGATTGTAATTGAGGTACATGCCGAATCCACCCTGACTTTAAGAAATACCAGCCAAGTAAGAAAGTGTTACGTAGTAAGAGTCCTAGTGCTCAGGGTGTTTCCTTTCTGCGAAATGGAAGAAATGCTATAGCATGTGACAAGGACAAAAACTGGGCCTTGTCAAAAGAGCGACAGGAAACCCTCTCAACAGGGGTGGGAGGCCTACCAGGGTTAATGCCAGAGCCAGTGTTAACCCTAAGGTGGACGGTGGAAGCGGGGATTGTCCCAATTCCTATCCCTCCCTTGTGTGCGTGCCTGTATCTGGACAGAACCATGGCTCCAGCCTTGCCTCCGAGTGCCTGTGCTCTCCAGTATTCTTTTACAGTTTCAGATACTGGCATACGAGAGAGAGAGAGAGAAAGAGAGAAGAAAGCCCGGCCAGCACCAGGACGCTAGAAGAGAAGCCAGAAAAACCTGAAGCAGTTACAAGCTGAAGGCAGCTCCAGCGCTAGCGAGACCCGATCACTGTGGCGGATCAGTTAATGAGAGAGAGAGGTGCTGGCTCCAGCCGCATAAAAGCACAGAGTAACAGCACAGAGTGGCTGCACAGTGATTGGGACTGGCAGAAGCAGCTGGTAGTCACACAACAAAAGACAATCCACAAGATTACCATGGGCTTAAGAGGCAAACGTTCCTCAGACTTACCCTATGGATCCCCAGCAATGCAACCCCAGAGACTGAACTTTGGCATCAGTTTTCTATCGCTGCCAGATCTCCTGGGCAGAAAACCCCGTGCAGACAAAGTGTGTGGGGCTAAGACCCACTTTTAAGCATTTTTGTACACATGCACACAAACGGAGAAGGGAAGGGTACAAGGAGATTGGATAGAGGCAGCTGACAAACCCTCACCAGGGGAGGGATATATAAGTAAGGAACAGGAAACGGGAAGTGTGGGTGAATGGGGTGAGGTCAGAGGAGGAGGTGGACAGCGAACAAGACGATGTGGATGGCGAACACTGTCGGATATTTTCTTTACTAGATCTGCTGACACCTGAGCTGAAGGCTGTCTCTACCTACCTGGCTGTATAAAGCTGCAAGCCTAGCGTTCTTGTGCGCGCACTCTGTGGGACTGCTTTGGAGAGTGCAAGACGGTGTGGACGGTGAACGCTGTCAGATATTTTCTTTACTAGACGTGCTGACGCCTAACCTGAAGGCTGACTCCACCTACCTGGCTCTATAATGCTGCAAGTCTTATGCTCTTGTGCATGCGGTCTGTGGAGTGCTTTGCAGAGTGCAAGATGCTTTGGAGGGAAATCCAAATAGTATGAATGCTGTGACAAAAAAGTAATTGCTCAGACACCTAGCAAATGCTCAAGGAAAAAAGTGAGTTGGAGGTGGCAGCGCAAAGCTATGAAGGCGAGCAAACTAACTAGTTGGCAGCTGAAAGGGCAGAAAGATGATAACCAAGAGGAGAACGTGTCTGGTGAAGAATCTGAAGCTTCTGAATCTGAGTTGAACTCTAGATAAAACAAAGAACCTGCTCGAAGAGTTGAAGGTAGATGGAATAGTGCGGACACCTAGGTATGCGCTGGACAGAGAGAGAGAGGAAACACTTCCGAGCGGAAGTTTCCCCTATGGAATTGTTCGGCCGAGCATAAGCCCCAGAGGCGAAGCACAACGTAAGAAGTTGCGGACTGATACGAAATAACCAGTGGGGGCGGGAAACCAATATAAAACCCCAAGTGATTGCAAAAACCAGGCCTTTGATAAGTTGTGCCATCTCTGTTTCTTTTAGATATATAGCACTCCTGAGGCTGTGAGCGAGAACATCAGAAGTGAACGAACTGCTGGGCAACTCGTTCCTTTTCGGAACAGGAATCACAGACAACCCTGCTGGGACCTTGTACGCAAGCATTGTAAGTGGACACCACAGAGTAGGTAGAGCGTCTCCAAAAAAAGCGTTCACGAGAGGAGTGGATGACAACACCACGGCGAGCAGTGAGTGTGACAGATGAACCCTGGAAGCATTGCTGGGACAAACTCTGAGGAGGGTTCGAGGGCTACTAGGAGTTTGCGGACTCAGAACTCATGGAAGGCCCAACACCTTCCCTCTCCAAAAGGAACGCAGGCCCAGACAGACAGCAAGTTGAACTGTGGTTTATTACAACCAAAACCAACAGGGATCATTATAGGGTAAGAAGAACAATCCGTGGATACCTCAGTGTTCCCTGGCTCACAGGCCTGTTTTGTCGGCCCGTTGCATCACATTGGTGTCACAACCTGGGCCCTTCTCCAGCAAACTGATCGTGTGACTGGATTGGGCGTTGAGTGGTAGTCAACCTATAGTGGACCCTGTACATTTTGTTCTCTGGCTCTTGCATGTCAGGTGGCTGGCCTGGCCTGTCCCCAATTATCTAATTATATACAATGTTGCAGTATGAGGGTCTTACCATTGGTTCTTGCCCGTTGCTACCCACCCCTAAGGTCCTGAGCTGTGATTGGCTAGTGCTGCCCTACCCAGGTCTGGTATCTGAAATGGCTCTCAGCTCGAGGTGTACCTTTTCAAGGTAATAAGTATAACTATGTGTCTGCATTGTAGCTTGTGTGCACCACCATAGTCTATGAGAGTGCCGTTCATATCTTGCAACTCTTGTCTTCTTGCTTTAATGACTTTTTGTAAGATTCTGTCTGGTGGCGTGAGATTGCTTCTCTTCCCAGCACCGGTTTCAATTCATCATCCAAGCTTGGCGAGTCACATGTCTAGAGACCGTGTTTGAGCCCCTTCTGATCTCTGAATTATTCTGAATATTGGAGAATTATGGTGTTACTGTTGTTCAGGGAATGGAATGTCACTTGTATCTCTGGCCTTGGCAGTCAGCTTCGTTTCACACGTTTGCTCTCCTGTGCTTCCTGAATTCAGCTCAGCTCAGCTCTCGGCAAGGGTCTGTGGCCTGCTGTGATTTCCTAAGCCATATCATGGCTTCTGTACGTTCGTGCTACTCTATATTCTCCATATGTTAGTCAAGCTGGACTGTCAAGTCCCACAGGTGCTCATGCAGTTACATAAGGTTAATTTGCATATAAGCATCAGCAAGCATTCAGTCCAAGCTAGTGCCAAAATAATAAAGCAATAAAGCAGTGACAGTATGTATATGTGTCTGTCCTCTAACTATAGAGTACATCTGTGTTCTTCGTGTACTCGAGTGTGTGTATGTTTCATTGTGCGGGTGGCACGTGTGCTTCTTGTCTAACGCTGCTAAATTGTGGTATCTCTAATGACGTCTGTAACGTGGCTTCTTGGTGCTTTAGCCAATACTGTCAATTGAAGTTTCCTTAGTTGCTGCCTGGGGGTCTTCATCCACTCTGGGTAGGGTCTGTACCGTCTCTGGTTTGTAAGGCTGGCTAAGTGGGTACCTTTCGACGTACTTGTGAATGATTGGAGCACTGGGGATTGGTGCGAAATAGTATGGACGGTATCAATATTTTCTGTTCCTCTTCCGCATCATATACTTCATCGGTGGGGGACGAGGGGGTGATTGTGCCCATCCTTCAGCATTGTTTATAAAGCACAAGCTGTGTACAAAAGTCACAATAGAGGCGAGCGGCTTCCTTGTGGAGAGAAGGAACAGGTAAACATTGGAAGGGGAGATGGTGGGAGGAAACTTGATAACGTGGCATATTGGGAATAAACAAGAAACCAATTATCACACCGGTACTTGCTAATAATCCTACTCTTCCTTGTCCTGGTAGTTATGGGGAAATAAGAGCAGTACCTTTTCACAGTAAAAGTAGGAATTGTTTATGTACAACAAGTCTGTGGGGCAAATTAACACAGTAAGGAATCTGTGCTCATAACAGATTCATTCAGGACTGAGAAACAAAAGTGGGCATTATTAAGTTAGAAACCAAGGCTGCCGCAGACAAAAGGAAAGCGGTATATGGGTACGGTTCATTATATTACCACAGGAAACACCTAGGGAAACCCTTGGCAACAAGTCTAAAAGGTGAACCAGAGAAGACCAAGGGAAGCGGACTGTTCCCCCTGGCACTTTGGGAACATTACTTTGAAACACATAAGGAGTAGAACTGACTGTATACAGAAAAATAGGTGAACCCACTATTAAGGAAAGCAGCCGGAGGTTATATTATTTTGACCCCTTATAGTAATTTTGTGGTATTGGAGTGTGAGGGTCAGGGTAGGCTTTTGGACACAGGACAGTGCACATGTATTTGGACATCCTGACAACCGTTCCATTAGTTATATTTGTTGAGGCAGGGAAACCCCTCATAGCGTTAGCGCTAGTGAGGTGTTTTTCCCACCCCTTTTATTATTTGTATAAAAGTATTTTGGCAACCTGTGTCAGTGTCTCCTTACTCCGGCCCCTCTCAGCAGTCTTCCAAAATGTGGCACAAAAGGGAGTATATGGCCACCCTTTTGGTGGCCTAGTAATTGGAGTAAAATAAGGGTTGACAGCCAACCAAATCAGCCTGCCCAGTCAAGGAAAAAATGTACTTGCTGTTAAAGTCTGTATAGGTACATTGGATCAACAAGGATACTACTCTTGACGGTGTATATGATCCTCCTGGAGGAAATGTAACAGACTGCATTTTTTAGAGTATTTTGGAATTAATTGCATTTTGGAATCCGATGACATATTGGCAGGTGATTTAAATGCCCATTTCAGGGATATGGTGGAACCGGTGGCCATTGAATGGGTCAAGACCTACAGCATCCTAGAGCAAACAAGGATGAATGGGGCCAGACAGCATTTGTTGAATTTCCTTAAAGAGTTTGACCTGACAAAATGGACGTACAAATGGTGACATTCTGGGAGGCTATGCCTGGTATTTCGGCACAAAAAATACTACCACAGATTATTTCTATTATTCCCATAACCGGATTCCCTATGTTAGAATCCTTAGCATAATGCCTAACGATTGTAGCGACCAAGGGGTCGTAGCAAAAAATATTTCTATGGCTGTAGATCAGAGAGACTACAAATCCAAGGTGGGAGGTATGGTTATTAATAGTGGAAATAGGATGAGCACGAAATCTGGATAGGATGGGCTCATTTATGGACAATAGAGTATTCAAAGACCAGGTGGATTAATATCAAATGTCCACCGATGAAATGGAAGAATGGATAACCAATCTCACTAGGTCATTTGCCCTGATCAAACCATCATTTGCCTTTCAGGCCGACAGGATTGATCCTAATAGGATGTGCAATAAAAAATTCAAAATGGCCAAATGCGCATTGAGATTAAAGATCATAACCTTGCATAAAGCCATAGATGATCCTGTTAAGTGCCATACATTCATCACACATGCCAAGAATAAACATACACATTGACTCATCAGGCACATATTCTCTATGATACACAGTGGCAGAATATGATATAGGTGTTAGCAGCGGGTACCATAAAATGTATATGGGAATAATTGGGCGCATACAGGGGTAACCCACAATATTGTACTGCTAATCCAATTGCAGAAAGAACCTGGATGACATATATTGAGGGAACCTTCTGTACTAGAAATATTACTCCTGATGAAGTCAGTCTGTGTCCGTACCTTCCCTTTGAGTTACAATTCGAGCAAGTGGAAATCGAAATGTTAATACAAAAGCTTAAACACTCAAATGGCCTAGCCAATGTTGTGCTGAAACGAAGTCCCCAACGATGGGCTTCTCTTTTGGAGGTCTGATTCAATATGATATGTTGCTCTGGAGTGATCCCATGGTCATGGTCATGGAGACGATCCATTTGAATTCCAGTATTCAAGAAAGGCTGAAGGAAGCTGCCTTACAATTATCATGTCCTATCCATGTTGGATGTGATGGGCAAGATAACTGCTACATTATTACTTAGGGTACTGCAGAAATGGGCTGATTCACTATAGTTCTTTGACACCTTGCAGGACGGATTTAGGGGTGGTTCCTCTACGGCACACAATTTACTCCTGTTGGATATATTCATTTAGAATGCTACCAAAAAGGGGGCACTTCCCCTTTACATCTTATATGTTGATCTATGGGCGGCATTCGATAAAGTCAACAGGGTAAAGCTTTGGCAGAAGCTCGGGAATTTTGGTATACCATTATGACTTTTAGAGGCTATTAGACAACTGCACGAGCGGACATATTCTTGCGTGCTGGTGGATGGTGGAGGGACCAGCCCGATTTACACTAACCTTGGGGTCAAACAGGGTTGTGTGCTGGCCCTCTACTTTTCAACTTGTATATTTCTGACCTGCCTGCATATCTTGAGAGAGCTAATAATTTCCCACTGCTTGTGGAGGGCGTTCATGTTCGCTGGCTGTCCTACGTAGTGGGCATTGTATTCTTTGATCACACTTATGTGGATCTATGTCAGACAGTCGGCGAACTTTGTGGGTTTGCAAGAAAACATGACTTGGTCCTTAACATGGGAAAGACCAAGCATATGTGTTATGGTGGTAGTTCCTGCAGGACAACGCCCTTGACTCTTGAGGAAGGAAAGATCAAATTTACATTATTGTACAAATATCTAGGCCTAGAGTTTGGCTATGATGGCCATGCAGAGTTCCTGACTACTAAGAAGCATAAGGCAACATTACAAACCGCTCTTATAGAGAAATGTGCATTGTGAGAAACCTAGCGGTATTCTCCTATGCAGACCCCGAGAATCCTCTATTCAGGTAGCCAGGGGAGGGCCATCGCTTTTGGAGCCCAACCCTGTGAACAGACAAATGAGGGAGGATCACCTGGGATGGGGTTTCCGGGGTTGAATTCAGGAGAGTATGCTAGGCGAGACACAGTATCCCAACGGGGCGGTAGGTGAAGAAAACCCAGAAGCCTTTGTGGTTTATGCAGACCCCAATGTCCCAAACCCAAGAGAAGGACAAATAGGTAATCCCAACACTTGTTTGTCTTCCCCTAGTTCTAATCAAGGGACGTATTACAAAGCCCAGTGCTCTCATGTCTGGGTGTTTAAAATAGGGAGTAATCTGACACCAAGAGAATCACCTTTGGGATACAAAACCAGGGACAGGGGATTTCCCTCTCACCTTTGCCAATCACTCATTTATGGACAATAGAGTAGTCAAAGACCAGATGGATTAATGTCAAATGTCTGCCGATGAAATGGAAGAATGGATAACCAATCTCACTAGGTCATTTGACCTGATCAAACCCTAATTTGCCTTTCAGGCCAACAGGATTGATCCTAAGAGGATGTACGATAAAAAATTCTAAATGGCCAAATGCACATTGAGATTAAAGATCATAACCTTGCGTAAAGCCATAGATGATCTTGTTAAGTGCCATAAATTAGTCACACAAGCCAAGAATAAGCATACAAATTGATTCTTAAGGCACAAATTCTCTATGAATAATACACAGCGGCCTTGTAATAATCTAATCTGTAAATATCAACTTCCATCTTGTTTGGTCTCCCCCTCCCCATTTCCAACAAATACTGGGACGAGGAAGAGGCTACCGAGAGTTATGGAGTACCTATGAGAAACATCTTAAGAAACAAAGGAAAGACTGCCACCAACTACCATCAGGTTGTCCCATAAATAGTCAGGCAGGATCAGGCATTTAATGCTTACCACTCACACCTGACTCCACTTGACTCTCTTTTTAGAACTAAAAGAGAGGCATGTCATTTCAATTGGAATATTGAAGGTCAGGCAAGCCCAACCCTGAGCACACACCTGCAGCCCATTGATACACCCCAGGTGTTTAAAAGATGGCTGCTGAGAGACCCAAGGCAGAAGCAGTTGGGAGATGAGGAGGGAGGCTGCATGGCTGAGTCCAGTAGGGTATCACTTTTCAGTCTCAAACCAGATTTTGAAGCCAAAGCAGAACAAGCTGGAGAAGCATTTTGAACCAGAGAAGCCACAAAGCTGGGGGAAGGGGGATCCGGAGGAGAGCAGTGTGCTGCAATGCTGGCCCGGTGTGTGAGGAGCGCTGCAGCGTGACTGGCGAGCCGTGTCTCCTGAGAGCCGGGTCTCCTGAGAGCCGGAGCAAGGCAGCTGGGACCCTGCTGGCAGAGTCTGTGCCATTGGGTTACCTTGGGCTGTGTGCCGGGCCCAAGGGTGCCTGAGGGGTAGGTGGTGAGACCCTGGCCTAGACCCAGAGCACCGCAGAGAAACCGTTCACCAGCGCTATGCTACCTAGTGAGTTTCGTGTGACAGAGAGAGGTGGCTGGAGTGGGATAGGGAAAGGGAGGAAACGCAAGATTGGTAAAATGGCACGAAACGGAATGCAAGAAGTGGAAATTAGAAAGAGCGAAAGAAAGTAACAGTGTGCTCGGTGCAGGAATAAGAGGACAGAAAGTAAAGTAACTTGAAAGAAAGGGCAAGTACCCCGGATGAAAAGTTGAAAGCGAATAGAAGCAAAGTAAAAGAAAAGTGCGAGGGCGCACAACAAAGTCAAGAGAGGGCAAGTGGTCCACAAGGAAAGTAAGAAAAGGTGCAAGTGAGCACAGCGAAGGAAAATGACAGTTTAAAGGTGCCAGGACGCACAGCAAACGAAAATAAGTGCAAGTGGGCACGGCTAAAGACAGAAGTGAGTGAAATAGAAGGGTTCAAGAAGCACAATAAAACAGGAAGGTGCAAGAGGAACATAATAAGTACAGAGTGGACAATAACAGTGCAAGTGTGCAGCACAAAAGGGAAAGGAATAAAAGGCATTGCAAGCTGGCACGATAAACACCCGAAGATAAAAGGTATCAAGGAAAAATGCAAGTCAGAAACAGAGGGGCAAAGGGTTAGAGTGGTCGTGCTGAGGAAAAAGCAAAGAGCCTAGTGTTTTTTTCGAAAGCCTCTGATTCAACTCCATGAAAAGACTGTATGTAAAGAAAACTGTAACTAAGGAAAAGGCATATCCTGACCAGCTGAATTTGTGTTTGGAATTAGAGGGGCCTAAGTTTGGGGAAGGGCGCCCTGAGAAACCTGCAAGGAACTGTGATATATTTGGTTTTGTATTTGGAAGAGGTCTGTGCTTGGGGAAGGGAGCCATGAAAGGCCACCTTAAGAAATCAAATTACATCCTGATAAAACTGACTTTTTGTTTTTAAACTGGAAGAGGCCTGTGCTTTGGGAAGGGACCCCAAGAGGCCTGGCTAAGTTGGAGACGTTTTGGTTTGCTTAATAATGTTGAAAGAACTGAAGCTTGGGGAAGGGAACCACAAAGAACTCAAAGACACTGAAGGTATTTGAATTCACTGCAAGCACTCTGTGAAGAAGGTCTTGCAAGCAACCCTGTTTGACTGAGCTCATTGTTTTTGTGAGCTTAAAACCACACCTGGCAAGAAGGCCACCGGAAACCAACCCTGGTTTCCTATTTTTTCTGTTGAACTGCTACTTTTCATTTTTGACAAAAGAAACGTTTACACATTTTCGCATAGAGTAAGCACAAGCATAGGTTTAGACACAGACAGACTTTTTATTTGGACTTTCAGACATCGAGGGCCCTTAGAAGCTCATTTCCGGGAAACATCCCTCTAGAGTTAGGCCTAGTTAGGTATTATACCAACCCAGAAACTTTAAATAAATGTTTTGAAATCTTACTTTCTGAGACTGTGTCTCTCTTGTCACCATGCCTGTCTCAGAGTATACAATACAACGAGCTATAGCTGGGCAGGGATACTGTTATTATATAAGCAGAGTTTCTGCCCCGCCATAGTGTATGTGTTAGAATCACTCTCAATGACTGATTTTCAATGCCTTAAAGTTGTCGAGGGGAGATTCAGGCGGCCTCTACTGAATTTACCGAGATCAGTGCCACTTGAGCTAGTGCGCCTGGAATTTGGGTTATGCTTCCTCTCATCTCAAGTACTCAGGAGGAGGGGAGTACTGTATATTAAGGCACTGAAGGACCCCAAGTGCCGCTTCTGCAATTGATGAGCCAGGCAATGCAATGGAAGGATAAGGGAAACATACTGACCGTGGGTAAAAATGAACCTAGACTTGTTTAGCCAATTGATTTGGATGCCAGACTGGTCCCTCAATTTCTTTCAACTGAAGGACGGATTTGTGTGCAAGCTAAAGGCCTGGGATTGGGGCTCTAATTCTATGCATATGGAGTCTCTTAAAAGATATTCGGGCCATTGCCCTCTGACTTACAAATTCATGACCTCAGAAATATTTGGTGAAGTGCCCTTCTAGTGATGCACATAGTTTTTACACCACACCGGGGCCACGACTCCATATCTCAAAGGAATTACTGAATTTCTGCTTATGTGAAAGGATTGGGGTTGTGGAGACTGCACACCACATATTAACTTCCTGTGAAAAGGTGGTACCGTTATACACAATCCAGCTTGCCCGTTTTGTGTATAACATGTATACATTAGGCAAAGATGATTTTTGGGTATATTGCCTTAATTCAAACAATTTGTCACCAGTATTATCATTATATAATGTTTGGAAGGTGGCAACAGTCAAATTGGGGGAAAGGATTTGATTTATTTTATGTAATGTATTGATGTACAATAAGTTATCAGATTTTGCCCGCAAAACAAGTACACACATTTTAGGCATCTATTGCAATGTATTATTTATTTAAATGTATATATTTATTGGAAATGCATTTTGTTTTAAGTTTTATGCGGAGTAGTTTGATGGAACTAAAACACATTATATTAAATACAAAAATAAAAGGAATAAATGATCCCCTTACAGGTAATTTCAAGTGATTATATTTGGTTGTGTGATCATACAGTTACATTCTTACACATGAAATTGAGTTGTTTAAGAAAGGATACTCGTGCAAAACAGTGAAAATTGCAAATGTGAAATAGACCAGTCAGGGTGATACTCAAAGACCACATCCATTAGATAAACCATTGTTTACCAATTCTGCTAGGGACCAGTATACTAATAACAGGGAGTAGAAATCTAGGGGAGGCGCACAATAGTGGTGTGACGGAAGCAGCCAAAATGGACGGATATTGGCAATGGCTCCCAAGACCTTCCAAGTGCATTTTAATAAAAATTCCCTGATCACGGTTCCCTACTCTTTTCATTGAACACGAGGGGTCATAAGCATTCTTCAATGGCAGGGGGCCTATTTGAATATATGCTGAATTTTGGATTGATTATGCTGCAAGAAACGTGGTGTGTTGAGCCTCTCCCTTTAGGTGCCTTTGTAACCATAATCGAACCAGCTGCCAAAGGGTCTAAAGGCAGGCCTAAAGGGGGCCTACACATTTTTGGAAACAACAAAGGAAGTATTAAAAAAAATAGCACTGGCAGTGAATATGTCCTTGTTGGCAAAATGACTAATGTGCCCTTAATGGATAATGGTATATGGGTCATCAATATATGTGACCCTCCTACCGGGGACCTTCATACTGGCATCTTGAGGATGGTGGACTTTGTTCTAGATTCTATAGGGATTAGAAATTCTGTCATTATTGGAGGTGAATGTAATGCTAGAATCCCCTCAGATGCTGATATCTGCAGTGAAAATTCTACCTCTGGTTCTGATCCGACCGAACGATTTAATGAAAAAGGCGTGTCTTGGGCACATTTATTACATTATTTTGGCTTTGTCGGATTGAATGGATATTGTAATGGTGCATTGTCATTGTGGATACACCAGAGTTGATGGCCTCAGTGTTTCGACAATTGATTATATTTTTGTTAACCGGTCAGTTTTACTTCTGGTGATTGACATGGGCATTGTCTATCGTGAAGAAAGTGACTATGTTCCTTTGTGTTTATTACTTGACATCAATAGCCCTAAAAATCAATATGATGATAATGGTGTCGTGTAATGCTGAAAATCGCATTAGGTGGAATCAGCCCAAACTACCGAAGGCTAATATAATAGAAAGTATTGAGTTGGCTAAAATTATAGATGAGAATGTGGGCCTTTGAACCAACAATATGAATTGCATGAATAGATATGAAAAGATAATGCACACTGTGAGTGAGTATGTACACGTTGTGTGTACAAGAAATTGAAAGAAAACTGTGTCTGATATCAAATCCAAATGTACACATCACTTTGATGCTAGGGTCCAAGAAGAAAAGCAAAAACTTAGGCATGACATTGAATGCATGGTTCACAACTATAGGACTTGCAAGAGAAAGGTGGAAAATGGAGGCCTCATAATTGCAACTAAAAGATGTAAAAAATACATACTGCTCTTTGGTAAGCAAATACATTAAGCAAAAGCACAGTGTGAAGTGACTAACATTAACAGTGTTTGCCAAGAGTAGAAATGTAGTAGGTTTTTGGGAAGTCATAAGGGACACTAGCAATTCAAATTTCCTCATTGGTGGAGCCTCATGTAATGAATGGGATATATGTATTGCTAATACTCTAGGTAAAGCGGCTTGGAATAATCCCTACCCTATAAAGTGCAATAGGAAATGGGTAAGATTGCTACTGTCATTGAATTAACTGATATTGTTAATAAGCTAAATTGTTCTTGGGCCTCGGTTCCAGATGGCACGTGTAATACTTTGGTTAGAATAAACTCGTATCTGTGGGCAAAAGCGTTATTTAATTTAATGGTATGCATTATTAAGACTGACACCATCCCTAGCTCCTAGTTAGATAGCAATATTGAGCCGGTCTATTAAAAAGGCTTTTGTTAGGAATGTTGGATATTGCCTGCAAGATTTTTTTGCAAAAGTATTGCTTAATGAGCTTACAGTCTGTCAATGAAAGGAATGTCATCCCCACAAACCAAACTGTCTTTAGAAAAGGCTCCTCCACTTTATATATCATTTATTCACGTCAACATCTTTGGTTGAGCACACTTGGCATGGGCGGCAAGGGGGTGTATACATCAGTATCATTGACTTTATTGTGGCCTTTGACAATATACTAAGGGACCGACTACAGTTTAAGCTAAACGCATTGGGTATTCCCAATAGATTGCTGTCAATGATTACCAAAGTGCACGCGGATACTAGAGTAAGAATTAGATTGGATGGAGAGGGATGAGTGACTAACTGGTTTTGCACCTGTCAAGGTATTAAGCAGGGTTGTATACTCGCCCCCAACTCTATTTAATTTATATCTAATGGATCTTCAGCAAGCTCTTGATGTCTCTGACACCTGTGCAGTCAACTATGGCAGGTTCAGCATATCCTGGCTCGGATATGCTGACGATATTGTCATTAAGGACTACACCCCACCGGGTTACAATATAAACTGAAGGCCTTGGGTAAATATACCACCTTAAATGGCCTATTAATTAATGTTGGCAAGACCAAAATTATGGAATTCAGGCAGTCCAAAAGAAAAAAAGCAAGTACTGTTGGTCAACCAATGAGAACCAGGTAGAGCTAGTTATAAAGCATAAATATCTTGGGGTTGTAATTGATGATAATTTATCCTGGAGGTCCCATTGGTATTACATTAGTGATAAGGTTAACCAGCAAATGGGGATATCGAGTAAGTGTTTTGGGATAAATGGAGGCTGCTCCACCGAATCTATACTTAACATTTATCAGGCTAAAATGAGATCACTTATGACTTATGGAGTTTAGGTATGGGGGAATACATTTGTAAAACAGTTAAAGAGATTGGAAGGCAGAGTCTTGAAGAAAGTACTTAGGCTCCCTAAGACTGTGCCCTACGAGTATATACTGTTAGAATGTGGACTTGCTGGTATCAAAATTAGGATAGAAATAAAACTACAGCTGCTACAAAGGAGAATAATTGGAATGGAACCCAACATGTTTATTCATATGATTTACATGTATTATTCAAAGAGGGAAATGCCTGTGCGTAATGGTTGCTTGGAATGGACCAATAGAATCGCAGTGTATTGGAGCAAGGTCTTGGGTACGGGTGACATGCAAACTGTATTTTCCAAATTCAAATATGATGCAAAGAAATTACTAAAAATTGTTACTAGAGAGAAATTATGGGTCGATTTGGCTACTAAAACAAATTGTAAAGAATTGTTAGCATATATGGGTAAACGACAATAGAAACCGAAATATTTATGTGCCTATCCTGACGCCTGCATTGTGAGGTAGTATATGCTTATCAAATTCAGTTTTGTTACTGCCTTTGAAATCACAGGTGCATGGATAGGAATCCTGCGTGATAAGCGCGCATGCAGCTTTTATGGCGATACTGCAATAGAAAATATAAGGCCCTTTTTTATGGACAGTGAGAGCTTAATATCAAATAGAGGACGGTATTTTATTAAATATAGGAATCATGTTTCTAGTCTAACTCATCAGCAATTATGGGATCGTTTTACGAGTGGGGATGATTTTAACATGTTGTACCGTGGTGTTAAATATTGTGATTATCTATTGAAAATATTGCATGATCTTGTAAATTGAGATGGTCAGTTTTATCGAATTTTATTGTGTATTGTCGTAGTGTTAAGAAATGTTTGTTTAAAGTCATTATTTTACTATATGTACACACGATAAATAAGAATAAGAAAAAACAAATGCTGCTGCCTGACCCCTCCTCTCCACCACCGAAGCCTAAGGCTTTCCTGCACTCAGGCTATCCTCCTGCCTCTAAGGGGAGTGGGACCAACCACAGGGAACTCAGTCGAAACTACTGAAAGTAACGGGTCTAATACAAATAGAAAAACTACTATCTATACCTACGTTTGATCACTATCGAATGATACTTTTCAAGGCCTTCATTAAACTAACACTCAAAGAAGTGCAAATTGGCAATACCCAGTGCTACCCTTTTCTGCTTTTTCCATCTGCATGCCTCCCAATAATGGTCTTTAGAAGTCTCAGCAGATGCTCTCATTAAAAAGCACTGAGGAGGGGCATGGCCAGGAGCGCCAGCGATGCGGCTGCTTCATTGATGGCCTCTGTCCGGAGCCCGCGGCCACAGCTACCATTCGATGAATTCGGATCGGATCGCGCTATCGCGCGGATCAATGGCTTCCTGAGATCGCAGAGCATCTGATGTGAGCCAGTGGGACCCCGTTTCCCCCTACTAGCCCCTGAATCGGTGATGCCCCACTCTCGCGCCGAGACGCGACCTGCACATCCAAGATGGCGGACGTGACGAGCCCCGCGCCGTAACAGGGAGCGAGCGGGAAGCTATCCCTGTCCTGCCCCGGACGCTGAGGTGGAGCCTGGAGGCAACCAGAGGCGGCGGCTACGAAGACACTGCACGGGAGTCCGGCCCACCGACCGCTGGAAGAGCGAGTGCAGCGGGCAGGGTGCGGCCTTCGTCCCACCTTGGTGTCCCCCCCACGCCAATCCTCCGAGGTGTCCCCGGCGAGGAAAGAACGGGCCCTGTCCCCGTGGCTCTGGTCGAGCAGGAGCTCCCGAGCCCATAAGCGGTGCTACGCTGAAGCCGGGCGAGAATGGCAGCTGGGGTCCTCCGGCCCTGAAGAAGGTGAGAGCTGGGGGGTGCTGGCTTCCTGTAGTCGCTTGAAGCGGTCGCGACCACTTCGCCTCCGGGCTGTGCATTGTCTGGGTCTTCCCTCACGTCTTCCAGGGGCGCCCCGGCCCACCGACCCTTGGCTGGCGCACAGCCTGAAGCCCTGCACTGCCCTGCACCAGCGACGGCACCCCCCCTAGATCCAGCAAGAACCTCCGGGCTCCCGCCCTGACCCCGCCGTCCCGAGGCGCGGAACTGGCGACTCCAGCGCCACTGGAATCCTAACATCGGAGGCTCCTGAGATCACTATCCGTGCAGCGCCCCGCCACCCAGTGGCTTCCTGGGGCGCCCTGCCCATTAGTCCACGCTACCCCTCGAGTGTCTCTCCTGCCAGTGATCGGCGCCTCAGGTTCGCCCTTGGGACCCCAGCCTACTGCCGACTGACGGCCTTGGAGCCTCTACCACTTGGGGTGCCCCCCTGTGGAATGGCTGACCTGACCCACCTCTAACCCCTCCGCACCGGGAGGTACAGATCCATAACCCGCGCGAGATGTCGAAACCAGCTAAATCAACCAAATCCTCAGATATCTCCGCCATGTTGCTGGCCGCAGACAAGACGAAGAGGTCAGCCCCTTCCCCGAAGCTGACCCCGCAGAAGGCCCCCGAAGAACAGGGAAAGCTAGCCACTAGAGATGACATCCAGGCCTTCATGCAGGACATTAAAGCTGAGTTCCGGTCTTGCATGACTGAACTGTCTATGCGGATGGACCAAACAGACCACCGACTCACAGAAGTGGAGCAGAGACTTGGAGAGGTAGAGGACCTAACCCAGAGCCACGATGCTGCATTAATAGAACTGAGACGCGACCTCCAGGTGCTACAGAACAGGAACGAGGTACTAGAATTTAAACAGGAGGACCTGGAGAATAGGGCTCGTAGAAATAACCTGCGTATCCGAGGGGTCCCGTCATCGGTCCCCGACAAAGAGTTACCAGAATACATAGGCAATTGTTTCCAGGTCCTCCTCCCGCACATGGACAAAACCCAGCTCATCCTAGACCGCACTCATAGACTGCGCCCAAGACGAGGGGTGGACTCTGACGGTCCTCCGGACGTAATCACCAGGGTCCATTTCTACGCCACCAAAGATGCCATCTCGGCAATAAGCCGTACTAAAGATGAGCTCTCATTTATGAGCACTCAACTTCAGATCTTCCAAGACCTCTCGCTGATGACCCTACAGAAAAGAAGAGCCTTGAAGCCCTTAACTGCGTTCCTGCAGTCCCAGCAAATACGCTATCGATGGCTGTTTCCGTCCACTCTCCAATTCGCGTTCAGCGCAAGATAAGTCGGCTGGAGGACGCAGAGTCCATTTTGCACTCTAACACTCCGGAGTCCTCAACAGCCCATAGTCCCCTACATCCCTCGGGGAAGACGGAGCAATCACCCCAGAAACTACTACAGCAACCCTGGTCCAAAACTCATAGACGCCGGAAAGTAAAGTAACCCTTCCACCCACAGCAATCATGAAATTTCCGATTTGATAAGTTTAAGAAAACGTCAGAGCCGCCGCGGGCCCCGAGCGGCCCATGCCCTACTCCAAGGAGTATGTCACCGATCCACTCTTGGAGACAAACCCAAATAAGGGGTTTGATCCTAGCCCGGTTGGCTGGGAGGACAGTTACAGGAATCCCAGCCCCGTTGGCTGGCAGGACAGTTTTGGCCCTGTTGGCCAGGGGAAGGCCTGCATGGGAAATGCTGGCCTCCCACCCACTTAATAGTTTATCCTCCCGTTGGAGGGTGAGGAAACCCAGCCACAGGAAAACCACGCTGAACTCAAGCCACGAGATGAAGACTGAATACCCCCATCCCCCCTGCGACAAGCAGAGCCCCATTCCAGAGGACGCTCAGGGAACGCCCCTTCCCCCCCCACACCAAAAACTAAAGTTCTTGACACTGAATGTCAGGGGCCTCAATGCCCCGCAGAAGCGGAAAACGATCCTGAGACGCATCCAGAATGACAAGGCCTCCATTGTCTTCCTCCAGGAGACTCCTCTGATTCCAGCCGACTTCACGAGGCTCCGGGACCGGCAATTCCCGCTGCAATTTCTGGCATCCAACGGAACGAAGAGGGGCGGGACTGCAATCTTGATCGCCAAAGGCCTTAAGCCGCAAATCCTGGACTACATGCTATGCCCGGAGGGCCGCTTTGTGGCGGTGAAAAGCCGAATGCTCGGCCAACTGTACACGTTGGTTTCGGTATACGCTCCTAATGAAGAGCAGGCGGTATTCTACTCTGCCCTAGAAAGCGCCCTCCTTCCATTTGCTGAAGGCCAAACCATTATCAGAGGAGATTTCGACGGAGTCCCTGACCCCTTAGCAGACAGATCGCACCCTCCAGCCCGCAGAGACTTTGGCCTGGAGACAGCGCTACTCAAACTCTTCCGAACCCTGGATGTGGTAGACGCCTGGAGAGTCCTTCATCCAGAGGAGCCAGATTATTCGTGCTATTCTTATGTGCATAGAACATACTCTCGCATTGACCTCCTGTTGGCATCCCCGCAGATCCTGGCATTCACAGATGAGGTCCTCATTGGACCCAGAATCCTCTCGGACCACGCGCCCATAACGCTAACGCTCAGAGCCCACAACCCTGACCCGTCCCCACGGCGCAGCTGGTCTCTTTATGACCCGATCCTAGAAGACATGGCCACGAGAGACGTGCTGGCTAAAACAATAAAGCAGTACTTCAAAGAGAACAAAAACGAAGATACCTCCCCGGCGACCACGTGGGACGCAATGAAGGCCGTGGTGAGAGGGGTCCTGATTTCCCGAGGAGCGGCCTATCACAAACAAAAACAACAGACCCTCTGCATTCTGGAGGACAAAATTCTGAAGGCGGAGATGGCATGTAAGGCCAGAAACTGGTCCCCGAGAACATACTGAGCACTACAGACGGCTCGAAAGAAATTGGAGGCCCACTACGAGGAGGACACGGCCCAGCTTCTAGCCAAAACAAAGCAGAGCTACTATGCCAGAGGTAACAAGGCGAACAAATTCCTAGTGGAAAAATTGGCAAGAGTCAAGAGGAGGAACACTATTATTGGCCTCCGGGACCCCCAAGGAGCAGTCCAATTCGCCGATCGGGATAAATGAATAATTGCAGAGGCTCACCTGACCGATACAATGTTGGCCGCCCCAAGATCTAGCCAAGAACAACATTCCTACCTGCATGGGGCCGCCTTACCCCAGATCACAACTCCAATAAGAGAAGAGCTGGAGGCCCCGATCACCAGTGAAGAGATCGACGGGGCCATCAAAAGCTTAAAGCCAAGAGCCCCGGGACCAGATGGGTTCTCGCCACGATTCTTCAAACTCTTCCAACCCCAGCTGCTGGCTCCCATGACGACTCTCTTCAACTCCTTCGCCTACTCAGGATCGATAACCCAGTCGATGAAAGAGTCGATCACAGTCCTAGCGCTGAAACCAGGAAAGAATCCCAGAGACATCGCGGCATATCGACCCATCTCCTTGTTAAACCTAGGCGCAAACATTTATTCAAAGGTCCTGGCAAACCGTCTAGCGAAGATACTCCCGGACGTTATAGATCCAGACCAAACAGGATTCATCCTACACAGAGCCACCACGGACAACACACGCAGGGTCCTCAACCTGGTCGAGATTGCTAAGCGAGACTCTCGGAAACTCGCCCTGTTGGCTCTGGACGCGACCAAGGCCTTCGACAAGGTAGATTGGTCATTCCTCCGTCTTACCTTGGAAGCGTTCCGCGTCGGGCCATCCTTCTCGAAGCTTGTCTTAGCGAATTATCAAACCCCGACGACTCTCCTCCGAGTGAACGACCTACTGACCGGCCCGATCCCCCTAACATGCGGCACCAGACAGGGGTGTCCCCTCTCCTCCTCCTCTTTGCCATGGTTATGGAACCCTTGGCCCAGCAGATTCGCCTCAGTGCCAGAATCAAAGGCCTCCAAGTGGGCCCTACCCAGCATAAGATCGCGCTCTACGCTGATGACATGATGCTGACCATAACAAACACTTCCCGGTCCCTGAGGGCCTCCCTAGCGGAAATCCATAGATTCGGAAAGGTCTTTGGATTTGCCATCAATTTCGCGAAATCTTCAGCCCTGGGGATAGGCTTACACCAGAGAGATAAGGAGTCCCTCAGATCCCTTTGCTCGATCCCACTAAGCGAAAAGTGTATCCCCTACCTCGGGGTGCAGATCCCCGCTTCTCCTGCAGACACCTACCGGACAAACTTCACGATTCTACTTAAAGCCTTAGAAAAAGACCTGGACAGTTGGCTCAAGCAGGAAATCTCGCTAATAGGTCGCATTACGGCCTGTAAGATGAATCTACTACCACGATTTCTTTACGCCTGCTCGGCCGTCCCCATTATAGTCCCTCGTCCCCCACTACAGGGACTTCAAAGGAAGATATTCCGATTTATATGGAAGGGGAAGAAAGCCCGCATCCCGAGGAATACCATGTTACGTTCCCCGATCCAGGGAGGCCTCGGGGTCCCCGACCTCCAACGGTATCAGATGGCAGCACAGATAGCTCACACTCGGGCCTGGACTATTGCCTCAGGGCGCCCCAAATGGATGGACATAGAACAATCCCGATTACCTCTCCCCCTGCGCTTTCTCCTACACCTTCCTGCCTCACTGCTGCGAACGTGGCCGTCCATCCTATCATCGACTAAGCAGACATTAAAGGCATGGGATTGGGCACGCAAATCCAGAGGCATCCCGAGGGACCTGAGCCCGTCATCCCCAGTGTTCCACAACCCGGCCTTTTCGCCCAGATTCTCCTCCTCGAACTTTAGAAACTGGATCGCTGGAGGCCTTAGCTCCCTGAGTCAGCTATTCGAAGGCACCCAGCCGCTGACGTTCATCCAATGCAAAAGAGTCTTTAATCTCTCGGAGTCAGACAGGTTTTCGTATATCCAACTCAGGCACTGGTGCTCACATCCCCAGACTCGGTTGGCAGCCACACGGGAGCTTGATGCTCTGGAACTAACTGCGGCTGACCCCCCAGCCCGAGGACGTATTTCAGCGTTGTACCGTCTGTTCCAGGCAAACCCATTGGCACCTAAAGCAACATATATGTCGCAGTGGGAGAGAGACCTGGGACACCCGATCCAGGATCAGGACTGGACTGACATTTGGTCATGCACGCATTCGTCCTCTTTCTGCATTACCAATCGGGAATGCGCGCATAAACTTCTCTTGAGATGGTACTACCCGCCGATCTGACTGCACCACTTCAATCCATCCCTGGACCCGCAATGCTGGCGCCGCTGTGGCTCACCAGGCTCTTACACGCACATGTGGTGGACTTGCCCAGTGGCGGCGGACTTTGCATGGCCACCATTACGGGCATTACCCAGATCACGCTACCATTGGAGCCGGAGCCACTCCAATGGTAGCTGAGGACCCCGAACCCGGGCATCTTTCCACGATCAGGCCCGCTAGCGGCCCTCATCACACAACTCCTCCTGGCTGCGAAAATCACAATAGCCAGGACATGGAAATCCCCAGAGGGCCCCCTAATGGTACTGTGGTGGTTGAAGCTCTGGGACATCTTCATCTCCGAGAAAATCATGGCAGCAAGCAGAGGCCGCCTCCACCGCTTCACAAACATGTGGTCTCCGGTGATAGACTATGACCAACGCTTTCCAGCCCTGACACATAAACCACGTCTGGTGTCGAATGCACTGCGGGCAGCAGACCGGAACCGGACTTCATTGGTGGATGAGCAGGTCCCGGAAGGTAGCCAGAACTAAGGGGTGGGGGCGGAAGCTCAGAGGCACCTGAAAAGGACCTAATGAGGTACATGACTCGGAGGGCTGGAGAGCCGGTGTTCGGGCTCAATTGGGGAGGGAGCAGGCCTCTGGGGACAGCCAGTAATAAAGTACGGGGGCGGGTACAGCAGGGGGATGCAAGTTTATGAGTCAAAGTTGTAATGAAGTGCTGAAGATGTGATACTTTGTTTTCCTGTGCGCTAACTAAAATAAATATGTTTGAAAAAAAACTAAAAAAAAGCACTGAGGAGGTGTCCCGGAATTATTATGAGCCAATTTTGAACGGACTCACAAATTCGAAGCAAGTAACATTTCTTGGTACCTCCAGTGCCATGACGTCGCTCAGCACCTGTCGATAAAGCAGCTGCCACAGGCAAACCCAGAAAGGAAATGGCTGAAGCATCACCTCCCACAGCCTAAAAGTCCCCATCCATAAGGAATCTCCCACCCATCACCGAAACCTTCGTCTCGGAGCTCATTCACAGAACAAAACTCAACTACAGTCCCTAATAAAAGTCAGAGAGCACAGGGGGCTTGTGCCAACAACACTCCATCGTCTCATCATTGTTTAATCCAAGCAAAGCAAATGTGTGCTCAATAGAAGCCCCGTTTTACGTTGTTTCCCAAATGCCCCGGTTGTAGCCTGCTTTCTTCGACTGCAGTTGACGGAAAGAGGGAGTGAAACCCAGACACCTGGCAGCCTGGCAGACCGCAGGCTAACTCCATCGTCCTGCTTTGATAGCCCTGCTGCAAGTCGCAGCTCGCTGCTGTATAAAATATCCAAGATATCCAAGATGGCACCCTCCCGCTTCACGGATGCTGCAGCCCGCGCCTGATCCTCCTCCCAGTTCGGCAGCAGCCTGATGGTTTCCAGGGGTCTCCTGGCTTCGTTTTCTCCCCACTGGGAGGTGGGAAGGGCTAACCTATCTCCTGAGGTCGGAGCGCGCTGGATAAGCGCATTCAGCATCAGCCTGCTGGGGCCCTGGATGACATGCTCAGCTCGAGTGGAGCCTCACTCGGGGAGCCCAGCTCTGGCCCCTGGGGAGTCTGGAGGGCGTGCCAGATGTAGGAGAGCAGCAACAGTAGAGGCATTTTAGGGATGAAAGGCCCCCAGCATTCCTGCAGAGGTAAAGTCTGGCGGGGGGGGCTCCTGGGTGCCACTGTGACAAAAATCTGCTTAAGGCATCAGCAGTGAGCGAGTCTTCCGCCTTGGGGGAGTCACAGGTGGGGCAGCGTGAGGTGCCATTGAAGGCTGTGAGTGCCCGCAATTGCCTGTGACGTGTTTGCCATGGCTGGGGGAAGACAATTTCTGCAGTAAGTAATCAGGAGACACAGCATTTCTTCTTCAGCTGAGGAGCCCGGGCCACTACAGAGCACACCATCTGTTCGGAGAACGGCCTAAAGCAAAGACCATCCTTGGATGTTGGCGTAAAAAGGACCCAGCAGCGGACCCACTCAGAGGCCGGGCCTGTAAAGATGTAAATCATTCTCCATAGCACTGCAAGGGCTCACCTCCCTGCTTGGCATGCAGAAGCTTTGCTGGGGCCGGCAAAGGGAGCCGTGAGAGGGAACCCGGGTGCTCTTTCTGCAGCGGAATACATGCATAGACTCCTGCGCCCTGAAGATGGCCTAACAGAAGGCGCCCAAAAGCACGGATATTGCCGCCCTGCTACAGCCCCAAGAAAAAGGCAAGAAGATAGAGACACTGAAAGCCATGATTCACTCTCTAGAAAGACCCCCTAATATGCAAGGACAGTTAGCAACAAAAGAAGACTTGCAATCCTTCATGTCAGACATCAAAGCAGAGTTCACGAAAATCATGGTGGAACTCTCGGCGAAGATGGAACGCCTTGACAGTCGCATCATGGACGTGGAACAGTAGGTCGGAGAGGATGAACACCAGTCCTTGGAATAAATGAGGACAATCGCAGACCTCCAACGCCAAGGATTGTCACTGGAAGGGGAGATTGAGGCCATGGCGCTCAAACAGGAGGACATGGAAAATAGGGCAAGGAGAAATAACCTCTGCATTAAAGGAATTCCACATACAATCCCTCACCAGGCCTTGAGTGAATACGTTGAGAAAGTCTTCTGAATGTTGCTCCCAGACCACGACAAGGCCTCCTTGCTGTTGGATCGCACACATAGGGTGCGGGCCAGGCGGAGGGCTACCCGGGAACTTCCCACAGAGGTGATCACACAGGTGCACTTTTATACCACTGAGCAAGACATCATGGTAGCTGCCAAAGCACAGAATTAATTAATCTTCCAAGAGTCCTCCCTTCAAAAATATGAAGATCTAGCTGGTGCCACAATACAGAAGCGGAGAGCTTTGACACCCCTGACTTCCGTCTTGCAAGATGGGTGTTCCCAGCAACTCTTCAATTTACCATGGATGGCGCCCTGCGCACAATCAGTTCGCTAAGGAGGCGGAACACCTATTGGAGGGGCCTGGCCCTGGAATTAACAAGGAATCCCCGAAGGGGCGTTCTTCGCTGCCGGTCGGGAAGGACCTAAAGCCTCAGCATACCCTGTGGTCGATAGCGGGCCACTCAAGAAAATCAAGATCCCCCTCAAGACGTAAATAATAGCAGACCTGAATCCTTCTCCATCAAGCTCTGTTTGATTGAAGAGAGTCTGTTGATGCATCTATCCGAGGCACCTTGAGTCATCAGCGCCACGGGTTTCGCACAGCCTTACCCAGACCATGAAGTTGGAACCACTCATTGGTCACTGGGGCGATCTGCCTAATTCTGTTACTGTATGGTTTGCAATGGTCCAGTTTTGGTTAAAAAGTTGGAAACCCAGTTGCTCCAAGACGCTGACACGTTAATGGAACCAGATGGCGGCTGATGCTCTCTCTATTCCACCCTTCTCTGTTGAGAACTCAGACCCTCAATTGGCGCTTCCCCACACCAGAAGCTGAAACTTGTGACTCTTGTGACTCTTACAGTAAAGGGCTTAAACTCTCCAGTCAAACATAAATCAACCCTACTAAGACTGAAAAACCTGACAGTTTAGTTGTATTTCTTCAAGAGACTCACCTGATGCCACCAGGCTTCGCTCGCTTGTGCAACAGAGACTTTCCGAAAGCAATTCCTGTCTTGGAACATAGCGGCTCTATGGAAAAATTGAGTGACAAATCCACAGAAGAGAAACTTAATGGATCAACTATAGTTTTGTTTACAGGAGACGTAGGAAACAAAGAAGATAGTACTAGATCGTTATGTGGCTAAGAAGGGGTCAAGAGGAAGATGCTATGAAGGCATGGCCATCCTGGTAAAGGGCTCGCTAGCATGTGAAATTAAGGAAATAAAAACGGTGAAGAGAATCTGGTACAAGACCTTAAACTTAATCCAGCAGAGGGACCCCCAGTTTACTGTATACATATCTACAACAGTACATTGGCAAAAGAGGGAATGTGCCCAATCACAGCCCTTAAAGAGGCAGTTGAAGGGTTGTGTAGACAATCGAGGGACAAAAATGCACTGATCGTGTGTGGGGGTGATTTTAAATAAGAAAATGGGAAATGGTCCGTCTGAAGGGCCTGTATGACGCAAAGGAAGACGAAGCACTGGGTGTTCCCTTGCCAGAAATGGTGAACACAAGGATGTGTGGTGTGGGACTGCAATTCTGGCTATGGATGATGGAGGTGGGATTGAGATCAAGAAATGGCTACTTCAAGGGAGATATCCCGGGTGCTTACACCTTTAGAAGCACGAGAGGGAAATCATCCATAGATTACTTCATGGTTCCAACTAACACCTGTGGACTGGTGAAGGATTTCTGTATTAGGGGTGACCTATGTAGTGATCATTATGCACTGGAGCTAACCCTTAATTGGTTAGGCCCAGGGGGGAGAGGTAACCATTTTGACCACCTCAGAGAAACAGCTTGTGAAGGAATGACCACCAAAAGGTTCTGGTGGAATGAAGCAACACAAGTCTCACTGGGGAAAAAAATAGTTCTAGAGAATATGTCCCTATTTGATACTCTGATGAATGTAAATGCCAACCCAGTGCTCATAGTACAATCATATGTGTCTCTTATAGGGAATATTCAGGTGGGGTGCATGGGAGACTGTGGGGACAAAAGCAAAAGGGAACTCAAGGTGGGCTGGCACGATAAAGACTGTAGAAAGGCCAAAGTGAAATTACTAAACCTACTTAAAAATCCCCAGTCCTCCAAAATAGAGATTGTGTAGGCAAGGGCAAGATACAAAAAACAGATCAAAAGACGCAAACTAGAACTAGAAAATCAAACATGGGAAAGATTGGGCAAGTACAAATAACGATTACCAAGAATTCTGGAGGGAAGTAAACGGTCAACCCATATACAATGGGAACAAAACAGATCTGGAGTGTGGGATCAATTTTATTAAGGTCTACAGAGTAGAGGATGGGAAAATATAGGGTTTATAGTCAAAATATCGACTATACCTTTTTTTTTACACGCGAGAGCCAAAAAATAAATATAAATAAAAAAATAAAAAATGCTACTTTTTTTGTTTTCGGCATTATTTTTTCGATTTCTTTTCGAATTTTTTTTTTTTCGTATTTCGATTTTTTTCTTTCGATATTTTGACTGCACACCAAAATATAGGAGACATCAGCCTTGAGGGATAAGCAGAGTAGTGTGGGAAGAGAATTAAGTCAAACTTATTTTTCCATTGGTGATGTGATAAAAGCAATCCAAACTTCCAAAAAAAGGCGTTCCCCGGGCAGTGATGGCATCCCGACTTCATTTTATCAGGATAATGATGAATAGTGGGGGACCGCGCTAACAATTGTCTTCAATGCAATCATAAGCACGAAATTGTTACCACTTGAATGGCAAAGAGCAATAATTGTACCAATATACAAAAGGTCTGTAGGAGTTCCCCACAATCATACCGGCCTAAATCCCTTCTTGAATACAAGTTTTAAAATGTTCGGGAAATATTTGCTTTCCAAACTGGAAGAGTGGGTTATAGCAGAGTACATTCTATCACCAATCCAGCTGGGCTTTAGGTCCAAACTGGGAACAATGGAACAAGGTCTCAATCTATACCTATAGTTGCCCACTCATTACACAGAAAACAGGAACGCATATACCTGGCATTCATGGACTTGAGCACCACCTTCGGCAAAGTAAATAGGGACAAACTGTGAGAGGCGCTCAAGTCCTATGACTGTCCAGTAGCCATAATGGACGCCTTGGAAGCCCCTCACAAGGCAAACGAGGCATGTATCCGCTCAGGCAGCGAGGGCCATTGTACTGCCTGGTTCCCAATCAAATATGGGGTTAGACAGGGGTGCGTCCTGGCACCCTGGTTATTCTCACTGCATATTAATAAATTGCTGGAATTCCTACTACACTGTAATGCTGACGTACCGCGAATAGGCAACACTCAATTTCCTGCATTAATTTATGAAGATGATACCGTCCTTATTGCACGGACCATGAGAGCATTACAGACCCTGGTAAATAGTTTTGAGACCTTCATGAGTAGCCTGGACCTTAACGTAAACACTACTAAATCTGCTGTAAAGGTGTGCCTTGGGAAGAAAACAGCATGTAAATTCCCAAATATATGGTGTAACGGTATGGTGATACGTAGAGTGTTTCACTTTTATTATCTCAGGGTCCGTTTTAATTAAAGGTTTAACGGCAGGTCCACATACAAACACAGGACCCCGTAATGGGACAACTGGTAGGTGGTATCGCTAGTTTCATAAAAAGTCACAAGCAACATCCACTCTGTATTGTGGGAAAAATATAAAATGCCTGCATCATAGGGGCTACTAAATATGGTGCTGCAATTTGGGGATATGGAGATGTTAGTCTGCTACAAAAAGAAGAAGACAGGTTTGTAAAATCCCTATTGGGTTAACCAATATCAGCACCAAATTTTGCTTGCCACAAAGAAATTGGCTGGGCCTTCTTAGAGGACCAGTTGGTGTTGGAGCCATATGGTCTAATCCAAAGGCGGGGCTAACGCAGAACTTGTTGAAGCTCCTAATGTGTAAGAAGGGTGCTAACACTATTGGCTGGCTAGAAAGTGTAAGGAATATGTTGGGGAAAGTGGGTACTAGTGACATCCTTATTGAATCTGCACAACTCATAGAAAAAAGCAGATGTCGCCTCCTGATGAAGAGCTTAACTGAGTGGGTATATGATAGGAGAGAGACTGAAGAAAAAATGAAACAGTTAAACTGAGATTTAATGAGACTATCATCGGTCAATACAAAAGAATACCTCACTTGGACAAACTCTATATACCAAAGATCTCCAATCACAAGGGCACGTTATGGCTGCTTGGACCTAGGCGACCTCCGTAGTCGGAGATAGGACTGTGAAGTCAAAGCAAAATGCTCCATGTGTGATGCTGGATTAGAGGATCTAGCTCACTTATTATTTATTTGTCCAGTTTATAGCCAGGAAAGGAAAAAATACCTATTACCGTTGTTCATAGGCAGAGGATTTTCTCAAGACAAGCAAGCTCTATATTACTTGCTGAATGCACTTGCGTCTGCTATAACCTGGAATTTGGCATTATATGTAAGAGCTACCTGACGCATATGAGAAAGGGGCATAAAAGCAAGGAAAAGTATCTAGAAATAACGATTGAAACAGTTGAGTTGATTTTAAACTAAGGGCTTTTATACCACTGGTTTTATGATGTTTTAATTCTTTGTTTCCTAACTTTTTCTTTTTTTAGATTGACTGTAGGTAAAGCACACATGTTTTTGCACTAAGCTTTCTACAACATGTGAGATATCTTATGTATCATTGTAATAACTCGTCTTGATTTGATATGTATGAAAGGCAATCCATAATGAAATGTAATGTGTGTTTTATGGATGTATATGTTGAATGTGTTGTATCTTTTATGGATTCTTGGTAATCGGAAATAAAGTATTTACCTACCTACCTGTCATCCAGCAGAACTAAAAAAGGTGGCACGGCGATCCTCCAAGTGATGGGGGGTCCCCTTTGTAGAGGCAGAGACGCAACATAGCCTGGAAGGACACTATGTGAAAGCCAAAAGTATACTATTTGGTCGGCTCTATACCTTGATATACCTTTATATGCCCCGAATAAGGGACACAAAGCTTTTCTGCTGGAATCTGAACTAGCCCCCATTGCCGAGGACCCAGTGGTAATAGGGGGTGACTTAAATGGGATGCCGGACCACCTGGTCGATAAAACCCACTAGCCCAAGTAATAGGACATTAAAATTGCACTAGGGTTGCTATGCTTGTTTAAGTCTTTGGGGGTTGTTGATGTTTGGAGGGTCCTGCACCCGAGGGAAAAGATTTCTCATTCTTCTCCCACGTACATCAGACTTCATCCTGCATAGATCTTCTCTTAGCCAACCTCCAACTTATGTCGTATGTAGATGACGTGACCATAGGAAGACAGGCGTTTTCAGATCATACCCCAGTTCTCCTAACAGTTCAAATCTATGAGCCTGAGCCCCTCCTCCGCAGTCCCCAATGGAGGTTATATGATCTGATCCTTAATGATATGGCTTTGAGGGATGGGTTTGCAAAGGCCATTCAAAATTACTTCCGGGAGAATCCCATTGGACCCACCTCGATGGCAACAGTATGGGAGACCATGAAGGCGGTAATCAGGGCGGAATTTATTGCCCATGCTGCGGCCTACCGGAAACACCGGTTTGAGGCGAGGGCTCGGTTGGAGAGGGGGGTAGCTGATGCAGAAAGTAGGCACACAAAGGGGTGGTCTCCAAAGGCACATCGATCCCTCCAGGTAGCCCGCAATAGATTGGAGGCACCCTATGCAGAGGAAACGGCACAGACCCTTCTCAGAACTAAACAGGGGTACTACGCCAAGGGTAATAAAGCCAATACATTTCTGGTTAGAAAACTGGCAAAGACGCAACAGCGAAACACAATAGTGGGACTGCAGGATGCACATGGGATAATACAACAATCAGAGGATGCTGAACTGCGTTAGCAGCGAATGACTTGATTGAAACTATGTTGTCCAATCCCCGAGTTATTGTGGATCAGAGGCAGTATGTGGAGGGGCGGCCCTCCCACACCTCGCCGAGGCAGATAAAGATTCACTGGATTTTCCAATCATGGTGGAGGAAGTGGATTCTGTAATCAGATCCCTGAAGGCCAAGCTCCGGGCCCCGATGACTTTACACCTAGGTTGTATGAACTACTGCGGGTTTAGCGCCTAGATCCCCTAACAGATCTCTTCAACTCCTTCCAGCAGACCAGATGCACGACCCCTTCCATGCAGGAGCCCTCCACTATTCTATTGCTAAAACCTGGCAAGGACCCTAGAGACTGTACCTCTTATAGGCCAGTCTTGTTGCTGAAAATTGACGCTAATATTTACTCCAAGATCATTGCCAATCAGTTTGTCAAGGTCCTCCCCAAAATAATGAATGCAGACCAGGTACCTATTGGGTAGAACCACGGGGGATAATATTCAACGGGCCCTAAACTTGGTAGAGATAGCGACTTCAGAACGCCGTAAGATGGCATTGGTGATGCTAGGTGCCACTCAGGCATTCGACAAGGTCGACTGGGCCTTTATGCATTTAACCCTTGAAGCATTCCACTTTGCTTACTCTTGCTGAAGATGCTTCTGCCCAACTATAGCTCTCCTAGTACTTCACTGTGGGTGAACCAAAAGCAAAGAGGCCACATATCGCTCACGTGTGGGACAAGGCAAGGGTGCCCCATTTCCCTGGTAATTTTTGCTCTGGTCATGGAACCCTTTGCCAATCGAGTCTGCAACAATCTCACTATCAAGGATATCAAGAGAGGCCACCGACATTATAAGCTGTCTCTGGATGCAGATGACGTGATGCTTACCCTCACAAATGTCCAATCCGCTTTACATCAGTCCCTCCTAGAGCTAGACTCCTTTAGGCGGGTAGTGTGTTTTGAAGTTAACTATCATAAATCTGGTGATCTGGGGGTGGGGTTGACGCCGGAAGAAGTAGAGGCCCTTCAGGCCTCCTGCCCGATTAAGTGGGACAATAAAGCCATAGAATATCTGGGGGTTCATATCTCAGTGCTCTAGAAGGACCTCTATGCGGCTAACTTCACACATCTCTTTAAGGAGCTGGAAGCCAATCTCGAAAGGTGCGTGTCCCAGGAAATTTCATTGATGGGTCCAAACACTGCCAGTAAAATGAATTTGCTACCAGGATTCCTTTACCACTGCTCTTGTGCTCCCAGTGGAGATCCCACAGACACCCCCACTCCATTTGCAGCAGAAGATTCTCCATTTTATATGGCAGGGGAAAAAAGCTAAGAATCCTAAAAGGTGATGACAGCAACGCCCGATTGGGAGGGATGGATGGGGGTCCCGAATTTGCACAATTATTATGCAGTGGTGCAGTTGGCACACTGCCTTGCCTGACTCACGCCCAGTGACCCCCTCGCCGAGATGGGTAGAAATTAAACATTCCAGGGTTCCACTTCCCCTTATGTCACTGCCATACACCACCACCGTAGCGCAAAAATACTGGCCCGGTCTACTATGCTCCTTCAAAACAACAGTGAAAACATGGGATTGGGTGACAAAAAAAGTGGTCATCCCGAGGGGCCTAGGTCCACGCACCCCAATCTTCCATACCCCAGAGTTTACGCCAGGACTTCGGCCCGGCGAATTCAGAAGCTGGTCGCAGGCAGGCCTACAACACAAGTCTAATCTCTCTGATAGTGGATCACCCAGCTCCTTGGCAAATTGCAAGGAAGGGTTCTCCGAGTCCAAGGTGGACAGATACAGCTCTGCCCAACTCCGGCACCGGATAGTTCAGCCACTGGTTCGTCAGAGGGCTACACGCGGCCTGGGATCCAGCGAGCCCACTTTGCTGGAGGGCTCAGGGGGGGGGGGAATTTCCAGGCTGTATAGATTCCTGCAGGTGGACATGTGGACACTCTGTCCCCAATACATGGCCCAATGGGAGGCAGACCTAGGCCATCCTGTAGAAGATCAGACATGGGTGGACATTTGGACAAGCAACTACTCTTGCTCCAAATGTGTGGCTAATAAGGAATGTGCCTTTGAATTGACAGACAGTGGCACTACCCCTCCGCCCGGTGAGGCTGCATTGCATTAAATTTCGCTGAGCCCGGCTTGCTGGAGGAAGGGCGCAAGGGACATATCTACACATGTTGTGGGAGTGCCCATTTACTCTTTTGGGAAAAACTCCCAGGTATGTCAGAGGGACACTGGAAGTCCACAGACTTGGCGAGCCGAACTCCCTCCTTCCCAGACACGTGGAGGACCCAGGCAACGCAAGTTCAAACTGTGGTTTATTACAGGCAAACCAACAGGGATCAGCACAGAGACAAAGAAAATCCATGCACAGCAACCAACTTCCTCGGCTCGCAGGCCGGTTTTAATGCATTATTTCATCAGCATGACACCACAACCTCAGCCCTTCACCAGGAAACCTATCGGGCTCCACGACTGGATGTTGAGCACCTTACCACCTATAGTGGACACTATGCATGTTATTCTACTGGCCCCTTGTATGTCAGGTGGCTGGCCTGGTCCATCCCCAAGTTACTGTCTATTACAATTTTGCAGTGTGGGGGCTTATTATGGGTTCTTGCCTGTTGCTGCCCACCTCTAAGGTACTAAACTGTGATTGGCTAGAGCTGACGTCCCCAGGCCTGGGATCTGCAAAGATTCTCAGCTCTCTGTGTACCGTTTCAAGGTAATAAGAATGACTATGTGTTTGCATTGTAACTTGTGTATACCACCTTAGTCTATGAGAGTGCTCCTCCACTCGGCGCAACACTTGTCTCACAATGTAGCATATTTGTTGCGGTCTAGCTTGAGATCGGCTCTCTTTCCCACCGCTGGTCGCTCTTCATTGTCTGCTTCGGCCGGTCACGTGTCCGGCCACCGTGAATTTGATCTGTGCAGCTCTGAATTATGAAGAATTATTCGCATTTACTGCAGCTGGTGCCTTTGTTGTCTGTGGATTGGAATGTCATCCATATCTCGTGGCCTTGGCTGCGGGTCCTGCCTCGCACGTCTTGCTCCTTGTCCAGGCTGAATCGGCTCAGCTCGTCTCTGGCTCTAAGGGGACTGTGACCTGCTGTAATTTTCTTAAACCGTTATAATGCGGTTTCTACAGTGTCCATGCTACGCTGCATTCTCCATAGGTTAGTCATACTTGGTTTTGTCAGGTCCCATAGGTGCTCCTGCAGTTCCATGGGGTTATTCGCATTTAAGCCTCTGCAAGCTTTGATCAGGATCTCTTGCTTCTTGCGGTTTCTGCACGCTACATTTAGCTAATGTGTTCAGCCACCATGAATTAGGGCTGTGCAGCTCTGAATTATGAAGAATTATTTGCATTTACTGCAGCTGGTGCATTTGTCATCTGTGGATTGGAATGGCATCCATATCTCGTGGCTTTGGCTGTGGATCCTGTCTCACAGGTCTTGCTCCTTGTCCAGGCTGAATCGGCTTAGCTTGTCTCTGGCTCTGAAAGGCCATAGCTCGTGGCCTTGGCTGCGGGTTCTGTCTCACACGCCTTGCACCTTGTCAAGGCTGAATCGGCTCAGCTCATCTCTGAGAGGCCTGTGGCCTGCTGTAATTTTCCTAAACCATTATAATGTGGTTTCTAAAGCGTCTGTGCTATACTACATTCTCCATAGGTTAGTCACACTTGATTCTGTCAGGTCCCATAGGTGCTCCTGCAGTTCCATGGTGTTATTTGCATATAAGCCTCTGCAAGTTTTGCTCAGGATCTCTTGCTTCTTGCAGTTTCTGCATGCTACGTTTAGCTAATGGAAAAAATAATAAAAGCAGTGATACTATGTATATGTGTCTGCTCTCTAACTATAGGACTGCACACTCATATTCTTCATGTATTCGAGTGCATGTTTGTGCCCCGAAGTGCGGATGCCAGTTGTGCTTCATGTCTAACGCTGCTATGTCGTGGTGTCTCTAACAATGTCAGCAACATGGCTTCTTAGTGCTTAGTCCAGACTGTCAATAGAGGTGTCTTTGGTCATGACCTGTGGTTCTTCATCCACGCTTGGGTAAATCAGCACTGCACCTGGTCTGTAGGACTGGTTGAGAGAGTATGGCTGGCTAAGGGGATATCTCTTGACATATTTGTCAATCATGCGACTACTGGGAATCGGTCCGAAATAGAATGGGTGATTGCAGTGCTTCCT
This sequence comes from Ambystoma mexicanum, assembly GCF_040938575.1. Classification (NCBI taxonomy): domain Eukaryota; kingdom Metazoa; phylum Chordata; class Amphibia; order Caudata; family Ambystomatidae; genus Ambystoma; species Ambystoma mexicanum. Next base: position 779,725,566 of record NC_090933.1, on the reverse strand, counting down.
GGCCTTCTTCTGTGTCATTCATTTCATAGGAGGGGGAGGAGGGTGCTGGCTTCCCCATCTCTCTTCAGTCCCCCCTCTGGTCGGCCTGTCAACCACATCCTTATACAACAGTCCTTTTGCTCTGGGCTGCCATATCTTTGTTATTCCTCCGAGGTGCCCATAGTAGTTGGCACGGTCATCAAATGACCAGTGCATATAACAGCACACTCCTTCGGGGTTACATCAAACCCACTTCCCTTCATAGTACTTTCAATTGTGCGGACTGTCCAACTTCATAGATTCTGTTGGGAATAGTTGACATTGTGCAATTATTTCTCTGAGCTTGTCTCTTTCTGCAACAATCTCGTCTTTAGCTCCCCCTATGTTACATCCATCAGGATCTGCATTCAGATAGCCTCTTCTGCTGTTTTCTTGCATTCGGCCATGCAGATTTTGATCCCCCACATTGATGCTGCTGCCAACACGAGAGCTCCTGTTATCACCTTCACTCTGTCTGCTAGCCATGATGGCATCCATGACCATAGGTACGCTAGCCAGCTCTTGTCTTTCCCTGTTCCCAGTGATTCATCTTCCATCTTGGCGTGCATCCTCACCAGTTGTGCCACTGCATCTGATAGGATCCTGTTGTCTTCGCCGTTGGCAGGTGTGAATGTGCAAAAGGAACTCCCTTTTTTTGTGCAAACTCCTCCTTCCATAGCTGTGAGGAGATCTAGAACATACCTATTCTGGAGTGGCACCAACCTTATTGGTCTGAGCTCTTCCTTCATCGCGTTAAACCCATTCACTGTTGAATTGATTGTTATAGTCAGCTCCCAGCGAGTGATCTGTAACCACTTTGCAATGGTGAACGTCTTCACTGAGGGTATTATTGATGCAAAGAATAATTGTGTTCTGCTGTAATCTCTTCTAGTGCCTTCTCTGATGCTCCTGAGAAGTAATTCCCTCATCTCTTCACTCTGCTCAATTCCACTTGTTTCTCCACCTTCTTGGTCTTGGCAGTGGGTGGCACCCCATTCGATCTCTTCTTCCATTTGTTGTTGTCCATCTTCGGGAACTCATCGAGCTTCACATCCTTTCTGGGCATTACCAAAAAAGGCATGTTGATGTGCACCAACGAGCAAACTCCTCCTCAGTCAGGTGGCAGCTTCTCATATGCTTTCAATCCGCAAGCCCAGTAGTGATCCATCAGCACTGCTGTTCCCGTTTTCATAGCTGCAAGTTGTTCAATTGTTTTGCACCCAACGTTCTCGCCAACTTCAACTTTGCCATTGTTCTGATAGCAGAGTGCTGGTGTCTTTAGAGGTATTATCGGCATTGGACCAGCTTTGTTCTCCACCCATGTCAGTAACTTTGCACTCACTTCCCATTCCTTCAGACACTTGTCATTTTCTTCCTGTACTTTGTTCATTGACATCTGTGCTAGTGTCAATGCTTTGCTCCCCACCACTCCATCCTGCCATCCATCGTTTGTGTAGACTTGGCCATACAGTAGTATCTGTGGCCTTTCCCAACATCCTGGCTTTCCTCCTGTCTCCCTTACTCTCGTCCTGGGACATGGTAGTTCCTTCAAGGTGATAGTCTTCCTTTATCCCTTCCCGGGTCGGTCTGTAATGTACTGTAACCTCTCATCCAGCTGCGAGTAATTAATTGTTCATCATGTCCAATGTCTTTATGTAATTATCTTCATATGGGAATGTCCCTTTGGACATCCATTTCAGCGTGGCTGTCTTCCCTTGAAATCTTCCTCAAGTTTGC